>NC_044254.1:17280377-17590496 GCF_003957555.1 Calypte anna | reverse complement strand
CAAGCAAGCAGCTTGTTCGAGCAGCCCCCACCGAGGGCGGGCCGGGGCTCCCTGTGGGCCTCGCCTCCCCCGCCCTCCCAGCCCCCTGGGGCCCGGCCACGCTGGTCTCCTCGCAGAGATGAGACCTTGCCAAAGCCCAGCTGCTCCTCCCTGACCTTGAGAGCTGGAAATTGCTCATGTTCCTCATCCCGAAAGGTCAGAGCGGGTCCTCAGTATTTTGCACCAATACACAGGATAAAACATCCTATCAACATTCCCAGACCGTGGTTTCCAAGAGCGGATTTTTGGAAAGAAAGCAACAGCGCTACTAGACTGCGTTTGGTATCTAAGCACGGGAATGAGTCAACTTAGTCTCCTTTAAAACGTTTCCAAGTGCTGTTTACCCTGTCCTGACATGTTTTCCCTAACGTACCGCCGTGCTTTGGAGCACCGTCCCTGACGGCTGGTGCGGGCACGAAGACCCGCGCTGGGCGGGCTGTGTCCGAGCATTTTCAACGCAAGGAAAGGGGGCAAAGGAGCCTGGAACGCACCGAGGGGGAGGGGGAGAGAGCGAAATCCCCCTTTATCCCGCCCATCGCCTGCTTTTGGTACTGGTCGCACAGCCTGGCGCATTATTTTTGGGTGCAGGCAAGAAGAGGGAGAAGACACTAGAGTGGTGCAGCGAGTTGGCCCGGGCCGCGGAGCCCAGCTCCGCGCAGCACCTGAGCAGGGCCCGCCGCACAAGTTCGTGTGCGCGGCCGCGGTGGAGGATACGGCCAAGGAGAGAGTGCCGCGGAGACGCCTGCCGGCTTGCAGCGCGCCAGCAGCTCCGGGGCCGCCGGCGAGCGGAGAGGGGGTGTCCGCAGGCCCCAAG
The DNA here is from genome assembly GCF_003957555.1 of Calypte anna. Classification (NCBI taxonomy): domain Eukaryota; kingdom Metazoa; phylum Chordata; class Aves; order Apodiformes; family Trochilidae; genus Calypte; species Calypte anna. The sequence continues at coordinate 17,589,643 of NC_044254.1, read as the reverse complement.
CCCGGAGAGCGACCGGGCCTGAGGCGGCGGCGAGCGGGCAGCTCCGCGAGGGAGTGCGCCCCTCATCACCCGCGGCTGAGTGGTAGGGAGCGGGCAGCGCTGGCACGCAGCCGATCTGCTCGGCTTTTGGTGCCGAGCGGCCGGGCGTTTGCTAGTAGCCCTGACCGCCCCCCCTCCCCCAGCTGGAAGACGGGCGGGGGTAGGAAAAGGCACGAAGGGAGAGATTTTTGTCCTTCGCCGGTGCTGCTCTACGTGATAATATGTTTATATGATTAGCTGAGCCCAGGGGTGGGGAGCGGAGCGGAGGGAGAGGGAGTGGAGATTGGAGGGGGAGGAGGCTGGAGGTGACTCCAGTTCAGAGCTGGCGGAGAGTCTGTGTCAGGACTTCGCAATCCCCAGTCACACACGGAGAGGTGCATGAGCAAAAGGGAGGCTGCGATACAATTCATTGGGATTTTTTTTTTTTTTTTTTTTTTTTTTTTTTTTTTTTGGTGTGTGTATGTATTGCGTTTTTCCCATTGCTGCGCGCGTTACTAGCTCAGCGCTCGGCGCCCGGTCTCCAGTCGCCGGCGGGGCAGCAGCACTGGGAGAAAGAAGAGAAAATCCGAGGAGGGGCCGGACCTGCACCCCGCCAGAGGCCAGAATGTCATCCCGGGAGATGTAAATCCGGTCGGTGTGAGCGACAGAGACACAGAGGAGGGGGGTCCATTGTAACATTTTCGAGTTGTTCCCCGCTACTCCTGCTGCTGGCATCGCCTCGGCTTCCCGTCTCCTCATCGTTGCACGGAAAGGACTCCAAAGGCTGGGCACACACTGCGCCCGTCGCTCCCTCCATTTCGTTTTTTTTTTTTTCTTAAAAATTTTAATTTAATTTATCTTTTCCTGCGTGCGGGAGCCTGGCTGTATCGTACGTTTCGTGCGGAGCGGAGTGTCGGAAACTGCAGGAAAATGTTGACTTAGCCCCTGAAAAGCTTGCCGGCTGGCTGCTTGGAGGAGAAGCCGCCTTCTGCTCTGCGCTGCCCCAGCCCGCCGAGCCGCAGAGCCAGCCGCCTCCTGCTGCCCGCCCGAGCCCGGCGCTCGCCCTCCCGCCCGCTTCCCGCGCCGCCGCCGGAGCCCCGGGACTAGCCCCGCCGTGCTCTCCCACAGCCCTGCGCTCGGCGGAGTGACCCCGCCGGGGCGAGAGATCCCGGCCCGCCTTCGGCTCTCAGACAGAGGTAAGCGGAGCTCCGCAGTGCAGCCTCGACGCTCGTGGTTTTTTTTTTTGTTTTTTTTTTTTTTTTTTTTTTTTTTTTTCGGCGTCTGCTCCTCACTTCTGCCGGTCCTCACCGAGCCGCCGGCGGGTAACCTCTTACTTTAGGGTCTTGCCTCGGTTGCCGGTACCCGAGGCCGCGGCCACCCCTCCGCCGCACTCCCCGCGGAGGCCGCCACCCGCCCTGCCGCCCCCGCCGCTTGCCGAGGAGGAACGTGCCCCTCGCTGCGGCGGCGGTGGGCTCGAGCAGCGCGGCAGCGCCGACCCACACGGCCGCTCTCCGCCGGCGCGGAGCCGGCCCGGGCCGCCCCTCCCGCCCCCGCAGGCCGCCCCCCTCCCCCAGCCTTGCGGAGGGGCCTGCGGCAGCCGCGGCGGGTCTCCGCAGCCCCCGCGCCGCCGGGTGGCCGCCCCGCCGCGGGGGCTGCGGGGCAGGGGGTCGGCCCGCGAAGCAGGCCCAGCCGCAGCTCGACGCTCCCCGGCGCGCATCGCGCAGCAGGGAAAGTTGCATCCGTTCGGTAAATAATTACCTGTTGCGGGTTTATTTTTGTAACTCAATTGAGTGCCCGTCGACCAGCCCTTGCGTGCAGGGCTGGGGAAGGGGGCGATATGGCCTTGGGAAAAGGAATAAATTACCCTTTGTCGGCTGTGAAGTGAGAACAACTTTTTTTTTTAATTGTTATTTCTGTTTATTTTCACATGTAGAAATCTGGGGCCATCTGGAGACAGAAAACAGTGTGTCATGAGGCACCGTTGCTGTGTCTGGTTCTAAAAATAACATCTTGTTGTTAGTCTGCGCTAGCCCTGCTGGGGTTTGAACGTGGTGTGTCAGAAAGTAAAGAGCTGCTGGTGCTCAGGTGTGTTTTTCTTTGCGTAGAAATGCCCCTGTGCACGACGGAAGGAGTCCTGCAGAACAAATGTTCTGCTGTTTGGTCTCCTTAGAGGCTCCGGCTCCCTCCTTTTGTTGCTTGCCACGAAAAGAGGTGCCATTTCGCATCATTCTGCACAAATTGTTTGAATTAATGCAAGTGTGAATTCTTACCGTTTGAAGGAGGGTATTAGCATATCAAAGGTTTCTTAGCTCCGGCTCAATTGAGAAAACTTCAGCTTGTCTTCCATTTGCTTCCAAGCAGAGGCCCAAAGGGCAGCGGGAATTGTAAAGGGGTAAAATGGGGAGGTGGGTTTGGGTTATGTTTCTGAACTTTTGCTGTTTTGCAATTAAGCGAGAGAAAAACAAGGTCCCTTCGCTGCAGAGCCCTTGCGAGTGCTCGGGCAATTACGCTCTATTGATTAATGGTTTGTTCCGAGGAAAAAAGTGACCTTTTATGACAGGCACTGTTGCGTGGTTTCTGATGTCTCCTCTCTGTTAGGGGGATTTAGAAAGCCCTTTCTGCCTCACTCATGCTCTGGGTATGGCCTACACGCTACTGCGTGTGGGGACTGACTGAATGGGGAAGACCTTCTAATTACTTCAGAAAACAAATGAAATCTTGTAATAAAAGACCTCTCGATTCCAGACCTTCGAAACAAATATGCGTCCCTTCTTAATGGGTGGGTAGGCTTCAATAATAGATATTTTTATGGAGAGTTTTAAAAGAAGTTTGACCACCGACCATATGCTTCCTTTTAATTAAAAAAAAAAAAAAAAAAAAAAAAAGTGAAAATGAGTAATTCCTATAATCTCATTTAATCAATGATACTGTGTTTATTGAGATAACTTGATAATTTGTGAGTTAATTTGTGGTTAGTATTGCCCTGTAATAAATAACTTGAAACCAAGTATGGCAAGCATTCTCTTATGGTTGCAGTGTAGGGCATTTATCGCATTGCAAGTTGTTTTACAGGACTACATGTTTGAAGCTTCTTATTCTTTTGTTACTGTTTCCTTGAGTCTGAAGGAGGATGTGGCCCGGCCTACCTTTTTATTATCTTTGCAAATGAATATTCATAATCTAGCAACCCAAAACCAAACAAAATCCTGTTATCTGTCAATAAGTTGGGACCTTTTCCAGGGACCAGATGTTTCTTGGAGACTGTATTCTGCTTTTTATCTTTGGCAAAAGATAAAACAAACAAAAAAACAAAACAAAAAAACCCCCGCCTTCCTTCCATGCATGTTCCTTGCTTTCACACCTTTTACTTGCATGAGAGTGAAACATACTAAACCTTACATTTTCAGTTTTTAAAAAGTTGGTGTAAATGCTTGGTGATGTGGCTTTTGGTCTGTTGTTGTTTGTGCTCTTGTTTTGGCTTTTTTTTCCCCATCGTTTGATGGTTTGGGAGGGGGGGGGTGTTTCTTTTTAAGCCATGAAAGTGTGTGTCTTCAGAGTTGGATGTCTTCACTCATGCTTCAATTTCCTTTTCTTTAATGAAGGACTGAATGTGTATGGTATGTCTTGGCAAAAAAAACCCAACAAACAAACAATCCTGTAGTTAATTAAATACTTTATATAATATAGGTTTCTGTTGTTCTTAAATGGACGTGACCATTTGGGCGTTTTGTAAACAGATGCCTTTAGTGGTCTTAAAATTGTGCATCATTACTTTCAGATAATTTTCAGTAGTTTATTTACCTACTGCCTTCCGCTGTCTGAAGAAATACCTTTTGGTGGTATAAAAGGAACATATTGATGTAATTGTCATTATCACACTTAAGTTGCTGTTAACTAGTCTGCTTTCAATGCAGAGTGCTATAAAGCAAGCGCATTATCTTTTCAGCTATTAGGGATAATCTAAAAATTGTCTTGAAGATGCTGCACTTGGGTTTCTATGATGGAAACCCCAAAATCGACAGAGCTTTAAAGTGAGAAACAAAAAACAGCAAAACCCAAAAAAAAAAATCCCCTAAAAACCAAAAAAAACCCTCCCTCACATAGTGGAGAGAAGATTTTCAGCATTCAGATGACAAAATTGGATCACTTAGAGAAAAATTAATGTGCTGCAGCAGCACTTCAGCTGCCATTTTCAATCACTGTGGGTTACTATGTGTTGGCAATAGCAAAAAAGTGTACACGTTCAGATAGCTCAGGGAGCTGTTAGATGGGGGGATCGGGGTATTGGATCATGTGGGGTAGAACAAACCTATTACTTGAGGTTTTGACTTGAGAATTTCCAGAAAATTTTTTTTTCTTTTTTTTTTTTTCCCTTTTTTTTTCTCTTTTGGCTCCCCTGCTCATTAATAGACCAACATCAAAGCAGACAACCAAACTTCCAAATGTTATAAAAACTAATGTAAAGATACAGATCTCACATGTAGTCTTGCAAGTCTTAATTTAAGACAAGCAGTTGGAGTTTTTATTGCTGCAATTTTCACAATCAGCCGATACATTAACACCAGGCTTCTGGGTGTTTCCCTTCTTAAAATGAGCAAGAGGAGAGCTTTAAAAAACCCCCAAAGTTTGCTTAGTTCTTACTTAATCACTTCAGAAGCCTTCTCAATGTTTTATTTATTTCTTACTGCTTTTAATGCATAAAGTCAGGAAAGGGGGTTTCTCAGGAATTCTAGTCTCTAGTAAGGAAGCACCTTATTAAAATTTAAATAAGCAAGGTCATATAGTCCTAGGAGTTGGTAGTCTTTATGGTTAATAATATATATTATAATTATTTTTATTTCTGAAAAGCAAAGTGTAGACATGGCATTTTAAGTAATACATATATTTTATGAATAGAAACAGTTACGATGTAGAAAAAATGCTATAGTTGTGAATGACAGCTAAAAGTCCATAATTTTCACTTCAGGATATTGGAAAGAGAAGTCTCTAGTTGGGCAAAATATTTATCAGTTATATTAGCAGCATATTTCTGTATAGTGTTTCATTTACTTAAATAATGGTACCCATCCAATATAATTAATAGATTAATATTTCAAGGGGTCAAAACATAATCATAACTTTTTACTGAAATCTCCTCTAAAAAGTTTACTTCCAAGCCCTTTTGCATCTTGTGTCGACCTAAGACTCTGACATATGCATAAGAAAATACTGTTATCTTCTAGTATGGCTCTCAATGAGGATAGCATCATGCCTAATAATAATGAAGGAAGATCTACCTATAACCATTTAGAGAGATTTTTATATTAAAAAAATACTGCATTTCCACTGAAGAATGTCTGGTAATAAAAGAACTGGAAGTAAAGATTAATGATTTTACCTGGTGAACTATAAGAGAAGTTAAACTATGACTGGTATATAATTGAAATCATATTCATGCATAGGTAGACAAGCAGCCACTTATAAAGCAATATACTTTACAGCACAGGCTAGTGAAATTCATAGTCATGTGTTACTTGGAGACGTCATGTTAAGCAGACTCTTTTGAAGCATTTTTTTGCGATTGATGTTTGTGATGGACAAAAGCAATTTGAAATTTTAAGAAACTCACCTTTTAAAGCATTTATATTTTGTTTTGTTTTTTTATACCCCCAGTTTGAAACAAGTAAAAGATTTAAACCATCACAGTTGTAATTGATGTCAAGAAAACTAGAAAAGCAAAAAACTGTTTTAAGGCCATTCTTAGTACTCTTAACAATTGTGTTTAATATTTAAATAGTTTTCAAAGATCGCTACATTTTGTTTCAAATAGTTCTGAAAATAAATGTAATAGGTGGCTCTGTTGGAATATTGGTAGTTTGCGATTTAATGTGTATGCGTGTGTATACATACATATACACCTGGTTTAGGAAACACTTCCGACCTTTTTTTTTTTTATCAAGTAAGATTCCTTTAAATATTCTTCATTTAAAAGATTAAAGTTGTCAGGCATGAAGTTCTTTTCAGTAGAATTTTTTTCTTGGGGTTCATGCTTTCCCTCCACCCATATAATCTAAGAGGTATTTCTGCAGCATAGGCTGTGAAGATTGTGTCGTCTGCTACAAAGGATTTAGTACACTTGCTTAATGAATGGTAAGGTTTTACAGCATTCTGTACGTAGAAACTGATAGCAAACCAGAAATTGATTCCTTAGGGGGTAAAAAAAAAAGCCTTTACATTTGGAGTGGTAGCATCTGCAGGTTACAGATTGTTACATTAAATTGAATATTTTATGGGCTTTAGAGGAATACGTATTCTGTATATGTCATGATTTTTTTCTTTTCATAAGAGATTGTAATGATCCAAGTTGCTCTAGCCTGCTATTTACCCAAATTGTTTAGAAAGACATAATAGTAAAAACCATTGCAGCCTGACTGAAGCAAGCACAGTGCTTAACACCTGCAGGTAGAGTGCAGTCTCCAGCAAAATGCTATTGATTGTTACCCTGGCATTAAGCAAGCTTAAATACAGTTTGCTTAATTAGAACAAAAATTAGTTTTTTGAGCAAGGTACTTCATGTTGGGAGAATGTTTTGATAGTTGTCTGCTAAGTAAAATCCCATCACACTTGTATAAATTTGTTCAATTATCAGAGCAGCTAGGAGGAGGAAAAAAAATCAATTTACACTGAAAAGCACCAGAAATAAGATTACCTTGGCTAGTACCAACTTGCCAACACTGTCTAAATTGCTTAATATTATCAAACGTTGCCATTTTTCATGTTCAGTGAGAAGGATATCGACAGTTCTACTTGTCCAGGTCTGCTATTTGGCTCTTTCTTTCTAAAGTATGAACATGTCTTATTTTTATTCTTACAATAGTAGTTACAGATAAATTGGAGGATCTAACAGTAAGTTTATAAAATAGATGGAATAATACCATTCACTGGAGAAATAGTATTTACTTGAGATAAGTGATCTCAACTATTTTTTTCTCCTGTCTAGCTTGTTGTTCTTGTAACTGACAAATGTAAATGCCTTAGCAGACATTTCAGAGTGAAAAGAAAGAGATAAAATGTAATTACTTTTCAGGGTGGCCCTGGATGCCTGTGTTCTTGTCTATAATACAAAAAAATATCTTTTCGCATCACCTCAGAATATGAAGACCATTGTTGCTTCTGAATATAAAAATATTTTCTGATTTTCAGTGTTGACCTCTGTATTTATCTTTAGCTCTTCTGTGTAAGCTGGAATCCTTATAGCCATAAATTCTAGTCACTGTTATCCAACTGAGCATTTAATAGAGCACCTAATGGACTCTGCTCCTGTATTTTTCTTGAATGCATAACATCTCGCTTCATTCAGTCACCAAAACTAACTTTGCTACAAGGACAGGCAACACGACAAGTTAGAATCAATGGACCATTTGTAGGTCACAAAGTCAGTTTACTGGAATTTCAGAGGAAACTGGTTGAAAAGAGAGGACAAATGTCACTTTGAATAGAGATGTTTAAATCAGACTTCTGCCTTAGGGTAAAATTTAGGTCTGTTGTAGCCTAGATGTAATGTCTCCCTCTACAGAGCACAGCATTAATCATGGCTTGACAAGTGATCATGGGCTAAGAAAAATAGGGCCTGTCTAGGTTGTGTGGTTATTTTTTTTTTTTCTAGTCTTAATCTCTTAGGAGCACATTATAAACACTAACATTTACACAGAAAGATTTAGGTATCAGTGTCTGTATTTCAGTAGTGGAAGTAGCTTCAGAGCAAATCTAGTTAGAGCTAGCAAGAAGCTACTTGGGTTTCTTATATAGATGCAGTATTAAAAATATTTCCCTTTTAATGCAGCTTTCTGTCATCGGAGATTTATCTTACACCATTTTATCATTCAAATGTGGTAGGAGTCTAGGTCTGCCTGTTCTGTCTAAATAACTCTGAAATTACTGTCTTCACTTCAACAGTGTTTTGTGATGTGTTTACCACTCAGGAAAGATGTTTTGTCCAAGTGGCAATATAGGGGAAACGTGCAACAGTTTAAAAAATGTAGTGCAGGTTGACTTAACACTGATCAATGTATAAGAGTGTTTTTTAATACTATGCTTATGTTTTAATGATGTGTTACTTGGCCACAGTGAGCTCCAAAAACTGGATTGAAATAACAGGAATTAAGACTGCTACTTTAGATCTTGAATTCTGACACTGTAGAAATAAAAGCATGTTTAATATGTTAATTCTTAAATTAGGTGTTGGGCGTGTTCACACCTTTCATGGTAAAGAAGATTAGTAAAGAAGGGAATTTTCATACTGGGCTTTGCTGCCTTCTGTGATGGGGACAGTGTAGGGAGCAGCTGAGCGCTGAGTGTGAACTGCTGCTGGAGAGGTGTGTTCCCTCAGTCAGATTTGTACCTGCAACTCTTGGAAAAAAAAAATCAGCAAAGAAGCCGCAAAGCAATATATCACTGGACAATTTTTCTTTAAAAATTAGGCTACTTCTGTTTATTTAGTTGCCCCTGGACATGATAAAATCCCAAATCTTTCATTTTGGGTAGTTTGCTGCTTTCCTTTGTGCCCTCTGTTGGTGTTTTCGTATCAGTCGACACCTCAAACCGATTATTGCTCTGAGTCTGGATGACAGAATAATCTAACACCGATTACTGTTAAAAATTGTTTCTGGCAGCTGAGGAGGGGATGACCGACCTTGTTGCCGACTATCATACTTTGCAGTTGATGGGATCTGGTGTAAGTAGAGAGAGAGCCTTCCTCTGAAATTAGTGCTGCAGTGGGGGAGAGAGATCACATGCCAGAGGAGACTTTAGTTCACCTCTCTACGTATTCCCTTACAGTATCATATTTATCATTTGTTGTGGCATAGCAGTGTACACCAGTGTGAACAGTATTCTGAAACAGTGCCCTCACAAATGGCGTTGCTTCTAAATAGAAGTGGTATTTTAAAGAAAAGATTTCTGAGAACAAGCTCTGCTGTTGCCTGCATTTCTCTGGCAAATTCCTGATGCCTGTGTACATGGTAGGCAGAACTCTTTTCACCTGATCCAGGCATCATTTGTTCACTCTCCTAAGCTTAATTCAGACTTTTTCTACTCGAAGTAACCAGTGTGGAAAACTTTGCTTTTCCAGGCTGAATAATGGTTGCATCTTCAGTTTGAACAGTGTTCTCCAGAAGACCAGTTCATAACTACCTCGGTAAATTTGTCATTTAAATATTGAAGGGCAGTGTCTCCTGCAGCTTTGAATTACTTCAGTCTAATAGGTATTTCTTAAATGCAGACTGTCAGTCGGTGGGGTTGGTTCTTGTGTATCAGTATAAAGTGCTCAAAGGAGAGAAGGTGCCTCTGCAGTTGAGGTGTGTTCCTGGCTGAGCTGCTGTGCCAGGAAAATGGGCTGAGGCTGGGAGTTGTGCTAGAGAGGGAGGGGAGTTGCAGGCTGACATAATTTGAAAGTGAGAAGAAATCCTTTTGCCCTTCAGGCAGTAAGCTTACTCGCTACTTGAATAGAGCATCATCTCTACATTTTTTTCCTGCTTTCTTTACTTCCTCATTCTTTCTGTCATTTGAGGAGGTGTATAATAGTATCTGATAACAACTTGTCATGGATCCAACAGTTAAAAGATATTCTAGCAGTGAAGAAGAGCTTTGTATGCAGCAGCCTCATCGTCTTGCAGTGAACACCCCAAATTTGTCCTACATTTGTCCCATGTAATGACTGGCTATATTAGAATATCATGAGTCTGTTTCCACTATTCTTTTCTTATGGCTGACATTGAAACCTTGAAAGGTTATATTTTGGAGTTTATTTTTCCAGTGAAAATTAAAATCACACAGGGCATATGTGACTTCATGCCATGTATCTATATATATACCTCTCTCTCTCTCTATATATATATATATATGTGCTTTTATTTTATGAGTATTCTTCATGAGTCTAATGACACTATTTGCAGAAGTAAAGGAGGTGGGATTTAGCTCTGTAAGAGAAACAAAACTGTAGGCATACTTTCATTCTTTCCATGTTAGAGGAGAAATTAATGTTGCTTTATGGCTTCCGAATTTTTTTGAGTGTGTGGTAAAGGTTAGATAGGACGAAGGCTTAATTTTGATCTGCTTAATATTTATAGCTTCATTCACTGAAGCTTTTTCCCATTTGCATTGATAGGATTTTTATCTAGAAAGCTTATTCTATTATGGTGAACAAACTTAAGACATTTTAAGGTAAGGATGATGTCTTGGAAGAAAAGCAGTTTACCTCCAATTTGCTGAAAAGTACATTGTTACTTCATAATTTGATATAAATTGATAGAGACTTTTTTAATTTTCAAGATAACTTACCAGTCAGGTTAATTGCTTTTTAAACTTTGGTGGAGTGCATGTGTAATTGTATCTGAATGAGGCATTGAGTTTTATCTCCCAGCAGTAAATGGAATGAGGGATGCTGCTGTTTGTTTTTGGGTTAGGGAGATGTATCAGACAGGTTGAATTTGTTTCTTGTGTGGGGTGGTCTTTAATTTCTGTTCGGTTCTGGGTAAGCAGAGCAATATTTTTTTTTTTTCTTTTCCCCTCCTACCCTGAAAGCATTAATGTGACTTTGAAAAAAGAAATCTGTATTTTGTTACAGGAAAGGCTAAAGCTGGATATTTAACTTTTCTGAGAGGATAAAAAGAGACACAGAGATGGTGGAAAAAAAAAAAGTTTTCTGTGTTAACTCTTATGTCAGATAACATTGGAGAAGGATTTCTGGAGGAGTTTCTTTAAAATGATGACTTATTACTTGGGTTCTGGTGCCGGCTGTTAGCCACATTTTTCACATAGTTTTGTTCATTCTTCTTATTACCTGCAGAGGGAGCTTGTATATGAGTAATCAGAATAATCAAGGCATTCAGGGCTGAATTGTTTCCAGTAAGTACAATTTCATTTCACAGTGCCTTCTCCGTTATGCAGAACAGAAAAGCTCTGCAAGATAGATTCTAAAAAAGATACGTATCAGTTAGAGAGTAACAGTACGTAACAATGGGCAAAAATTTTATCAAAGCATCAGTAAGCAAAAGCTGACTTTAGAAATGCTTAATATTTCAAAGAAGTGCCTTTTTATGGAAAGTTTAAAAAGGGACTGAGGGGAACAAAATACTCCATGTTGAGGTGCAAGAGGACAGCTTTGTTACTCTGTGATGGGAAGCAGATTTTTGTTGCATGAACTATCTGATTCTAAAAATATGTCAGCATGAGAGGGACAACACAGTGCTTTCAGGTCTTCAGTAAATGTCGTGCAGTGTAGTGTGCTAGCACAAAAGCAATAGGTAAGTCGTCTTTATTTATACAAGTAGTGTTATGAATAACAGTGTGATTAAATATGCAAGGTTAACTCTTAATTTTGCCTTTTCTGTATTATAAAATATAAAAAGAATGAATTTCATCCAAATACAATTCCTTAATTTAGCACAATGAAAAATTATCTGGTGTATTGCAGACTTTATAATTTGTGTTATAGTTATCTGGGTGGTGAAAGTGTGTGATCCTTTAAAAGGTTAAGACTTCAGAGAATAAAATAATTCATTATAATACAGTTTCGCTTACTGAGCAAGAGGCATAATAGATGCTACTTAGATGAATTTTGTATTATTTATCTCTGGAAAAAATGGTGGCAATCATTTGACTTCAAAATATTCCAGTAAATTTAAAGATGATTTCTATGATACTGTTAGGAAATAAAGCAGTATGCATGCACATTCCATTAAACAGAAACAGCTCTCCTTAACACGTTCCTCTGTAATAAATCTGCCACATAAATAGGTTTAAGAGTTGGAATTTTTTTTTTTTTTGTTAGTTTAAAGTAACAGAACTTTAAACTTAACATATGTTCAGCCTAATGTAGTCTTAGAGTTTTAGTTTGGATTGTGATTTTAAACACCAAGAAAGATTTACCATCTCTAAAAGAGCAGCAACTCCGTGTCAATTTATTATTTATACTGGCTAATCCTTGGCAATGTGAAAAGTCAGCTTGTTATTGTAACACCAAATGGCCCTCTAAGTAGGGAAACAGTTAAGTAGATCTCCTGTAATAGGTTGTTGTCTAATAAAGAGATTTATGGTATTGGCAAGGGCTATTGTATAGGTATTACCCTCTCACAGCATGATCATGTATTATCTTAACAACTCAGTGCCACATTTATGTTGAGCATTTTCATAACATGGTAAGAATATTAACCACAGCAATTACACTCCAATAGGATTATAATGGTAAGATTTACAGAAAATATACAAATGATGTCTTTCATAGAGATTTTGATAGGTGCTGGGAGTTGAATAGTTGCATCATCCTTTTTGCATGGGAAAATACTAATGTATTAGTCATGATGAAGAAAGAGAGGTTTCTTAATTTAATCTTGTTGAGGAATAATGGGGAGGCAGTGGACATAATCTTTCTTTACACAGTGTGTCTTTTTCTTTCCCGGTGAGGTAAGGCTGTTTCAGAAATTTCATTCAGTGGAGAATGCCCTACAATATAAAAATCAAGACGTGTATGTAACTGTAATTCTGTTGTGAGGATAATGGGGATGGGATTAAGATACATTTTTTAACACCCTTGAATTTTGAAGGTTTAACAATGGTAGTTTGCTTGCTACTTGGAATAGCCTACTTGAATAAAATCATGTTACTTTGTTTTAGCCGTAGCACAACACATTTTTGGTTTCATTAGCACCAGGTTTTTATGGTGATAAGTAACTAAGATACTTTCAAAAATCACTTCAAGCAACAAAAGTTACAATAATGTCATGCTTGTACAGTTTTCATATGAGTGACATTCAAGCTGTTCCTTAATTCTTAAATTTTTCCATCTGCTTTAAAAAAAATAAATAAAAATTCAAGACATTAATACTCACTCATTTGGCAGAAGCCATGTACCAGTCACATTTCATAAAACTAATTATGTTTTATCAATAAAAGGCACTTATGGAGCCTGATTGAGCGAAATACCTTAGGTTATATAGTCATTTATGAACTACTACACTGAGTAGAACAACAGCCCGAATGGTAAAATTTGACAAGATAGCCACACTTTTTAAGATGGTACCTTTAGATATAATTCAGTTACTGCTGGAATAATGAGTGTTTAAACAAACAACATACCTTTCTTTCCCCGCTTTACTGTAACAAAATGATAATTACATAATTCCAAATTAAGAAAATGCATAGATGGCAATTCTTTGTGTAGAAGAACTTTTCCAATATGTGCTCAATGCATTGTGCACAAGCGTGGATAGTATTAGTTAAATATCTTAGAGAAAACATTTTCTGAAAATTTTGGATTAATTCTATGTGTGTCTCTGCAGAACAATCCTTTATCCATCTGTTTTAAATTATTGATTACCAGAAGCCAGGGTAAAGATGCACCTGTTTCTTTTTACATGAGATATTCCACTTTTGAAAATGTGCTGATAGAAGGTAACATTGCACACAGGTTTAAAAGTTTTCTGGTGGATGCTGGAAAATAGCCAGAGCCTCAAAACTGCATTAAACAATGAGTATTCAAACTTCGTTATTTTTGTAATTGTGGTAGCAATGCATGACTTCATCTATCATCAGTAGTTCATACAGCTTGCATTTACACAACTTGAGTAAAATTCTGGAACTTAGTCTTTAGTCTTGCATTCAGAAGAATTATGACCCAGAGAAGAACATTTTCTATTTTAGAAAAAAACTCCAGTAGGTTCTTAGATAGGCTTCACATTTCATTCATTTTGAACTGTGGAAAACGATTGCATCTTTTGTCTGTAAGTAAAAAGAAAACACAAAAGGATGAATGTTACCCCCTGATGAATGTGGAGCTCCGATTTAAGAGCGTGAACTGTGACTGCATTGTTGAGGGCAGTGCTTGGCTTGCACACCCTAAGTAAGAGCTGAGTATGAAAGGGCAAATAATGCATTAAAATTCAATGAGCAGTAAAGCATTTTTATCAATCTTTAAATTTACAATTATTTCTCATTTATTTTAAAAGATTGAAAATATGTTGCAGTGGATTTGTTTTAGATATTTACCATTTTTGAGAAGTCTGGTAATGTTTCAGAAGACAATTTCTGTGTTCAGTAGAAAAAAATCAGTACAGAAATATGCTTATCAAATCATTATTCTTGTGTGTTCTCATGATAGTTATATATATGTATTTAAAAAATCTACCAAAGATTAACCATTTTTTTTGTACAAATCCTGTAATGGACAGCTTTTTCAAGTTAGTATGCTTCTGTTTGCAGGACAATAAATCAAAGCACAAATCCTCACTGTAGTAATTTTTATTTGTAGTGTGCACTAAAAATGAAGCCACACTAAGTCATATTTAACTGCCCACAGACAACTAACCCTGAAGAAGGGATAAGTTCTTTTTCCCCCCCCATCTTTTTATTATTATTTATATGTCTTTGTCTGTTTTGAACAGCAATGTTGTTATGACTAATAAAGCTTTTGTATATGGCAAATGGGATACAAGTAATCAGCAGTTCTTGGCTCAGGACTGAAAATTCTGCAGAACAGAGCATATATAAGCAGTATGACCTTTGAAGTATACATTTGAATGAAATATTTCCCTTATACTCCTGTCACCTCTACAGAATTCATGTATCATTACTACATCTTCACTTCTATTGGTATTATTTCTGATTATAGTGATACCTGCAGGGTTTGCAGAGTGGCATGAATAGGGAGTACTGTTTTCAGCCTCTGAACATAAAGTTCCTCCTTTATTTATTTATTTCTCCCTTAGAGGTAATTATATAGTGAGTTACAGTAAAATCACCATCTTTCTGTTACCTAAGTAATTGCCCATTTAAAATTTTGGTTTATTTTAACCATATTTTTCTTTATGTTTTTTGTCCAGCTTCGACTGATCTTTGCATGTGATAGATTACCAAGATTATATAAACAATAAATTTCCTAGTTCTTGTGTATTTTTGACAGAAAATTACTCTTGAAACATTTAAAAATAGAATTTTAAATCAGAATTACAACCTTTTTTTTCATTTAGTATAGTTTAAATATTAAAAGCTATCCAAGTTTCATGTGTTAATTGAAGGACAGTCAAGTAAACGAAAATTTTGCAATAGGTTTTCTGAAAGGTGCCTAGTAAATTATTTAAATCTTTTTTATATTTTAAAGATACATATAATAACTTGTACACCAAATAAAACTGCAGTGTTAGCAGGTTATTAAAAGTAATTGGCAAGCATTTACGAAAAATATGTGGGGCAGTGGGGAAATTTGTCGCCGTTTCGGTGCTACGATTACGCAGTTTGCACAAGTCTGATCATTACTTAGGCACAGGTGAGAGGTACGATTTATATCTCCTCAGTCACTTAATTGCAGCCATTACTTAAGTTACCAAAAAGAACAACTGCTCAGGTCTTGTTCTTATAGGAAATAGAAACCACTGCTAAACCAACTGAACAAATATAGTGGGTAGAATTTTTATTATGGCTCACAAAAGGTAAAAAGGGGCCGATCCTGGTAATGTCCACTAAAATTCCCATGGGTTCCTCTGACCATTGAATAAGTTGTGTTTTTACTTCAGTTTTAGTGGAAAGCGGGGAATGTCGATGTGTATGAGATGTTCCCATTAACATCTGTTTATGGCTGGTCTCTGTCATGGCTGCCACACCAGTCTGGGAAGGCAGGAGTCCTTCTCTGCTGCAAATCCAAATTCGTGACTAGATTCTCTTAGTTGATTCATAATAAAACAAAGGTGTAATTAGGACTTATTTAGCTAATCATCATGAACTGGAGGTAGTCCCCTCTGCCCTTCCCCTCAAATATTGCCTGGGATATAAAAGTGCGATCGTTGTGAGATAAAAGAGGGGAGTGCTGTGTGCACTGTATGCAGATGAAGAGCCTCAGAAACCAGGTTTGTCCTTTTTCTGTTATTCACAGTCAAAAAGTCAAAATCTACATTTTAATGAAGACATTTCAAAGAACAGACGGGTTGAGAAAGATACTGTTTCTTTACATGCTCCTTCCTTTTAAACATGGAAGAACCCTTAGGCTATAAATTAAAGAGTATTTTACCCTGTGTAGTTGATCTGAAGCTGCCCAGCAGCGATAAAGAGTTAAAGTTTAAAAAAAAAAAAAAAAAAGTTGTAAATGGCTTGATGGTTTAAGTTTTTTTTAGTCTGTGGTTATCTTATGTCCCCCTCATGTCCTGTATTTGTCAATATTTTCCTTTCACCTAAGAACTGTAGCAAGTGGGAGGAAAAGTAACTTGAAAGAATGTAATTATGCCAGAGATGCATTTTCATGTGGGAATATAATGCCTTCATGTAAATGACACTCACTATGGAAACCGTAAGAGCACTTATGAGCAGAAAGGTTCATCTTGTGCTCCATGGGAAACACCAATTTGCTTGTCTCTCTTCCTGGAAAAGGCACAACTGTGTACTGGGGCTGGGGGAGGCTTTGATTATGAACCTGGTCCAGGGCTGCCAGGGAATAGCACAGAGCCTGGGCAGCTTGCGGGGGAGTCTCGGGTAATGGCACATCTGGAGTCTGTGCTGTTTTACAAATGTGAAGCAAATGGAGCCACCTTGGACGATAATTGGATTTTGCCTTTTAAGTTTTGCTTATTAGGTTGCTCACTGTATGTTTACTTCTGGAGAGGGAACCTAGAAGTGAATAGGTTTAAGATCAGAAAAGCATCGGAGCTGTGGTGACAAACCTTACTGAACTGTGCAGCACGCAGCGTGGGGCTCAAAGTACTGTAGTGCATGTTTGGAGCAGCGGGGAGGGTACCCTGTGCAGCAGCCTGCGTTGGTGGTGAAGATCATGGCTTTGCTGGTTTGCTGTGGCTCCTATCAGGCTTTATACCTGAAAGGAGGAGAAATATAGATCTACTTATTTCAAAGGCTTCATATTTGTAAGCTTTGATTCTTGTAAAATTTAAAGTTGCTCTGTGATGTCTGTTTCTATCCCCACCACTTTCTTAAAAATTGTCTTGTTGAGTAGTGTTTCCCAGTCGACGTGAATTATTGATTTTTTTGGTCCTTAACATTCGGGCAGTGGTGTTTTTCATCCCGTATCACAGCCTTTTTAATAAGTTATATCCCAGTGCCTTAACAGAATAACGACATGGAATCCGTAATCTGTAATTATGGATTATTGAATGGGACTCACAATGAAAAGTGGAAAATAGACTTCCAGGCTTCAAAAAAAAAAATACTTGCTTTGTGTACGTTAATGCAACTGGTACTTGCTGTTTAGAAGTTAGAACTGTTAGTGGTCGTTGCGAGGTAAGCAAATGGAGAAATGGAACATTTAGTACTATATTTATTTTAAAGTATTTAGCTGAATATATTTTATTCTTCCCTATCTTAAACTATTCTTAGAGACGGCATTTTTAATAAATGTTTTTGAAAGTGAACAAGATAATGAAGTTGAACAATAGTAACTGCCCATGAATGCGTGTGTGCTTGAGTACATGTATGTCTGAGTACTTATTAGCATGGTATTTTTTCATTCAAAACCACAAAGTGTCCAGTTTATCATATAATAAAATTGCAAGGCAGATCAGGAGAAGAAAAGCTGGTCCAGAGCCTTGAGCTAACATAGCTGCCAGCTGGACAGTATGTGTACATGTTCTAGTTAGTAAATAAGACTGTGGAAGAGCTAAAAGGTAATGCTTACTGAACTGTCTTACTATTACAGTGAATTTGGGTTTTATTTTAGTGACCAGAAATCATTGGGTGAAATTTCTGGCTGTTGAAAGGGTGTGCCTGCTGCAAGGTCTTTTTGTATTGTGCACTGTATTAATCTTGCGTTAGATATTTTTATTTTTAGAAGATCTATAAAGCTGCTATTTTTAGGTCAAAAACATCAAATCACCTTTGACTAAAGAGGTACTAAAATAAAACTGAGTAACTTCTACTGAGTATATTGATAACCAGGCGGTGTCAGGTGAAGTGTTCTTGTCGTGCCTTCTGTCACTTCTTAATGTAGGCAAGAAGATACACCTTTAGGTTGTGTTGGGTTTTTTTTTTTTTCCTTTCCATTTTTGTCTGTGTTATTAATCCTCCTTTCTTTTTCTCTGCTTCCAGAAGTAAAATCTTAGTTCAGCCCAGTTGTGATCCATAAATAAACTGTACGTTTATTACTGTCACAGCCTCCTCTGGACTCGAATTTTAAACAAAAAAAAAATTAATTGCTCAGAGTGTGCAATAGTTGTGTTGAAATAATGGTCAGCTTTTAAAAATTATTGTTGTTGTTGTTATTATTACACTGCAAAATCATCAGTCACTTATAGAATATGATTACTTGCAGAACAGTAAATGTTTCCTAATGATTGTATGCAGGTACACATCTCTGTGTGTGCTCTGGCCTCCCTTGTAACATTTAATGCCAACATTATCTGTCTCGATCTCCACATTTACTACTGATTTGACTCATTCTTCAAAGAGATCGTGGCTTCTGATGTGGTTTGGTGGGCTTTTCATATGGATTAAAAAGTGAATTGTAGCCGTTAGTGTAGCTCATGTTCCAAATAGAAAATGTCTGGTATGTTTGGTTATGAGTGTAGCAAGTGATCCGAAATGCTGGCAATCGGCTTGAAGGAAATCAAATTATACTCAGATATTTCATGCGAGCAAGTGCTTCCCTTTTCTGCACTGTGCTGCATGTGCTCTGGTCCCCGTTGACTTATGTTCCTTCATTGTCAGTCTTCCTCCGTTTCTTCAGTTGCCTCTTTATTTTGCCTGGGCACCCAATGCATCACCTCTGGCTTAGCAGGGCCGGCCCGGCTGCTCTGCTGCCTCTTTCCTCAGGCCTTCCCTTGTCCATCTGCTTTCTTTCCTTCTTCACCCTACCCAAGGGCTTTCCCACATCCACTGCACTTGAAACTAGCTGGGGTTATGCCATCTTCCTGCCCTGCCTGCTCTGTTGGCTTTTTTTCCCCCTTCTTCCTCCCCCCTCACTCCCCTCCCCCAAAGTTTTTTTCACCCTCTTGCCCTCTTCTCTATTTCCCTTCTCTCTTCCCCTCGTCTTCTGTTCTCTCTCTTTTTTCTTTGTCTTTTTTTTTTTTCTTTTCTTTCCCCCCCCCCCCCCCCCCCCCCCCCCCTTTTTTTTTCTTCCCCTTTTTCTTGGCCCCATGGTGTGACTCTCACTGATTTCTGGTGAGTATCTGTCAGTACGGGGGAGTCTACCTGCTAATGATTTCATCATGCATCTGATTTGCCATCTATTGCAGAAGTACCTGCAATGCAGAAGGCTTGATAGTGTTGTTTAGCATTAGAAATTTAAAATACTAAAGTACATAGAACACCAGTTATAAATGTACTCAATAAGCCACCTTGATTTAACTTGCATGATTCTGTCAGTATAAAGGTTTTGCACAGTAAGACGGTTTTTGGGCAAGCTGTGAAATATGGGGAATCTAGATTACATTAGGAGTTTTTTCACATTGCTGAATAAGAAGCTGGTAAAACAGCATTTTCTAAATGGGGACAACTTCTCTAAAATTTACCTTCTGTCTTTTGAGCTGTCAGCCCTTGTCACTGAAGACTTGAAACTATATTCATGAAAACAAGAGTTTGTTGGATTTCAAAGAAAATGCTGTTTTTGTTAAAAATAGCAATCAGACCAAAAGGTTAGGCTATCATCAAAGTGTCTTTAAAAATATGTTTAAGACCCCATTCTGTTCCTTGCTATCACAAGAGAAGATGACTTGTTAATTGCCTTTCATAAAAATGAGTTTGATTTAAGGTATTAATAAAATCTAAATTTGTGCATTCTTGCTGTGGGGACTGAAGATTTTAATTTAGTGAATTGCCAGAACAATTTTTTTGTGCTCAGTTTGAGTGCTATGTGAGAATTCCATCTTACTAAATTAGGGCAGACATATATATTACACTGTTTACAAACTGTTATGATTAAAACTTGTTAAATTTCATATAATATTTAGACTTTGAGCAAAAAAGTCACCTAATTTTTGTCTTGGTGCTGTTGGATTCTTGTGTTAAAATAGATGAAATTGTGAATGTTAATGTTAGTAACTGTGGAAAGTTTGACCTGGATTTGAAATAGCCATGAGACTATTACAGCAGCAGTAAATCTTCAAGAACGTGTAAGGCTAGCACATGGCAGGGGATATGTCTGATATGTCCAATGTGAGAACTTGAGTGTGGGTGGAGAAATAGCCTGAAAGCAAAGTTGTGTGTCATTATAATATTTTTCCGTTCTAAAAGAAACAAAGTAAGAATTTATCTCTTTGTATAAAGCTGTGTTTTTATAGGCAGTACACAGTAACTTCAGAAATTTTTCCTTTAAAACGGTAGACTAAAATTCAAGCTGTATTTAGAGAAAAACTGTGACACTGAGGCATTTGGGTTCTTAATCCCCATGTACTTCCTCTGATTACGATCTTTGAAATCTGTATGGGAATTGCAGGTGCAGGCTTCAGCCTAAATAAACCATCAAACTAAGGAAAAAGTAGATGCTAAATGTATACTTACCTTTTGTTTTAAGCTTTTTCCTCCTGTCCTTGAATGACTGTTTTTTTCTTGGCTAAGCCTGGCTTCATCCCTAGAATTGGGTACTTTAAAGCCTGATAGCATCAAAAGGTCCTGAGTGTTAGTTGTCAAGCACTGGCATTGCTGGAATCTTTTATTATCTTCTTGCTTTGATTTTCTTCATCTCTCTTATAACATGTCAAGTAAGAATGTAGGCAATGTCAGGATAATATGATAATAGTAATTTTTAAAGCAATGTTTTGACTTCAAAACCAATGTTAAAACAATCATGTTTAAGCAGTTCATCGTGGAAAATCAACTGGTAATTAAAAAAAAAAAAAAAAAAAGACATTTTCTACACACTTACTAGATCCAGTTAGCTGTTCTGTCACCTCTCTGGATATTTTTATACTAATTTATTTTTGCATAAAAGAAAGACATGATCTTGCAGATACTGGCCCACATGTGTCCCCAAAATGAAATTATCTTGGAGTGTTATACAAAGGTATTAGAAATGTTGTAAGATTTATTGTTGCAATATTGATTTGATTCTTTGCAGTTTCTAAAAAATATTAAGGCTGTAGGGCTTACAAACTAAGACCCCGAAATACTCTCCATATTTTTAAAACTTATATTGAAACTGCTTTACAATAAAAGAGTAACACTAGCTAGAATGTGACTCTATTCATTTTATTCACTACGGAGAAGGGGTGATTGGCAGGCTCTGGCATTCGGCTGTCCACAGCTGAACTGCAGGGCTTGAGTGGCGTTGGCAGGGCTGAGCATAAAAGTTTGTGCTGTGTTTGCCAACCATGTTCTTGGCTCAAGCTGATGTTACACGTCTCTCGGCTCCAAAGCATGCTCATTTGCCAAATTCTACCTAAAAATGTATGCTGGAATTCCTGATTAAATAAAGCCTTTGATATTTATTTAATGCCTTGGAAAGGCATGCATTTTTCACAGGAGATTCTGCTTTAGTAATAATAAAAAGTAGAAATAAAAATACAAAAACACCAAGGTGGACTAAAAATCTGTAGAGTAATTGTCTCTTGCAAACAGATTGATCGGTAGCTTCGGTTCCTCGTGAGTATTGAACTTACGGATTTTTGTCAGGTTCTTACCTGAAATTCTTTGCTTACATAAATTTTAGTTTATTGTTCAAGTATTTGGAAAATTGTTCAACTTCAAATGACAATTGCAGTCAGTGTATAATTTTGCTGTTTTTTCAATCTATATAGCAATATAACTCCCTTATTGTTGCCATAAGCTAAAGTTACCAGATGAATGATAAAGGCATAATTTATGACAAACCGGAGCAGAAGCTTTTTCAGAAGACCGATAGCAACTGCTTTTACATGTAGTGCTATGTAAAATGCTTATTAATGTTAGCAGATGTTGCACTTTAATCCCCCAGAATGATTGTTTGGTAGCAGCAGGAGATTTATTAAGCTTGAGTTGTGTGAAATTGTGTGTGCATAAGCTGCTATTTAGACTGTAAAAATGCCATTGAAAACTGTTAAAAAGTTCTAACTGTAATTGGCAGAGAGGTATTAGCTGTTCTAAAAGAAGTATGTGTGTACTGCTGGCCCTTGTTCTGTAACCTTTTTATCATTTATCTTCTTGTATTAATGTCACTGAATTATTAATTCATGAGCAGGGTTGGATAGGGTGAAGGCACTGTTTAAATGTGTGGCACATGTATAGTTATCACTGAAGACATGAAAAGAGTCATTTTGTGTTATCTATAAAATGGAAAGGACATTTAAATTTTCAAACACCTAGATTACTGCTACTATAATACAATGTTCTTATTAAAATTTTGTCATCTTTTCACTATGTTCACTTCTACATTTGTCTGTTAATAATATTTATACTTTTACATATTTGTAATTGTGAAAGGGTAAATCAAGAATAATTTAAAATCATAATTTAACTTAATTAAAGAAAAATACAATCTTTTCCAAAGTAGTAATGACAGTGTCATATTGAGCTACCAAGACCTGTATTATTTAAAAGAAATGTAAAAAATGTGACTCGGACCTCTTCTTGATCTAGCCACAGAACGTCAGAGGTCATGTTGCTGCTCAAAATTTGATAAAAAAGGTATCTTAAATTTAATCTCTGGTGTATGGATGATTTAAAAAATAATGTATCGCAAAGACTATTTTCAGTCACTCCGATGAAAAAATCCATTCTTTTAATATTTTAAAAAGTATTCATTCTTTTTTAAAATTCTCCAAGTGAAGGTGCTTTAGTGATACTTGTGGTCCCCAGGTCGTCTCTGTGGCTGGTGCTCTGGTGCTGGAGGTTACAAAATGGAATATGGGTTTAATAGGAGGTATCACTTCATACTTCCCATCTCAGAGTTCATGGGAAAGGCTCTCACTCTTGCCAAAATATGTGTTATTTTTCTTTATTCCCTTCCCCAAAGGAAGAGAAAATTCTAAGAAGAGTTTTAAGCAGTGATGCATGCAAGTAGAAGGAGCTTTTCTGTAGAATTATGATTTAGAGATCTTTTTGCTTATATATTTTCTAGATGTAATCGTTGTTTTCTGACTTAGCCTTTCTACAAAAGGAATAAAAAATGAACTGCAATTGTTTTCTGATTTTCTATTCTAGTTTGAATGAATAATGAAACTCACATTTCACCCAAATTAAAGGAGTGGTACAGCTCCTGTGCATGAGTGGTTGTCATTCAGCTGCCTTGCACAGTTCAGAAGAGTCACCTATATGTTCATTGTTTATTAAAATTGTACAAGAAAATACTCTTAACTATAGTTGCATCATCACATGACCAGGCAACTCATACATCTTTACAGAGCCCATCAGCCAGCAGAAGTAGTGAATTTTTTTTCTTTTTTTCTTTTGTTGCAGAATCAAGCCATTTTTTATTGCATATGTTTTGTATGTTCTTGACGATGTGTAAAGCAGTACCTATGTAATTCAGTTTTATATCTGTGTGTAGCTGCAAGGAGGAGTTAGTGCTGTCTTTGCAGTTCTGTCATACATAGCTTCCTACCCTTGAGTTGTTTGCACCATGAATGTGTGTATGGGAAAAGCCAATTATGAGGGAAGAAAAGCAGAGTTTGCTGATTTTTATTTCATGATTTTTGGGAATTCAGCCTTTGACTTGTAAGTGCTACTGGTATGGAAAATTGGTGAACCAGAATGACATATATTCTGTAATGTGTTCTTTTTTGGTACTTAATATACATCCAACTCCTCCAAAAGGTTATGTAAATTCAGTGAAGTTCCTACGCATAAGTAGAGGAGGATTTCTTGTGTGCTTCGAAAGTAGTTTAACACCTTTTTTAGCTGATTATTCTCCCGAGGTTGATGTATTTGAGGTGCTCATAATTTCTTTCCTTTGTATTCAAA
Organism: Calypte anna; assembly: GCF_003957555.1. NCBI lineage: Eukaryota > Metazoa > Chordata > Aves > Apodiformes > Trochilidae > Calypte > Calypte anna. Next base: position 17,565,784 of record NC_044254.1, on the reverse strand, counting down.
ATTACAAATTATCCTGTGGCTCATGACAAAGTATGGGACAGTAGCACACAATACTTCTCAAGTTTTTCTGCAAGAGGCAGTCCACCACCTTTTCATAATTAAAGAGTTTGTGAATGGTTTAGGAAATGCGCCTTTATGGAATTACTCTTAGAAGTATGGATATTGGTGGGTTTAGTGGAACTGAAAAGTGATCTTCTGCAGGTCCTGGCTATCAGGCTGCTGGTAAGAAAATACTACTCTCTGATCACTCTATTACTAATTGTGCTTCAGTGAAAAGAGACGAAACCAGTAATAACTTGAGAAGGGGGTTATTTGAAAGAAGAAAACGAAACATGCTCAAGTATAGCATGTTATAAAACTTAACTAAAAGCAGACATTATTGATATGGTCGATCATAAAATGAATTATTTGATGATAAATGTTAATACTTGGTATGATGGAAGAAGAGATATTTTAAAATAACTGTGTTCTGCTGTCTCTATATTTAGTCACAGGTTTTTCACATTTCTTCGCATGCTCATCTGATATATTTTATCCTAGATTACCTCATTGCTCCCAAGAAATCCCTTTTGGTAATATTGATAACCTAATATATGACAGATTTTGGTCATTATTATTTCATTTAGTGGTCATATGTATAGACCAAGAGGGAATCTGAATATTGATTTTGCTGAATGGCTAGTAACAGTGATTTATGAGTCAAGGAGTCAGTGCAGTGAGCCAAACACAGAAGAGATTACATCTTATGTCCCACGATTGATTTTGTTTCATATTTCACTGCACAGTGATTAGGCCATGGTCTCATAGAAGTTAACATTGGAACCATATTCCTCTTCAAGCAAAAAAACAAAATAAAACAAAACAAGCCACAAATTACACCCAGTGCATTGTGTATGTATGTATGTGCTGCCTGCCTCTGATTTTTAAAATACGAGAAATTTTTTTCATTTACTTTTTAGAGAGTTGGTATTTCTCTGGTAATAACAAAGGCTTTTGTTAGAATTCTTTAAAATAATGAAGTGATGTAGCAGCTCACACAAGCTTGTTCTCAGAATTTGGACAGTGTCATTTATATTGAATACAGACCACACACCACACGTACAACTGATAGCTTCTATCTTAAAGCATCCCATTTTCTATCACAGTGCTTTCATGAATTTTTGGATAATATTCCTTGGCATAAACCCAGGGGCTTGGTACTACCAAACTGACCAAACTACCAAACCTGTCTGTGCATGACTAAAAAGATGCCGAGGCTGCAGTGCAGTCATCCTGACTGTGGTTGGTTTGGAGTTGCAGTGTACTGGGGCAGCTCAGCCCACATTCACACAGTTGCAGCATGGGTAAAAACGTGATAAATACACAGGTTAAAATGTGTTCTTGTCTACTCTTGCTTGTAACTTGATTTTCATTTTGAAGTTAGTAGCTTGTGAGTGTTTAGCTGGTGGCTCTATGCTGGTCTAATGAGGTTGTCTGTCTTCAGTGTGTCAGCTGTGAAAGGCACATCTGAGCTCATTTCCTTGCTTAAGCCCAGTGATGAGCAGCTGTAAAGCAGATTGGGTACGCTGAAATCCTTGCAGGCAGCTAGAGGAACACCACGATGCTGCACAGGTATGGGCATGTCTGACCACAATCCGAGGACCTCTCTGTTTTGTTTTTCATTGTACCTCCACTTCAAACGGGTTCTTGGCTGTGAAAAACACTGGATGGGAGGAACAAAAAAAGGGATCGGCTAAGTGGCATAACATCTTTGAGAAATACGGGCCTTTGCAAAGCCATGTCAAGGCTGTCAACAAACAGTTTACTGTCTCACAAGACTGCAGTGTCTTTGGTTGATGTTAGACTAGTAATTTTTTTTCCAAGGGAAAGACATTATATCTTCTAATATAAATAGATTATTTTGAGGATTTCTCTCCTGTGAGAAGTTTGAAAAGCCTTTGAATTTTCTACAGCTATTTCTGTTGCTTCTTTTGGTTTGTCATATGGTTCTTGGTGTTTTTTATAGCTACTCATTATTTTCTTGTTTATTTTTGATGTTCATAAAATCTGTCCTATGTAGGTTTGAAAATGAGAGCTATTTGTTTTGCACTTTAATGAAGAGAGTGGCAGGCACGATCAGACTGTGCCTCTGGTGTCCAAAGTGATCAGCATATTTAACATGCTCAGCATGACACTAAGATATTACAGCTGATAACGGTTGTAATTGACTTACAGCAAATCTTCCCCTCTCCCTTTCTTTGGATGCTGGGGATTTATCTTTGAGACCCCGGGAAGATGTAGTGACACAGAGGGCAGAAGTGTTAAAAGGGTTTTTACCTTCACTATTTGAGTGGAGGTGGTCTGATGCAGCAGCACAGTGTCGATTCAGGTGAAGTACAGAGAATTTGCAATGAGGATTGAGTGACACCCCCCTACCCCCTTTCCTGCTGTGATTCTGAGCACTTAGCAAAGGCAAAAAGAAAAATTCAGACTTGGCAAAAGGAGAGAGCCTGGAGCCAAAAAAAGCCATTCTTATTAGTGCTAGCAAAGGTTTACTTTGCTGGCTTATTGAATGAGAACTCCCTGGAGTGTCCTGGCTTTATCCTGTATTAACAAGAAGGGGCAAAGCTGGCTGGTTGGGTATGGAATACTGTGTAATGTCTGTAAAACAGAAGAGTGAGGCCCAGCTGAACTGGCGTGCTCGGGAGAAAGGAAAATATTCATCTTTTCCTCTTAAATCTTACTTACTTTCTTTGATTGCAATAGACCTCTGGGCGTCTGTGGACTGATGGACTAATTTGTGATGTTGCACCATTAAAACAGTGTCAGTGCACTGTGTGTAGTGTAATATCTTGCATAGCTAGATTTGCTATTTTGGATTATCTGCTGCACTGATGAGCTGGTGTGGGGTGGGCACTTCTGTTGTAATTTTAAATTTAGGGTGCACGTTCATGGCACACTATTTCAAGTGTTCCTCAGGTATGGGTGTTTAACTTCAGAGCACAGTGGGGTTGAATGGATTGAAATGAACTGTTTTGTTGCAAGATTGCATGACCTTGGTCAAGTCTTGTTTGTGCTGTAGTATTCTCTTCCCTGATGCTATTCCTACCATGCAACTTGAAAAGTCATGTTTTATGTTAGAAATGTAGTGTACAAGGTGACAATTAATAGGGACTGTTGAATTTGGAATTGAAGGTAAGGCTTTCTGGTACAATTTAAGCACTGAATTGCTTTTAATGAAAAATAAGTCTGTCAGCCTGTTTTTTACAGAGTAGATTTAACCTTTCCTTTCTTCTTGCAATGCACATCTTTATTTAATTGGAACAGATCACTCACTGGTTGTTTATCATAGGCAGTAGAAGGATGCTAACTAAACCTGCACAGGGTCTTGCTTGTTTTCCAGGTTTTTTTTAGTATCTCATAACTGAAGATTTTTTTTAAGATCTGGTACTCTAGCACTCACACAAAGTTCAGAATTTAAATCAGTTTTTCAATAACCGTAAAGAATACTTAGGAATAACTCTTACTGAATGATGTGTTCAGTGTTGAAAACTGGAACGGGGTCTCATTGCAGATCTGTATAAAACTGTAGCTATTGTATCATAAACAGCATTAATCTCATTGTAGAATTTTGCTAATGTCACTTGGTTTAACTAATCACACTGCACTAATTAAATTATTATGGTACAGATTATAGGAAGTTTTTTTAAATTGGGAAAGCTTCATGGTGGGAAAGCACGTGGACACATGATTTCTCAGGAGACTAAGTAGTCTATTATATTGTATGAATATATATCTACTCACCCTTGCCTCCTCTTCCCCCTTTTCCTCTGCAGAGTGTTCAGATATATTACAGAATTACTTAATTTCATAAACTGGGTTATGAAAGAGGCAGTGGGGGTGCTGCATGTGTAGCAAGGTAGGTCATACAGGATTTATAAGAGGAATTGCCTGGGTCCTGCTAGTTCCTTGTCACATATGAGCTGTGCAGCTATGATCTTTCCCGTCTGCATCTCATCATCTGTAAAGCTACTGTGAATTTTCTTTCTCTACTAGAGATGTTAAAGCTTGACTGAGGTTGCAAGAGCATCACCATATTTTTAAGATGATTTTGAAAATTAGGGGCACTATATTGAAAGTTACATAATACAGTGTTGGTCTGGAAGGCTTTCAGCTAAAAAAACCCATCCTTCTTAGCTTGAAATGTCTCTGCGTTCCTGTCTTTCTTAATTGACTGAAAAGCTGGGTGGAACAGGAGGAAAAAAGCATCTCTTGAGCATGCTGTGTCAGTTGTCCGGAAGCTCTTTAAAGACCCTTTTTTGGCTTTTGAAAATAAAACCTTGGGAAGGTTAAACAGAGTAGAGTTGGGATGCGATAGTCCTTTAGAGATCTTTCTCTTCAAAGATGAAAGTATTTCAAGGAGCATGCTTGGAGCAGCTTTCTGTTATCTCTGGGGTTCTCTTGAGCAATGTTGCGGGGAGAGGGATGGCCAGCAGTGGCATGTATTCTGCAGTGGTCGTGTTCTGTCTGTAAGAAGTTTCAGAAGTACAAAAGAACAAGGCAGGAGCACTAAGATATTGAGAACTTGGAGCACAGTTTATGAATACAGTATGAAGAGATGCCCGGTACCTTTGCAGTCTGCAGGTTTGAGCATTAACATTTCCATTACTGATCTCCTTGTCTTTAACAGCACATGAGCAAAGAAACTTAACAACGTGAGCTGTGCTGTTTGTAGGTGAGCCTGAGTGGCTTTTTTATTATTTTATTTTATTTTTTTTATTTTACTTTTACTTCACTTTATTTTTATTTTCTTATTTTATTTTAGTTATTTTATTTTCTAATTTTATTTTATTCTATTATTTTTATTTTTATCTTTTATCTTTTATTTTTATCTTTTATCTTTTAATTTTATTTTTATCTTTTATTTTTATCTTTCATGTTTATTTTTATCTTTTACTCTTACTTTTATTATTTTATTATTTTTATTTTGTCTGTGAGAGACTGCAGTATGACCCAGAGATAGGGATTTAAGTTACAACTGAAATTTTCTGGGCAGCTTTTATTGAACTCTGAAATTCAAGCAACCTTTTGCTCTAGGGAGTTTCTCGCTGCCCCACCCACAAGCCCAAGCAGTGATGCAGAGAAAAGGTTTATTAAGGTCTGAGGGGAAATAAGTTATTTGTGCAGGACAGCCGCTCACCATGGTCTCCTTTTTCTGTTTACAAAGAAGTAACTTAATATGTGTCTTCCTGATCCTGCTTGTTTGGTTTGGGAATTGTTGCTGTTGTGAGATGCCGCTGATAGTCTTCAGATCGCTGATAGATGGATGCTCAGAAGGATGCGGCTGACGGCCTTGTCTGTAGCGAGTGCTCTCTGGCTCCAGCTCATGTCTGGGCACCTTTTTCAGGATTAGGTTTTGTTATGCTGATGAGTAGTTTGTTCAAAACTGCATCATTCTTTTACTCGGAGCCACAGAATTTCTGAAATATATAGGTCGCATTAAAAATGGTTTACTGTGAAGCTGTGATTTTTATTAGGAAAAAAAAAAAGAAAAAGGAAAAGCCAAACTGTATTGCGTCAGTTTTTAAACACAGTTTAATTTTCTCCTGTTTTTTTTTTTTAGCAAAATGTGTTACTGGTAATATGTTAGGGGCTGGGTAGTTAATTTTGAATTCATTTTGCATCAGCTCACTGAGTTAAATTTTGTGTCTGTAGCCTACAGTAATCTAGAGAGAACATTATATTTCAGGCAAGTCATAAATTTGTCCTTAAAATATTTTGTGTTTATTCTTAGTTGAATAATTTCCACTTGTTTTGATATCACAAAAACATCAATATCCTTTCAGAAACCATGGTTTCTTAATAAAACAGTTTAAGTAAGTCAGTTTAAAAGGTCAGGAATTCCTACTAAATTTAAAAAATAAAAAATCTATGCTATTTTGCAGCTATTTCCTAAAGGGAGGTTGGGTACCAAAATGGTGCTCCTTTTTTTTGGTTTTTTTTCAACACAACCATTTCCCCCCCTTGAATTAAAAAAAAAAAACACGTCAAGGAAGCAATAAGTTTAAGGATGATAAGGCACAGATCCATCACTATCCACTTGAAGGTAAAGGAAGATGTTTCAAAATATGGTTGTACAATGGTTTATTACAGGTATAATGATGGAACTTGAGTCTCAGAAGTCAGTAACTTCTGGACAGACTGGGAGCAATCAGAAAGCTGACTTAATTTCACTTTTAGCCATTATTGTTCTTCTTTTGTTCTCCTGGATTATTCTGATTGCTTACTGAAATTATACCAATTAGTCTGTAGTGTCTGTGAAATAGTTCTATGATTTTTCCTTTGGGTGCTACAGGTAAAAAATTAATCCAAGCTCTTTCCAAGCTTTTAGCTGAACTATCTCCAGGGTTGAGTTTTTTTATATATCATGGTGGCAATATTTTATTTCAATTTATTATTTACTCAGCAGGAGCTCCTTTGCAATTGTAATTTCTGCTGGATGCAGTGCAACCTTTGTGGATTTTTTTTTTTTTTTTTTTTTTTTTTTGGGTTGCAGAATACTCTCAGACCAGTGTGAAATGTGAAAGATCCAGAGATACATTATGACTGTCTCTTCATAACTGCTTCTGGGTTGCCTGTAGCAGCTGCTGTATCATCATCTAAACTGAAGGCACATAGGTCTGTGCCAGGGAGAGCCAGGCTCTGGCTGTCCTGCACCCGAGCCCTCTGTTTGCTGTTGCATGCTCTTTGTTAAAATATGTATGGATAAAAGTGACTGTGATTGAAGAGCACCTGCCTGTAGTTGGAAATTGGAAAAAGAGTTTGGTTTTATGTATAAATAAACATAAAATCAGTCAGCCTCAGATGTCAGTTCTCTTTCATTTCCCTGTGTGAAAAATCACAAGCAGGCTTGTGTTGTGGGAGAGGGATGCCTACACTTGAAGTGGCATCATTCCTCTTAAAGAGGAACCAAGTAAAGAAGATTGCTTGGCTATTTAATAATCTCCAATTCTGCCACAGTTATATTGCCTTCACTGAGAGCCAGATAAATTGTTCCATGTTTTCTGGTAATTCCCATCTTTCTTTCCTTAGGGAAAAGAGTGCCACTCTAGTTGCTCTCTGTGTGCTTAGGGAAGAAACTTACCATTGATTAATATTAACATTGACTAGAATAAAAGGAGTTACAGCTGCTGCTTCTGAAAATGATTTACAGTTTGTAGAATTTCTGTCTGGCATTGTGTGCTCTTCATCCTTTCCAGTTTTTCTTGGAAAAAGGTAAATGTATTTTTAAAGCCCTTAACGTGCTCCATACTTGTAAGACTTATAAGTGGCCCTTGGATCCTGTCACTTAATTTTTTACATAATCATTTTTATATTTGTTTTAAGTAAAGTTAATTTCTGATATCTCAGGAACACATCCACGCAGTCCTGTCCATTGGTATTTCAGCGACCAAGCCAGTGTGGCACCAGACTCCACTCTGGATCTGTAATTGCCACCGTGTTCAGAGACTCATTCTTTCAGGGTTGTTTCACATATCTAATATATAGGTCCAGATTTGTAGTTAAAAAAAAAAATACGTGTTTATTGTGTACGTTCATTTTGCTCTGGGTTTATAAGCACTAAAAGTCAGGGCTGAAACATGAACTAGCTTTATACAGTGAGATATGGAAGAGGATGTACATAGTCAGTTGGCTGGTAAAAGAATGAAGTCATTAGTGAAAGGGAGCACTCTGCTGTTGAATCTTCTATCACAGCAACTACACTCTATCACCATAATTATATTTTTCAAATGCAAATTATAGCTTTAAGAATTCTTCCTTTGGTACATCATTTACGGGAGCGGTTGGGTTCATATTTCTCAGTTGGAGGCAAATCTTGGCAGGGGCTAAGGACAGGACAGTCTCATCCTCTATATTTATTCCATTTTATCTGAAGGTGTTTATTGGGTAGAAGTACAGTGAACTATGGAGTCATATGAAGAGGATTCCTCACTAGATAGAGTATTGTGTTGGCAAAGTTGCTGTTAGGGCTTCTCATCTGAGCAGTGAGATCGGTGTGTATCACAGAGCCATGGCGAGGAGAGAGACCTGCAGAGCTGCTGTTGAGTGGACTTTTTCCATTGTTCTCAACTGTCCCACATTTCAGATTTCTAGGAAGTATTTTAGTGCCTTAGATTTAATTTTATTGTTGTTCCTTGAGATAGAGAAATGCAAGCTTCATTATATCTGGAAAGAGGGAAGAATTTAGCTTGGTCATCTGCAGATCCAATTACTTACATTCATAGAAAAGATTCTCTCTTTTTTTTTTTTTTTTTTTTTTCCTTCTCATGTGTCTTAGTTCAAATACATCAATAACATTCCTACTTTCAACTTTAACATGTATCATTATTTGGCATTCTGTTTAATGATCACTGACCTTGAGAGATTACATTCCACAAATCTGCCAAATTCCCAGCTACAGTACAAGTGTACTGTCAGTTTTTATTAAAAATTTCTGTTTTCATGTCAAGTAAAATTTGATAGTCCAAATTACTTGTGTCCAGCTATTGATGGATCTTTTTATTTTCTTCCAAATCCTCTGCTTCTCCAGGTATGAAGATGAATAATGCAGACCACTGGTTTCGATGATGCTGGGCTTTTATAACTGGATTCATTAAGGAATACAAAGAAAATTCTTACAGGGATCAATAATGGTGTCTTCTGGCTGCAGAATGCAAAGTTTTTGGTTTCTGCTCATTATCAGCTTCCTGCAGTGTACTGAAGGTAAGCTTTAGTTTATTTTTCACTTGAGTTTGCACATGGGATGAATGGTCTGCACAATTAATTTCTGTTAGATGAATTGAAGTTTTAGGATGTCAGACTGAGAGTATCTGTAGCATGTTCTAGGTTTAATTATACTTTATTCTTAATGAGAAAAGAAAATACTTTTTTTTGTTTGTTTGTTTTAAAATAGTGAGGTATATTGAAATTGAAATGTGGTATTCAGGCAACTGTAGTGACGGTATTAATATTCCTGGTTGGTAGGTGCCTTATTTTTGCACTCTTCCTGCTTGTTTCTTTTTTTTTCTGTTCTTATTGCACAACAATTTAGAAGATTATGTTTGATGTGATATAAAATAACAAACAGTGCAAGTGAAATACCTGTTTCACTTTTCTAACCTGTCTGGCTGAAAATAAAACGTCAAACACTTCTATTAGGGCTAGAGCTATGCAAGTTGAATTTCAGGAAATAAAACTCAAAGTTCATTCTTAAAAAAAAAATTTGCTTTCTAAAAAGGAAAAATACTTCACTTCTTCAAATGTGGAGTTTAAAATAGTTCTTAAAAATACAAGGAAGGGAAAAGCTTACTAAAACAAGCCGTATCATCTATTCTTTTTGTTTTTTTCTTCATAAACTCCATCTTATCCATATTTGTCTGTCTCCCCAGCTGTTCATGTGGCCCTTTAATTAGTAACAGAGAAACATGAATGATCAGGAAAACATGGTTCATGAATATTTAATTGCAAATATTTGTATAGAACTTGAGGCTAATTTTGGGTGCAGTCATTTTGATTGACTAGATTGCAGGTGAAAAAACTGACTTAGTAATAAAAGTAGCACCTCTGTGCCTTCTTACATTATTCAGTAACCAGTATACAATATATAGGCTTCTTTGCATCTGTGGCGTGATCTCACCATTTTTTAAAGCAGATGCATACCTTACCTTGTCAAAAGTCTTTGAATTTTAAGGCTAAATTTGCAGGGATGCTTTAGGAAAGCTGCTTTGCCTTCTCTTCTTCTTTGCCTTCTTCTTCTATACGAAAAACAATGATCTAGTCCCCCCAAAATGGCAAAGCCGAAGATTAAAAATTGTATACTATCTTCCTTGCTCACTGTGTAATTTCCTAAGCATTTATTGTAGACTAAGACTCCAATCTTGTGTTGTACTGACAGACAAGCTTTGCTAAATTAGGTTATTCATATATTTGTGTGAACATACGCCATTTCAGGGAGTACGTACTAGGGGTTTTCATAAAGATTTCTGAACGTGGGGAAGTCCCATTTTTCTTTAATAGCTTTCACAGTCAATTTCTCCTCCCCCCTCTGTTTTTTCTTAAATATTGCCTGGATATACTAGAAACAGGCATTTCCCATGGCACACTGCAGACCTTGGGGTGGTTTCATCACTGGGATTTCTGATTTGGTACCAGCTGCTGCTGGTAGCAGCAACTGACTGCTGTCTAGGTGCCCATTAAGTCTGTAGATCTGGGCAGAATATCACTTTTATAGGCAAGAAAGTGCCAACACCTGGGACATAAAAATCTTTTCAGCTGCTTTCACAGGTAAGGAAGGCAAATGCATATTAGGAGAATTTTGTTTTGAATCTTAAAAGTGTCTGGTTAGGTAATAACTTGTGCTAACTATAAGCACACTTACATTGCAAAAGCAGTTGCGCTATTTGAAATCAATGGTGTAGGAAATAAAGGCATCTATTTATGCTTTTAATTAAGTTTTAAAACAGTAAGGGTGATTTTAGTTACTGTAATTGTTTTGAATCCGTATATCTAGGACATTTTACAAAGATTTACCAGACTACCTGCAGTGTGACACTGTGCGGTGGTTGAAAACATCTGAAAAGAGAAGAGCAGACAACCATCTTACTTTTTGTGGCTTGGTTAAAGTAGCAAGCAGTATTCTAAAAAGGATGTTTTATCTGCTGAATTTGGAAAGGAAAAAGTCAACTGAGAACTTCTGCAGATTGAATATTTGCCATTTGCAGAAAGCTCATTTTCATTGTCACCTGTAATATTTCAAGTTCATTTTGTTCTGTCCCTTTTTTTCTTGCTTTTAGTAGCCAGTAGCAATCTTTTGATGCTTCAGTTGTGAATTTACTTCTTTAAAGTCCATAGGAGAGCTGCTTTTTCAGCTAAAAGAAACAGGAAAGGAAATTGGGAACAGATAACAGAATCATACCAAATTAATTGTAAATTCTTAAAATAAATGAAATATTGTGGCTCTGTATACTGGAAATGAATATTAATATAAAGTTGGCTTCCAGCCACAGAAGCAAAATGAATACTACATTATTACACTTTCTCACAAGATTACATTGCCTTCTGCTTCAGTAATAAGAGATGCCAAGTGTAACGTGCTTTAGTAGCACTTCATGCCTGGAAGTATGAACCTGAACAAAGGTTAAAATAAGAGTATCTAACTTTTGCTAGAAAAAAGAAAATTTTAATTATTTCTCTTGGAACTTAAGATTTTTAATAGAAATCTTAGGTGTGTGTGCAGGTTGTTGCAGTTGGTGGGGGAGATGGAACCTGGCAAAATTCCCCGCTGTTAAATTGTAATATGTCTCTACAGCTAAAAGACAGAGGGGAGGGAAAAAAGATCCTGGGTGTGGACAAGTGATTCATTTGTTCTTATAATGAAACATTTTAAAATCATGATGAAGACTTCATTATTTTCAGAATGCCTTAACTTTAACTCACCAGGGAGTTAACAAGCAGGAATAGTAATAGGAAGGCTGCAATTTCATTTTAGCATTGCCCATTCAAATAGGAGTAATATCTTAATTTAAGAAAGCCTTGGTTTTGTTTTGTTTTTCCTGGATAGAGCAGCCCAGGTAGGGTTGCTTATGAAGCAGTCCATTCCAGTAGGCAAAATGAACCTGGAATGGACAAGTGCTAGCATCTGGAGGGAAAACTCCATGGAGTTACTATATACTGCTGGTACATTGTTCAACATCGGGCCCCTATTTTATAGAGGCTTGAAAAACATTGCTATTGCCATCAATGGCAAGCATTACATCTTTAATGAAAAGGTGAGAGGCAGGAAAGGAATGAAAAGCTGAAGTGATGAGTTTGCATATTAATGTCTTTTCTAAAGATATTTTTCTGTCCCTTTTTCTAGCATGTTCTACTATAGGTATGTCTTTAAAACTACAATTTTCTTACAAAAGATGAACTTAAAGAACTACCTTGGGTATTAGTTTGGCTCAGAGTTATGCAGGTAGCTCATGTCCTATGGCTTAGGGGAGACAAAAGATCCGAGGTGACAGTACAGGAGTCGTTCTGTCCCACGCTGCCCTGGCTCTCTGCTCTCAAGAGGAGGGGGTTCATGCTCCTGTTGGCCCCATGTGTTGGAGTCTGCCACCTTTACTTACCTGTTTCCTATGATGTGTAGAAAATGAATTGCTTTCAACACCACCTTTTTCTTTTTTTCTTTTTTTTCCCCCCTCTGTCCTAATTAGGTGAAATCATCCAACAAGTTAGAAATTATCTGCGACAACGCAGAAAGTCAGAGTGAGATCAGAAATAAAAAAAGCTAAGCAGAATAAAAAGTTTATTGTACGCACTATGGGTTTCTTTTCAAGCAAGTGAAGACAAATACACTAGTATGTATATTGAAAAAAAAAGCTGTCAGAGTTAAACATTCTGATAAAGATTGTTTTTTGGACTGTATGGGTTTTGATACTTTTAAGCTTGTGAAGTCCATCTTCTTGACTAGCTTTAGATGCCTTTTGTGTTTATTCTTTTCTGCTGCTTGAGAAGCACAAGTGCTTGGGAAGCACTGAAATAATTTTCTTCGGTTATATTTTATCTTAGTCAAGGTTTACCACATTTTGAATTAATTTTATTATGAATTATTATTAACACTTTGTCCAAAGGAAAAAGCATCATACTTTCATTATCTATTTAATTCTGCTTTCCTAAAGAGCATTAATGTTTTTTAAAAACATGTAGCTTGTCTCTGCCTCTCAGAGTACATTTTAATTAACATTACACTGAGAAATGTAAGTTCCTGTGAATTCCACTTAACCGAGCCAAGGAGCTGAGTGCTAATTTGGAAGCAGTTTTAACTGTGTTAGTAAAGAAATACTAAATACATTTACATTGCATTGTATATAATGTACTGTATGTAATTCATTATAATGCATGCACAGTGGGCCACTACAAAGGTATTTTCTGTTTTAGTGTGTTGCTTCAGATCTTTAGCCTTCTGTAAGGCTGCTCAGACTAAGGCATATGGTACCAGGTACTCAGCAAACAGTAGAAGCTCATTGGTTTTCCTTACATTTACTAGGAAGTGTTAGCAGGATATTACCCCGAATAAAAATTAAAAAAATCTTCTGCTCTGGACTTGAGAAGGAATCAGCTTGCATTAATTAGTGGATTTAAGTTCTACAAAGGGTGAAGCCCATTATGGAGTCACGCAAGAGCAAATAGGAGCAGTAATTTAATTTCTAGCCAGGGAGTTTATCACAGTGAGAGCTCTGTGAAGCACACAGTTAGGAGGCAACTACTTGGTTTAACAGAGTTTGAAAAGCATCCTTAAGCACACCCAGCATAATAAGGGTAGCCAGTTACTGCCTGCCCTTTGGAGACTTCCTATACAATCTTCACTTTCCACCCTCTCCTTTTCCGTACCATCTCCTTTTCCAGCTCCAGTGGTTCTGTGTTCCTGTGATTCATTTTTATCATGGATACCTAATGTGTTTTATGATTCTTTATCAAATGTTTTTTCTTAATTGGTTTATTATGCAGCAGAAAATATCTTTGTGTAGGAAGCAATTTGGTTTCTGGAGAAAGCAACTGCTGCTTTTTTTTTTTTTGGAGGAGCATTCTATTTTTCAGTGAGATAGTCTGTGCATACTTATCTGGGACATCCTTTTCCTTCTTGGGGGGAGGTATATTCTAAAAAGGAAGTTGATCTAAGCACTGTGACTAAACTTTTTCTCTAAGAATGTCTGTTAAACTTTTCCAGTGCATTTCCAGATAATACAGACTGACTGACTGGAAAAATCAGAGATTCTTTAATGTGTTGACAGTGAATATCCTTTATAAATTCCCTGGGCAGTGAGGTCTGCAGAATCCTATACTGTACCATTAAATTTTTGAAACCAGAGCAAAATCATCACTGTTCTAAAATGTAGAAGAACCATGTAAAAGAGTCACAAAGAACCATTTTAAATACTGAACTAATATTTAGATGAGAATTTACTAGGAAATGCTAAGGGATCTTGTATTTTATGCAAAGAAAAAGGTGTTAATGTGTAGTTATTATGAGATAAATAATAGTATTACTATTTTGATGTGCTCTTTTCTTCCTCATTTACTTAAAAACATTTTTTATTGCGGTATTTTGCGTCTTCTTGTGTTTGTATTCAGAAGAAGAAAAGAACATTGTAAACCTAAAGCTATAGAAATGCCGTGTGTTGTGCTAAGGGCAGATGTTAAATTTTCAGAACCCTTGAAGCTATAGGTTCAGTTTACTGTCTTTCCTTGTGGTAACCTGGGTGGGTCTCACTGGGCGAGGCGAGCCATGCAGCTGACCACTGCAGTGAAAGCCAATTGACTTAACCTTCAGCTAACCTGTAGTTGATAGCGTTGCCTGAGGGCTTCCCTTTTATTACATATAAATCTGGGTGTACTTCATTTATTATAGTAGGGTACCTTTGCAAGCATACAGTAGCAGAATTCAAACGTACATGTCTTCTAAAAAATGAACAGGCTTCATTGGTATTCTGTTACTATATATGGAAAAAGTATTTTATCAACAGTTGTATTTTAAGTGTTTATTTTCATTTCTGTATATTGTCAAGTGGAACAATGCTGTCTGTCTTATATAGCTTTAACAATATTGTCTTTATATTGTACTTTGAGGTCATAGCATAAAAATGGAAGCGTAACTATGCCTATTGGAATGCCTCAGCACTGGCTTTCTTATTGCATTTAGTGTTCTTATAATCAGATTATAAAAATTATCTTGGAGTACATTAATTTTAAATTTAATATTTGCTGCCAAGTTTGACAAGCACATATTAGTTTGTGTTTTGCTTTGTTTTTTTATATATACTTGAGGATGTCCCTGCTTACTGCAGGGGGGCATTGGTCTAGATGACCTGTGGAGAGGTCTCTTCCAACCCAAAATCTTCTGTGATGGGTAGATCCATTGTTGTTCACGGTCTCCCTCTGTGAGTAAACAGTATTGACAAGTTACACATTTTGTGCTAATAGTGTGTTGTACAGGTATCTTTATAGTAAGTGTATGTAGGATGAAAGCACTACAGGAGAAGACTCAGGTAAACTGCTCTGATATGTATTTCATGCATGTGCCCACTTCTGTGTTTGAGGAGATAAGGCAGTTCACAGAGAAGTTCTTGGCTTGTTGTCCATCTATGCTGTCATCATAAATGCACTTAATAGTATAGGACATTTTATTATGCAGTTGTATATATTTATATAGTAACCTTCATGGAAGGGACACTTAAAATCTCTGGCCTTCTACTGTGGTTAATTGCTGTTGCATTTACTCATCACATTGGTTGCTTAGAAGTATTTTATAGTTGCTCCCTCAGATTTATTTTTTTTTTAATCATTATGTGACTTGGTACTGAGATAATATTGCTCTAAAGCAGCACTTCATGGCATTATATGCCAAGTATAAAAAAAATTTTAGAGGAAAGGAAGATAAGGAAATGAAACATGGGCATCTATAGCAAATGTTCACGCATAATTTTTTGTGCTTCTGGTTTTTCATGGTGCTTACTATGTATTTATGTTGGTAGAATCCCTGCAGGGTTTTTATTTCTAATGACTTCAAATTTGATTAAGTTTGATTATGTCAGTGCTGGATTGGCTGCAGTTTTACTCATTTCTATGAATAATACTAGTTTATCCATTGATGGTTTGTTTGGATTGACATTTTGAACGAGACACATGAATGCTGGGTATTTTTCCAGTCATTGTTCACGTTTTTTCCCACAAATACTAGTTTTTTTACATTTTTAACAAAGGATAAATTTTTCATGGGTGCTTCTGTAAATGAGCATCATATAGGAAATCGAATGTACAATTCTTCCTGATAGATAGGAGCTGAAAAATTGTTTTGCTTGAAGGTGTCCCAAATTCCTGCCCTTCCAGAATGAGTCTTGAACTACTTCACTGGCTTTCAGAATGCAAACCTCTTTGTGTTTTCTGTGGTCTCTGTCTCCTGTGTTTCTACTGAAGTGTAAAGAAAGTACTGTATGAATACTAGCAAAGTTTGTGGGTCCTTCTTTCAATCAGGGAGACAATTCATCCATATCCTGGTAGCATTAGTGGAACCCTTGTAAATGGACATGAGTTTATTGGCAGTGGTAGAGGAGATTCCCTGTTTTTTTTTGCCTGAGCTTGGACCAGTCCAGGTGGTTGGGAATGGTCCATTCTTTTTTTTTTCTTGATTTATACAAGTGCAATAATCACTGATGTTTTCCTGATATATAAAATGTGTGTGTGAGAGACAAGTTGTAAAGCAAAATGAATTTTTTGGGTTTTTTTTTGTCTGTTGCCTGAGCAACACATACATGTGAGAAACCCAAGGGGACCACATCTCTTTCAGTTGTTGGATACAGCAATCGGTGAGTTTTATGAGAGATCTTAACAATGGAAGGAGAGCTGCCTTTTGTTGTCTCCCTTGTCAGGGATTTTGATGTCTCTCTCTGGAGTTAGGTAGTTTTGTTCCTTTCCAGCAGAAAGTAAAATTAACGCAAGGTGCTGTTTGAGCAATTTTCTTCTTAAAATTGAATTCAATAATTCACTTAGAAAACCTGAAAGGAGGTTGACACTGAAACCAGATTCTGCTGTCAGCTGCATTTTTAGTTGGAAAAGCAATGACAAATGTTTGCTTTCTAAAAGGCTTCAGTGCTATTTTGTATTGCATCTGTTTTAACCATCTTCATAGTGACCTTTAGTCGGATTTGCCTGTTCACTACTGATCCTGTTTGACTATGCACATGGCTTGATCTACCTTGTGCAGCATTTCACATTAATTTCTCCAGTTTCTCTCCATTGAGCTGCCCTGGTTCTTTCCTCTAACTTGGGGTAGCAGATTGCTTTTAATGTTTTTACTTTCATTTTTATTCTTAAATCATAAAATATTGCTTTAACAATAAAGTTGGGATTTTTCCTGCACCACTGTTAACATGTGCCATTAAAAAATCTATTGAAAAAATGTGGGTTTGTGGCTTAGAACTGATCATGCATTTTAGTAGCTTAAGATAAATATGCTTTTAGTAAACAAAACTGAACAGTTCGCTGCTTATTCTTTTTCATCATTTAATTTGCAACAGATGAAGCTGGCATGCGTGAAGAGTGAAGCATGGAAAGTACTAGAGGGCAAATGGGTGGTTTGTGATGTGGATTATTACCCGTAAATGATGGATAGAGTCCACAAAACATCACTTCATGTATTAATGTACCAGCTGGAAAAAAGTTAAATATATCAGCATAGCATGTCATGTATAAACTGTTTGGTTTAGGTCTGCAATTTAAGTCCTGCTTAGGAATGAAAATCTTTAAATCTTCTATATCTTTATACTAGTGCAAAGATATATAAATATATCTTCAAATATATATAAAAAACATCTGTGCACAAACATTTTTAAAAATTCAGAATACTGAAGTCTGGAAGGCAGCCATATGTAAACTCTCTTCAAGGATTTAAAATATACAGTGCTTTGTTCTGCAGTGTAAACCAACGGCCAGCAGAAAAACAGTCAAGAATTGCATCCAAACACGAGTTTTTTCCTTACCAGTTACACTGTAATCCAGTAATATAACAAGTATTTGTGTGTGTGTATATATAGATAGATAGATAGATAATGTGTGTGTGTATATATATATATATATGTATAATGTGTGTGTGTATATATATATATATAATGTATATATATACACATAATAGTATAACAATTAATTTGCTGTATTAGTTATTTTGAATTTCCCTCTTAAATCAGAACAGTGCTAACTCAGTCCTGGCAACAATTCCAGTTACAACATGTAGCCTTACCTCTGATACATTATTTTCTAGCTCTTGGATTTGTCATGGATCCATTTTAACAGCATTCCTATGTTGCCTTCATTTTACAATACATTTTTTGAAGTATGAACAGAGACTTTTTGACTATTTGCTATTAAAAATGTAGTGTCATGTTAATGTCTTTTGTAACAGATGCAGTGATTCTAACTCAAAATCTCATCTGTTTCCAGTCTTTTTAATTTTGTGATTTATTTGTCTGATTGGGTTTTTTTTTTGTTTTGTTTTGTTTTCTTTGTTTTGTTTTCCTTTTAAATCTAGTGAAAATAATGGGCAAAAACTGTAGTGAAGGTACAAAGTGTGAATGATTGTGACCTGTCCACAATTTTTACTCTTCATCCTGTTTCCATTTCATCTGATTTCCATTTGTAGTAAGGGATTAGATTGTAAAGGGGGAGAGGAAAAAGTGCATTTAAAAGGATTCGGAGATGTTAAGCAACACTAAAACTCTGTAACTATTTAAATGACAGCATCTGACTGTTTGAATTAACTTTGTGTTTGGTTTAATTTGGGGTCCTAATTATTCCTAACTTACGTGAGTAGATTTCAATTATACAATACTGCAGGGATTTGTAGCTAAGGCAACTACAGGAATCATTTTACATAAAGTACTTTTGTTTGACTGATTAGGCAGGTTAAAATGGAATGATAGAAAATGGGAACTCTTGTCTGATAAAGCCCAATGAATTATTTCCACTGACACTATAAAGAAATAACATGAGGAAAACTCTATTCAAGATTTGGAGACTTTTTATGCAACATGTTTATCTGTTGATTATGTGGCATTAGGTAACTGCTCACAAGCAAATGATTCTCATGAGTATTAACAACAGACCTATCAATAAAAATGCAATTCAGATTTTTGTGATGCCTTAGTTTGGTGTTCATGCAGTGTCTTCTAGAATCTTAAGTGAAAATTTCATTCTGAAATGGATTTAAAAATATTTATGCCAAGTTAATGATTTAAGTAGGCGAAACTTGTTATGTTTACTGCATGAGATTTCATGTTTTAGGCATGAAAGCATTTTTACACATAAACACTTATCTCCAATATCCCATTTATCCAAAATTGCTGTTCCATAACAACAATTCTCAATTATATGACATCTTAAAGATAACCTGGGGGAACTAGAAGGAATGTATTGGAATGAAAGATTCTGGAATCAGTTTTCATTTGAATTACCCTTCAAATCTATACCCTTCATTGGGAATTATCGTTTAAAGAAGTACCTGCACAGTTTGATCTTAAAAACAGGTATTTGTGTATATAAAGTATTCTTTTTTTTTTTTTAACAGGATGTGCCTATATGATCATTTTAATTTCATTTTGATAAATTTAGAAATAAAGTCATGCGTCCTAAGTTAGGTCTAGAGCATTGGTAATTGTCTCCTTTTGATGATAGTAGGCTTAGAATGCTGATTTTTGTGTTCTGAGTTTTTTTGCACTCACCTTTTTTGGTTTCCTTAACCGGAGTATTGAAGGTTACAGGAATGCTGTATATATATACATATTCTGCTGACTCAGGACAACAGACAACACAGAAGCCATGTGTGCAGCCCCAACTGATGTCTGTTTTTAGAGCTGTCAAATTTGCCCCTGTGATTTGAATATACACCTAGACCTTATAGTCTTATTAAAGAGAAGCACTGCTGTTTGCTGTTGTTTTCTGTATATGCAGCGTTAAAGATCAGGTCTTGAAGTACCCCTCATGAGTTTTAAAGGGAGGAAAGAACCCAAACCCACCTATGAAGAATATGGTTAGAAAGTGTAACAGTGATTTCTAAATTAGATATCAAAGAAATATTTAAAAAGGAACAATAAATCCACATGTGTTTCTTCCCGCTCCCCTGACACCTTCCAGTTTTCTGTGGAAAATACGCATTTTTTTATCATATGTCTGCTGTTAACGCTACACACTTTCAATTAGTACTGCTGACAAGTTATTTAGGAGAGTCTCTGGAGCATGTGGAGATGTGCACAGCTTCTGTGTCAGGTGTTTGCTTTCCAAAGTGAAATTATTAAGATTTAATTATCAGTAGATATTTTCAGCAGGCAGTGTGCCTTTGAAAGATGGTCAAGTGCAGGGCTGCAGGTGCCCTCCCTGTATCTGGGCAGGAGGACATCCATGCCTGCCCTGGGAGCTGCCAGCACAGAGGTTGGGCTTGGCTGAGCTGAGAATGGGCACATCAGTGGGGTGAGCCAGATAACACCGGGCTACAATCTTTTCATCTGATGGTGAGCAGTGTTGAGTCCTGCTCTTTCACTATTACCAGCTCGCTTGTGTGGTTCTGGCACCCTTATGGTGCTGTGGGGAACAGGACTGGCAGGAGACAATTTTTCTTTTAGGAAGATGTTCCCCTCCCCCCCAGTGACCCTCCTAAACCATGTCACCTGAGCATTGGACAAGTAGGAGAGGTTTAGGCCACAGTAGCATTTTAAGGTTATCTACCTCAAGTAGATAAAAAGAATCAGTGAGAAGTGGGCATCTACCGGACCTTGGGAAAGGAGTGTGCCAGATGAATGGACATTTTATTTTTAGGAGGGAAAACGGTCTAAAATGTGTCATTCTTTGGTATAATCTAGTACCAGTTTCACTCTGAATATGAGTAGTGCTACTTTGTGAGACTCTGTCATCTAAATTCAGAGTATCTAGAGCCTGAATCTCCTGGATTTAATCACAAAGATGGTGAAGGGTATTCCAAATTGTCTGCAAGTGTTTGAAAGTGCAAAGATGGTTTTTGTGGCTTTATAAGGATGTGGTTAGATGTCGGAGTTACATCTGATTTTTGTCCCAAAGAAAGGAGCAAGATTTTTCCAGAGTACCCATTTCCCAGATAAGCTAGTCCTTTCAAAGGTGCTTTTTAGAGTTTTTAATATTGTGTACACTTTTACAGGAACTGTAAATTGCCTCATTCTATCTTGGTCCCTCTAGTTGAGATTTTTCTCTCACTGGCAGTCAGTACCGGAAGCTTCAGAAGAAAGTTCCAAAATACTAAGATGCACTGAGTAGCCTTCTTACAGTGGAAATTTATTAATCCAGAGTCATTGAGGCCCAGTAGATGTATATCCTGAATCATTGCTTAATTAAATACTTTTAAAATATCCTAAATTCTATTGTTAGGCTTTGGAGTACAATACTGCAGTCATTAATCTCTTTGTCTTTTACTTACTTTACTGCAGTAAAGCAGATTTCTACATCTCCTCTCATTTCCAAATCATTTGAGGATTATACTGAATAATACTGTTGCTTTGTAAACTGTATCATCCTGTTTCTCTCCATACATCATCTTCATCATCATTTTTGGATGATCTTCGTCCCTTGCAAACCTCAGCTGTATAGAGGAAATCATTCATCTCCTCTGCATTGTCTTCCTTAGCCTTAGTCAGTCACCTAATTCAGCAAATATGTCACTTCTCACACAAAAGGAGGCTTCCTACTTTTGTTGTACTTAAAGAATTTCTGGTTATGAAATCACTGGAAAATGTTTTGGAAAAACACCTGTGAGATTAAGATTTGCACAGAATGTAGGCATGGAAAAATCTGTCATGAGTCAGGAGACAAAACCAGTCATACTTTGCTGGTTATGTTAGCTTTATTATATAGTGATACAAGTCATAGTGCCAGATACTTATATTTTGCAGAACAGTTAAATTTTTTTTGCTATATCTAATTGTAGTAAACTTTCCCTGCTCAGCAGATTTTTTTTTTCTTGCTGAGTAAGTAGTGTGTTTATATGACTGATACTTGGGTATATAAACTTGGTTTATGGATGTTTAAGGCCTTATAATTTTCTCTTTAAAGTCAAACTTAATTTTTAATTATTTTAATGAAAAGAGTTTATGGCCAACACATGCTCCCCGAGAAAAGGAAGAAGTTACAGATGGTCCAGAGGAAAGGGTCTGCTTCATACATAAAAACTTCATGTCAGCATTTCAACAGAGCATTTTCTTAGGGTATCTCTGTTATCACTGACACTTTCACATTGACAAGCATATGGGATGTAGTGCTGAATGTGTAAATTGAAATGATCACATCTAGCATTTCCCTTTACCAGGTGCCAGCTTGCTTCTGCTGCTCTGCACTTAATGTTGAAGGAGGAGTACTAGGAATAGTTTCATTTGCTAATTACCTCTTTAGCACATAGTCCTTGGGCAAACAGCTTACCCAGGTGTTTTTGAGAACACCTATTTGGACAGTGCAGGATTGCAGGTGGTCCTGTGGTGACAATACAGTGTGCAGAACATGGAAGAAATCTTCAATCCATCTGTGATGGGTTTCAGGTTTTTTTTAAGTCTTCAGTGAAGAACAGAAGACAAATTTGAGAATTTTTTATGTCTGTCTTTATAAAATTTGTCAGTGTGCAAAGCAGAAGGCAGCTATTCCTCAGCCCCCCAAAAAAATGTGTGCATGTGTTTGTTACATTGGTTTTTTGTGGGGTTTTTTTTGTTGGTTTTTTTTTTTTTTTTTTTTTTTGATAACAAACCTGATTGTCCTGTCTTGTGATTTCAGCAGGAAGGAAAGTACATTCATGCCAGCAAGAGTTTTGCAAGGACCTGCAAGTTAAAATAAATAGAATGTGGTGGTTTAAGGAAGTGGTAGAGTTTAAATTGCCTTTCAGTAATCCTTTGCCAGGATCCAGTTTAACAGGATTATATAATTTTACTAATACCCCTTTGATCTGTCATTTATACAAAAAGGCAGGCTTTCCAAAGCATTTGCCTTACATGTTCTTTTTTGGGCTAGGCTTAATCACTTGCAGAACTGATAATATTTTCTCATTCTTTAAGAATTCATATTACAGTCTTATGCTTAATATGACTGTGGTTTGAGTATGGAATGGTAAAAGGAGTCTTTTAATTCCTAATCCAGTAATTCAGACAGCTAAATTAAGCCTCCCTTTACCTGATATTTATTAAAATGAATAATAAAAAAAAAACTTCAGAGGTGTTGATGTCATTTAGTTGCCCTTTTAGGTTTCTGTAATGCTGTTTATAGAATAGATACATTCCTTAATATCAGTAAGTGTTACATCTGTTTCTTTAGGATTCTTCTTGCATTTTTCCACCCTTCTCATAAGAGTTACAGTTTTCATTCTCAGGCATTCTATACAGTCCAAAATAAATTACATTCACTCGAGCATCTCAGTTTTATGTGTTTGGCCAAGACAAATGTATTAGTACTTGCACCTTCACGCTTTTTTTTTTTTCTATCTTACTCTATCTGGCAAGTTAACAATTACTAGCATGCAGGGGCTGTTATATGCCAACCTGTTAATTAGAAAAAAAATTAAAAAACAACAAAAACCTAATATTAAAAACAAAACAAAAAACCCCATAAAACAGCTCAAAGCAAAAAAACCCCACAACAAACCTGATGAATGACGATACCTTTCTTTTAAATAGAAAAACTCAGACCAGAGATTAAAATCCTGATGAAGAAAATTTAATTACTAATGATGCACTCTTTAAAACCAGTTGAGAAGAGTTAATAAATATTTTAGTACCTAGTTAATAATTACAGAATCTAGCAAATCAACAAGATTTTTGAAACTAGCTGGAAAATGACTCCTGCTATCTCTTGATGTAGTTGAGCATATGTTGCTAGTTGATAATTTATGTTTTAAAATAGGGACCTTTAGTATATTAAAAAGCACAAATATCTATTTTAAAGGATCTCAGGTTGTTTCCAAGTCTCATACAGTTCTGTGGAAACACATCCATGCATCTCTGTCTTCCTCTGGTTTTTTGTTTGTTTGTTTGTTTGTTTGTTTTAATGTTTTGCTCGTTTGGTTTTGTTGTTGTTGTTGTTTTTTTGTTACCTACTTGGTTTGCAATACTATGGCAAGAAAACAAGAAGGTTATGTTTCAACAACTAGAAAAAATTGCCATTATGTTATCACTTTGAGTAGGAGTAAAACTGATCAGGGTAATAACTCCAGTTAATACATGAGGCACTGCTGGCACTTATGGGTAGATTTCTGAATGAGTTAGGTGCCTAACTTCCTTTTCATGCAGGAAAAATAAGGTGCTTTACATACTTTGAAAACCATAGGACTCAGTAAGAATGGTCCCTGAACTGAGGAGCTCTCCCACATACATGGACAAGTGTTTCTCTGCCTTTGTTTAGATTAGGAAGACTAATCAAACTTAGGTCACCTTTATCTCATGCCCAGATTATGCTGAATTAATAATTGTTTCCTTTCATTTTTGCTTTGTCTGTGTTCTTCCCCTGCTACTCTTGTGCTGGTCCTGGGGCTCACTTCTGAGGAGCGTTTGGGGGCTCAGTAGAGGCAGGTAGCTGCAGGATAAGGTCAGCTGTACCAGGGGCCTGACCACACCAGGCCAACTGAGCAGGTTATCTGAGTGGCATAGACACTTAGGGCTCAGAAACATGCCCTTCAGGGCTCACCTTGAACGAGCAACAGCCCGTTAGCTGGTATCTTCCTCTTCCCCATTTCACCGCGTTCTGCATACGTTTCTGGAGGAGAAAACATTACTGTGATAGTAGAAGAGCTATTTGCATCCATTGAGTTTTATCTTCTCCCTGCTAAAGCCTGGTCTTATTTTAGTAAGCTGTTTCTAAGTAAAGTTCCTGATCAGATAAAAAAAAGACAGAAAACTTGAAAAATAAAAAGCTTGAAAGCTTGGGAAGGTGTGCAGAGAGTGCTCTCCAGTGCATGTTGTCATTGGAACAGTTCAGGAGTGGTTAACTTCTTAGTGCTATTACATTAGCATTTCTCCATTTTATAAGTTAATAAATCATAGAATGAGAGGTAACTTACTTGCCCTAAAATAAAAGGGGAGTAAACACCTGGTGAGGGTGAGAACCCTGGTGAGCATTCAGAGGTCCTTTCCTCTGAAACTAAGAATGCTAAAGGAACATTATTTTAAAAACAAATTCCCTTACAGTCAAGTAATTTCCTCTGGCATCTGTTGCACAAAATATATATTCATAGATGAACAGTTTTGACTAAAAACTCAGCAGGTACCAAAAGGGTAGTTATAAATATATACATATCTTTTTGCATCTTAGAGAAGGGAAACTATCCTGAATCTTTAGTCCTAAAGGAATGTATCTGGAATGATAACTGAGCATGCAGTTACTCTATGCATATCAGATTGCCTTAAAAATCAATGTGTGGGTTTTGATGTAATGGATTTAATCTTTCTCTTCTCTTTGCATATCTAAACTATTGGCAATGCATGTTTCTGCTAGTGCCAATCTAAAGTAAAATAAATATTCATGATAATTGGATCCAGCTCCTTAAAATTAATTCAAACTTTCTCCATGTGCTTAATCTGTATTGTTTTCTGTCTCTGAGTTCGTAGGCAGCAATTCAGCAAGCTCAGAGAACAATTAACTTCTCAAAGAATTTTTTCAATCAGTTAGCTCTAATTTAAAATCTTAATCTGATTTTGGAGGTAGAATATTCCAGCCAACTCCTGAAAACTGGAGCTTACTTGAAATACAAGAGTAGTGCTGGTCAGTTTGCTCCGTGTGCTCTGGGAACATAAAATAGGTGTCCCTGTTTCTCAGTGAATAGGGGTCTGGCAGGGGTCTGCCCTACTGCTGGACTGGGGGTGCTGATTCTCCCCCAGCCCAGCCCTGACTGCTGGGGCCCCTCATCCCCTGAAGCCCCATGCTGACAGGAGCCAGGGCTTGGGCTGGATCATGTCCCAGCCCAGGGGGGTGGCAGGGGGCAGGCTGGGGGTTGATGGGGAACATGGAGGGCTACACCTCTCTGTGGCAGTGCAGTTTTATGATAGATCAAATTAACTCTGAAATTGGTTCCTCAATCTCCCATTAATGCCCTAGTGTCTACAAAGCTTCAGTTTCCTGTCCCAAGAGCCAGGTATTTTCAAAACGGTGTGCTTAGAGATGGAGGCAGCCACTTCATTGTAGGTGTACACTGTAGGTTCTAGGTGTTATGAAAATGTACTTATGGATGCTATTAGGTGTTGTATGCATTTTAGGTGCTGAAAATGTAGTCATGGGAGACTGTGACAGTGGCCTTTTCCAGAATCCATTTCTGCTGGCGTGCATTAATCACAGGGAAATGGGTAAATCTCACACCTAGGAATGCTTTCAGTCCTCTGAAGAACTCCTTTACCTTATTCAAGGGATCACTTCTTTAGACTCCCAGACCAGGAATAACAGGATTTTCAGAGAATACCTCCAGGCCAGGTAAGGCTCCAGACCTTTCAACTCTGAATTTCATTACAGTGGCTTCTCCAGTCCAGGCATGAATAGACATCTGCAAAGCTGATCTGTTCACCCTGCAATAGCCTGAGCAGAGTCACATCATCCATTTCTTGTCCTTCTGATGTTTGTTGTAGCTGTTTAGTTTTTACGGTGAGATTTATGACCTCAGATGGGTTTGATAATGAAGAAACAAACAGAATTCAGAGAAAACTTCTACATTCACAAAACCATTTTTCACTCCTTTTGAAAGCTCATCATAGAATAAAAGTGTGCCTAAGTGAAACAAATGGGAAATATTCATAATGAAATATTTTATCTTGCAAAAATTAAATGATGTAACAGTAATGTTTATGACACTATGTTAAACAGTAATTCTTCAAGTGATGAAAAGTTCAAACAAGATTTCATTGTATTATGTCAAGTAAATTCAATTCCTATATACTGTAATTAAAAATTACTATATTGTTAGTATTATGCTGTTAGTATTATCTTATAACTGCAATATAATTGTTATATGGAAGATAATATTGGTTTTCCCTTTTTTTGCTACAATGACTTGGTTTTTTAATATCAGCTTTATACCATTAAGATTATGTTCACATAATATTTTGAGGAATATAACTGTATATATAGGGAGATAGAGGTTTGAAGAATATGAGTAGGGAAATAGAGGCTGAGCTGTAGGAATAAACCTTCCATTGTGTTCATCATACTGGTATTTCCTGTGGTCAGCCTGTAATCTCCTTTGTTATGTTAACAACCAAAAAGTGTTCAAACACATTTTTGTGCAGTTCAGTTCTGTTTCTAAGTATCTTGAGTATTCTCAAGTATCTTTATGATTTGATTATTCGTATAGCAAGCTGTTGGTGCCAAAGCATGGCATTTTTAAATGTACAGCTTGCCCTCTACCATGCAGAAGAGACCAGATTTATTCAGAAGATTCCTTTAGGATGTGTAGGAAATATTTAAGACAATACAAAAATAAAATATTGCTGCTGTTTTAAAAAACATGGACTGTATTATTTCCCTTCTTATTACAACATATATTCTGTTACTGGAGTTTAATGGATCCAAATCTGAAAAAAAGAAACTGGATGTTACAGCAGTACCAGAAATACAGATTTTTTTATGTTTGGTGTTTTTGCAGGAGGGAACTGCAATTTGCAGTGACTGATGCAGAATAGTAATGGATAATAATTTGGAAAAGGTGCTAGCTGTATTATTTACATGTTCATGTGATGTCCTTAAAACACTAAAAAGAGTCATTAGATAATAAGTAAGCTGTGTATATGCTGAATACTAAATACATGGGATTTATAATTTGGAGTTGTGCATTATGGTAAATCTTGAATTTCATTTGAATGAAACCTGATTGACTAGTTAAAGGAGAGTAGTGTCCTCACTATTTGCATAGCTTTAAAAGCAGGAGGGGAAAATGCAAATTTCCATAGACATATTTGATATGATTAGTGCTGGAAATTGTGAAAGGCAGATAGGAGGCTGAGATTATCTACTTCGATGGAAGGGAGAGGATGGTAGCCCTGAGCAAGTGCTATGAGCAGCCCTGGGGGGACTCCATCTTTAACAAAGGAACAGAGGAAATGTAGCTGCCAGTAACTCTGCAAAGCCCTCTGTGGGTAGAGGAGGAGCTCAGAAACCTGCCAGGACACTGCAAGAGCTGAGAAGGGTTTGCTTGGGAAGCAAGCTTTACAATTTTGCTTTTGCATTTTTGCATTTATGTCTTAACCCTTCCCGATTTTGTAATCGAGAATGGAATCTTTTAACTCTTCCCTGTAGCGGGAGGAGCCATTCTTGCTCCTGAAGCTCGACGAGCTGCTGGTCTCTTCCAGGACTCCAGCCACCACACAGCGCTTCCAGGGTAGAAGTGTAGTGGGAAGAGCCTTTCTTGCTCCAGAGGCTCGACGAGCTGCTGGCCTCTCCATGCCTCGCACCAGAGTGAGCTGAGGTCCTCTCTGTGGGTGTGTGTCCCACCTTTATTGGCCCCCTGATCTTGCTCATACGCAATAGGGGTCTGTCCTAACCAGGCACAGGTGGACTCACACCCACTCACTGGCAATTCGAGGCACCTGGTTTATCTCGTTTCTCTACACTTCCCAGTTTTGAAAAATGTTTTATCTACCTAGAAGGTACAGGCAGTGTCCAGGACATGGAACCAGCAGCAGTGGGATGTATTTCCTGCTAAGTTGCTAACATCAGCCTGGTGAGTGGTACAGAGAGTGTGGGGCAGGAGGAAGATGCTCTTCTGGGGCTGTCCTGCAGGCAGCAAGGTGTCCGGTTTGGTGAGAGGCAGATGGCAACAAGGCCTCAAGATGTTCATGTGGGGAGGAATCATAGAATCATAGAATTGGCTGGGTTGGAAGGGACCTCAGAGATCATCGAGTCCAACCCTTTTACCACCGTTGCGGTTGCTAGACCATGGCACTGAGTGCCACATCCAGTCCCTTTTTAAATATCTCCAGGGACGGAGAATCCACTACTTCCCTGGGCAGCCCATTAAGCAGGCAAAGTTGCAAACTCTCTGCCCAAAGAATTGTGTGCTGGAAACATTTGTAATGACCAGTGTGCAGTTTCTCAAATAGAACACTAATGAAAACAAAATATTCCACAGATTTTCTAGCTAGTTTGTGTGAGTCTTTTAATATTTAGGAGGTGACACAGATAGAAAAGATTGTAGTCACCCAGTCCAGGTTTCTTGACAGTTATATACTTGAGTGGGGTTGATGCAAAAAAACCCCAAAACCAACCAAACACAAAACCACAAAACTATTTAGCCATATGAATATAGTGTACTTTTAAGCAAAGAGTAAAACCAACTGATTTAGCACTACAACTAGAATATTTGTCTGCAGTGTTTATTTTCTACGTTTTAGCTAGATAGATTTGTTGATGCCATAAGGGGGTAGAAATGGCAACATGTATCATGCATGTCTCTGAACTGGGTTGTTAGACATCACCTGAGAGATCTGAGCCCTCTCAATTCCTTATCGTCTGCAGGAGTTTTCATTCTATTTCTAATGTTTCCTTCAGCTCTTTCTTTTTCTTTTTTTCTTCTATTTCTGGCTTGTCTACAATTGAAAAAAAAAAAGTTTTTAGAACTGACTTCTTGTTAATCCTTTCCTTTTGCAGTGTTTCCCTTTGGGGCAATTCTTAATCTCCCAGAAGCATCAAGTCATTGAAGTTAATGTTGATTTAGTGGCCAGTCCGAATAAGAGAGCATTCTTGAGAGCATTCTTCAGTGCCTGTTCTTGTATCTGTTTTTCCCCTTCATCCATTAGGTGTGTGGCTTTCTAGAAAGGCTTAGAGTTGAGGCTGCAGATGTGTTCAGCTGGTAGTCTCTGCCTCCCACCATCCTTCCCTTTTATCCTTGCCAATTCTAACAGCACTTTCCAGATTTCCGTAATGTAATTCAGTTCACCTTACTCAGCCTAAAGTAAGTAGTAGAGGGATGTATTAATTTAACCTAGAAACTTGATCTGTGAGTTATCTCAGATCTGTCAGCCCAGGTGCTTGTTGGAACTTGGATCTGAGTCGCAGGAATGAAAATCTCTTGCCAGAAATTTTAACTGCAGTCTCTAGGCATAGCTAGCATTGTCAAAATATGAAAGAATTAAGTTGTTTCATTACTCTCTGCAGAGGTGAGAAGTGTGTCAGCACCTTCCCACAACAACTAGAAGTATTAGATTAGATTTTTTTTTTTCTTCTTACTTAATGTCTTCCCCAGGTGCTTATTATTTTTTGTTGTCTTTGCCTGTTTTAGACTCTCACTTGAAATAAATAAGCAGCTGAGCTCTGCATCTGGGGACAGAGCTTAGCCCTTTAGAAGTGTTTTGTTGTAGGATCTCTACTGCTCTGGTGCAAGTCTCATAATTTGAAATATTTAAAATCAGAAGTGAAAAAAAGAAAAAAAAAAGAAAGATATGACTGAATTGTTTGGTTGGTTGGTTTTGTTTTGGTTTTTTTACCTGTATGGAAAGTGTGGT
Source organism: Calypte anna (assembly GCF_003957555.1). Taxonomy (NCBI): domain Eukaryota; kingdom Metazoa; phylum Chordata; class Aves; order Apodiformes; family Trochilidae; genus Calypte; species Calypte anna. The sequence goes on along the minus strand of NC_044254.1, from coordinate 17,535,758 downwards.
TTTCTCATTAACATTGATAACACAGTAAGGACAGAACCTGGCTGAAGCAAAGATATTTTATCAATAAAATTCAAAATAACTGGCATCAAGGTAGTAAAAGTAAATAGTTGTTGCAGTATAGATTTTTTTTTTTAAATTTGGGTACTGAAGTTTTTTAAAAACTGGGATTTTTATTTTGACATAATTGTATGCACATTAACAGCATTTCAGGGAAGATGACATTTGCTGAAACAAAATACACCATTTATACAGACTGTTGAAAACTCAGCTCTCAAATTATTCTGACTTCAGCAGTATGAATTACACATATAAGCAGATCCTTTAACATAAAATGACTGCGGCACCAGAATCATCTTTCATCTCCTTTCCCTCCACTGTCTCACACTTAACTCCTTCATTTTGAAAAGGTCATATTTTTTAGTGTAAATGGTCTTGTACACCAGTACCAATAACAGAAGGGGAAGGCAAAGGAATCTCTGTTACGGACAATTATCAATACTTGTTGCCTTGTCTGTATTTCAATTATTATTAATTAAATTAACAAATCCTTCAACTACCGAGAGCAATAGAAAACTGAGATTATGCTGATTTGCAATTAAAATATGCCAGTGTGACCACTTAAAAAAGCATCTTACCATTCACCCCACCCCTGGGACCTGTTCCCAACTATAGTTTGCCCCTCCCTGCAGAAATATGGTCTGAACCCAGATCAGTTATGCAGCATGGGTGACCCACTTGCAATGAAAAAACAAACCACACCACAAAACACCTAGCTGAAACAAGGGAGGAGCAGCAAAGATGAAAGCCAAACTTTTCTTTTCTTTTTTTTTTTTTTTCTTCTCGTGGTGATGCTTTTTCATGCCATTTGAAAAGGCAGTGTTGGTCTTTTTAAACTCAGTTTGTAGTTGGAGAGTTGGATTTTCCCATGTAACAGGATATTAGAGGACAAGTTGAAAGATAAAACCCATGATATTTTTTACTCCCACTTTTGGGAGGAAATTAGAGATTTCTATTACCCTTTTTATTTAAGGAGAAATACAGAACCCGGGTTGGATTTGATGTTACAAGTCTTCCCTTGCTTATAGTTTTGAGGTATTATCAGTCTCTATAGGTGGGTTTAATTTCCATGGGGTAAAATTGGTGCTAATTTCAACATGTGGCAGGCTACTGTTATTTCTTTTGATGTTTTACAAGTTTTCTGCTGTTCTATTGCTTGATTACTTTTGTTGTAAACCTAGAAAACAGCTGGCATAATGCACAGATTAAAACTGCACTTTTACAAGAATGATGAAGTGTTAAGCTACTTTTACTCTGACATTTTGGGCAGCTAGATTTTAATTATTTGACTAAAGTTGTTAATTCAGCTCAATAAAAGCCATATCCACGTGATAGATGTAGATGTCAAAATGCCACAAAGGGTTCTCTGTCTTTGATTAGAGGTGTTACTGTGATGTTAAACCCAGATTACAAGAGCATCTTAAATTCTATTGATTCTGTCATCCTTCTTTCTAATGTGCTGTTCAAAATCAATGCTAAAAAAAAAAAAAAAAAAAAAAAGCAAAGAATTACACTATATTCACCCCCAAAGAGCTGGTGGTTTCTCTGTACGTCACCAAGAGACAGTTTTCATGTCTTTCAGTCAAGAAAGGACTCGATGAAACAGGGACTTAGTCTGACTGGCTGCCTCACTTTAAGTTTCATTTTGTTATACATCCTTCACCCATCTTGGGACATTGTATCTTAGCATGTGCTTGGGGGATGCAGCTGTCAAGTTACTCGAGATAAAGACAGCCCAAGCTACATCCTATCAGAGAAACTGTCCAGAAAATCAGATACTGCTTCTTTTGGGGTTAGCTTGGCTTTAGCTCACACTCAGCACAAAAGAGCTCGCAGAGAGGTAACACAGACCTTGGCACATTTTGACTAGTTGTAAATTCATGAATACTCTGTATTCTGTCTTTGTTTAAAGCTTTGTTCTTTTGACCCTGAGCATTCAGTTATCCCCTTCCTTTCCATTACTTTGCTCTTCTTTACTCAGGGCAATAGGAATGGTAGTTCTGCTGTGCAAATGATACAATTCTTAATAGCAGTGTTCTTTAAAAAAGAATTGGTAGTAATTTAGAACTGAGAGTAAAGAAAGAAAAAAGGCTGGCAGTGTTTGTGGCACTAATCCTGCAGGTCAAACAAAGTGTTTTAGTCTTTTCCTTAAAGTCTGTCTTCCCATGTGTCTTCTTTGGTCTTTAATAATAAAATCATATAATGGCTTAGGTTGAAAGGGACCTGAGAGATCATCTGCTCAAACTTTCCTGGCACAGGCAGGGACACCTCTTAACTGGACAAAGTTACTCAAAGCCTCATCCAGCCTGGCCTTGAACACCTCCAGGGAGGGGGCATCTCTGGGCAGTTTGTTCCAGAATCTGATTACCCTCCTTGTTATTAAGGAAATAAATTTCTTAGAAGTTATTTTGTTACTTAGAACTATCTTGTTAAAGTCACAGCTTATAAGGTAAATACAGCTATCAACTTTAAGCACTTGAAGGTAGAAGTGCAGTTAGGAAATGCTGTGTCTACTGTACTGAGCAGAACATTTTGCTTTTAATATATGTGGTTGTAATCTTAAAATTCCGTGTCCTGTACAGAAGAGAAAAAACCCCAAACTGTATTGAGTTCACACTATCTCGCTTAAAAGTAAAACTTTTACAATCCAATTTTTTTTCCTAGAAAAAAATAATTAAAATCAGCATGCCTAGCTTTTAAAAATTTATTTTACATAAAAATTCTGCAGAAACATAATGTAAATGTTATGTACTGTGACTTGGCATTTATTGCATTTCAAATTTTATACTTTGCATGGATGGCTTAAATAGGAGTTAAGACAAAACTATTTTTTTTCATTTAAGTAGTTGCTGGGAAAGAGGGAATAGTCTGAAAATGCCATCTTGTAATCATGAATTAGAGTGAGTTATGCCAAGTAGCTGTGGAGGCCATTTAGTATTTCAGAAACACAGCAGGGGAGCTTTTTTAAAAGACATAATTAAAACCAACGGATGATATAGACTGTTATGTATCTTAGGTCCCAGGCTTCCAGCATAATTTAAGTTCCTCTAAAATACCTCTTGCTGTTGTTGCTTATTAGCATTTGTGCAGTATTTCCTTTTAGTCAGTATATTTGAATGGGGAAATTTCAGTTAGTTGGAACTGTATTGGTCACTTCCATAATATTTTTGTCAAATATTGTTTGGTTGATTTTCGATAACAGACCTTTAGAGTATTTGAAAAACATTCATAAGTTTTGCTGGTTTGTAAATCATACCTTAACAAGGAGAAAGACCATACCACACCAGTGTGGGTGAAATGACTTCTATTGCTATAAATGACAAAGTTTTTCAACCGACTGAAGGTCAGTATTTTTCTTCACTAGTTCCCAAATCCTACATGAATTGTTTACAGTCAGCTCTGTACTGCTTTAGGCACAGAACACCATGCATTGAAACAATTCTGCATAGCTACATATGGACGTCTTAAATTTCATTACAGTATCAGCAGTTTTTACTAGGGACTGCAATATTAGGAGGAAAACTTCTTTGCCACTAACAGTGAAGATTAATGTGTATCTTTGAGAAATAGATAATATATGCATAACATTTTCCATGCTACAACTGTATTCCTGAAAAATGTTGAATAGGATTTTAAATTGAAACCTTATTCTTCCCTTATTGCAGAGTGGATCTGTAATCACTATCCACTGTCCGCTGTACTCCAGTGACATATTCACAACTGTAGACTGTGGATCAGTAATGGTGTGACACCAACCATTGGCATCTTTAAACAGGATATTGTCTAATGTAGTTTATAGCTTTATTCCCTGTACCATTAAATAAATAAAGCATTCAGTGTGTGCATCAGTGCCATCAAGCATGAATACCCTGGTGGACTGGGAATTAAATGCCAAGTGAGGGTCAGAAGCAACAAAGGCTGAATAACACTCAGCAAATGTATACATATTAGGTAAGAAACAGCGCCCCTGATGCAGAAGAAATTGAATAAGCACTTTGCAATGTCTAGATGGAGCATAAAGGCTTCTTTTGTTTGCCTGAGCTGCTGTGATTGACCCAAGCAGAATATTCCATTATTGAATGAACTGAACAATAGTTTATTACAGGTAAAAGGAAGTCTTGGGATCCCAGATTCTTCTGAGCTATTATACAGTAAGGGCTGATCAGTGTAGAAACTGTATCCCCTCAGGCCACGTGGACTGGTAAAATGTATTTTGAAACTTGTTCTCTTATAAGACAAAAAATATTACTGTGATTTTGCCAAATTTCCTTTGTCTATCTTATCTTAAAATAAGCTTTGAACTCTATATTCTTGCAGCTAAAGAATAACTGTGCTAATTGTGCTGGTTTCCCTGTTTCTAGTAGTTCAGTTCTGGTTCTGTGAAGTACTCTGCTTTTTCCAAACATGAAACATCTGTGTAGGTGACAATAGTGCATTCTGGTCCACCAGCATGAGCTTACTGCTGAAGCAGCTTTTCCTCATCTAATTTAAACATTTTTTTCTGAAAATATCAATTATGTTTTATGATCTAATATAAATGTAAAACAATGTGTCTAGCAAAAGTTCCCAGAGGCTGAATAGAGTTGTTTCTTTCTTGGGTTATGTTTGAACAGTTCCCATAAAGAGACATATTTTTGTAAATACTTAAATTGGTTATACTTCATTATTATAGTTTGGCTAGCTTCTTATTACCCTGCAGTGTACAAATAATCTAGAAATATTTTTGTTATTAAGATTTAACAGGACCAAGTGTTTAAAAGAGCTACTTTCTTTGCTTTGCTTGCCTAAAGTAAGAATAATGAGCTTTTTGGCTGAGCTAATACAGAACATTTTATTTTAGCATTGAAGTATCCTTTATAAGCAACTGAAATGAAAAGTCAAAAATGGTATTACGAAATATTTGATAAAACAGAAGGGCAAAAATTAAACAGGTAACTTCCTGGCAAACTGAATCGAGGGGTTAAAGATTGCTTTGGATGAGTGGTAACCTGGAAGGTTGGAGTACTGATAACTGTCTGAATTCCTGTAAATGTTTTTCTTCAGTGTTCATATATAAACATTAAGCTGGTTGTAACCCTGTCAGTGGTTTGGGAGAGTAATTAACGATATTTAGAAGGAAAAAGCACAGTTATCACAGAATTTTCCACTCAGTTACTTAAATGTGTTCTGCACAGAGACATTAAACAGCCAAAAAAGTCTGAATTGCCTCAATTGATGGGAAATAAAGAATGAAAATTAAATGAAATTTGTTTTGGAAATAAAAATGGAAAAAAAAAATCAATAATGCATCAAACTGTCATAAGAGGCTATTCAGTTTCTTGCATAGTTTTAGTAATTTATCTCCTGAACTAAACTGGTGGATGTGCTGATATATGATACTACACATTTACCAAATTCTGTAATTTAATCCACACTGTAACTCAATAGCATTTTGCCTAAGATGTTGTAATCTCTTTAGGATGTGCTTATCCATGAAAGTAGAGCCTACCAGCTTCTGTGAAGCTATTTGTGAGCACAGAATTTAGTGCCCATTTAAGTAGTCTGATGCCCTTTTTGTTAGGTAGTTTAACAGATCTGATTTGGTAAGGTTTTGTTTTCTTAAAAATAAGGTAAAGTAATAAAATTAAAATGCCATGGTAGTTGCTTTATTCCTGCACGGGGTAGATTTCAGACCAGAGGTCTCAGTGCTGGGTTTCTCTTATGAAGATTTGTTTTTATGACTTTGTGTAAATATCTCTTGTTTTCCGTGAGAGTCTTTAAAAATATACATATGAACTCTAGAACTGACAAGAGTTAAGTGCCTCCACTAATTCCTGCCTCTGTTTATGTGTTCAGAGCTAGCAGAAACATAAACATGTATAGTACTGGGTACTTTAAGGCTTTCCTGTAATCTCTTTTAATGCTCTTTATTTGTGAATTGGATATCAGCACAGAAAAGGTCAAACTATTGTCTTTTGATTACTCAGGAGCACTGTGTCCTCAGTCAGATTTATAGTACGTTTGCATCTGGTCATATGAAAAATGTATCCAGTGTTCATCCATCTCAGAGCAGGTTTGAACGTTTGATTCAGGTTTGCAAAACCAAGTTGTTTGTGTGGTAGTAATGAGGGGTGGATAGTATTTAAAATTAGAACAGAGCAAGACTTCTGTCTGATTAGGACTGCTTACTGCCTAAGCAGAAAAAAAGTTCATCCATATCTATTATCAGTTTCATGGAATAAATGGAATACAGACAGTTACAGCCACAGTAACTGAAGTAACTGGGATACTGATACTTTTCTATTTGAAAGTAAATTTAGAGAAAGTAGTTAAGATTTGACTACTTAGAATCCAATGAAAAGTTTTTAAAAACTGTTTTAAAAGGTAGCAATACAAATAAGCAACAAATTATCACTTGACTGGATGAAAATGCAGATCACAAAATCATGTAAGTGTATTTTTTTTCTCTATTTGTGCAATCCTTACCTTTGTGAAAGTAATGAAGATGTTACATTGTTTTCTGGGAGAACATCAGGGTGAACTTAGGAAATGCTTTCTGTCCAGCCTCAGCAGAGCCCAGCACCTCACATGGCTGGACTCAAATATTCTTTAATATGCAATGAAGCTTTGGAGAACGACTATAAAATAGATTTTTAGGCTTAACGATTGTAGGTCAGTAATAATCAAATGTGTTCTATCTTCAAGTAGAAACACATTTTCCTCTTAATTTTCAATTCCTTTAATCCAATGCATATAGATGTGATTTTTCGAGCATTGTTATGGGGCTAGCTATAAATAAAATACTAATGTGTGGATTCTCAACAGCATATAATTTGGCCTTGTTAGGTTTGTCAGACCCCTTCATCTAGCCACATCCATTTTTACCTGAAGTTGTTAATGTGTAAAATGATAATTAAGATTTTGTAGATTATTTTTAAAAAGTTATAATAGGTGTACTTTACCATTTTAATGAACATGTCTGATTTGTGCTTGATGGGAAAATTTCTTCTTATGCATCCTATAATCTCTACTTCATTATGCAAACAAGAATTCAACTTCCTTTTCACGTACATTCTCATTATTAATTGGGCTATTAGCTAGAATTCCACCTTATGCAGTGGAAAGGGTAATATAGCACTGATGTTTTGGGATGTGTGTGGTGCTGTCTAGAGACCAGAAGAGACACCCCCAGCATTATGTCTGTGACAGACTTGTGATACCTGATTCGTGCTTTAATAAGCAATTTAAATGGGTGATCTGGTAATGCATTGTTTTGAGTAGTAGTATCAGTTTCTAGAAAATAAACTGAGATCTTGCAAAACGGCTGCATGCAGGCACTTGTGGATTTTCACTCTAGGTCTGGAGCAGGGAGTTGAGGCAATCCTGTTTGTAGAAGTCTGTTCTTACTGAGAAAATATGATAAAGTATAAAATAAAACTTGTGTCAAAATTTTCTAAAGGTAGCATTCTCTCTTAAGGTTGATAGCCTCTCTCTAAATTGATATTTTGTGTGGAAAATAATGTAGAATAACAATAATTCTCTCATTCAGATATTCCCCTATTTTAGGAATAATTGGAATGCCCATGCACACATTTTTAAAAACACATAACAGTAGAGTCTATCAAAAATACTTAGGAACCACTTATGGATATCTCTTCAAATACTGAGTGTTGGAATTACTTAGTAATAGATGCAGTAATAGACATTTTGCCTTAGTGGAGCTGCAGAAGTCGTGTGCTGAGCCCCTCATCCCCAGACCCCATCAGCTCTCACAAGGCATGGAGGCCTCCAGTCCACTGGTTCCCCAGCAGAGGATGGTTCTGAAATCCTCTTCTCCCTTATTCAAAATCATGACTCACGAGTTGGTGTGTTCAGCTTCCTCTGCTCAGATACGTCAGTGGGGATCCAAGAAAACTTCTTGAAAAAAGGTTATTAAAACAAAAAATAAAACCAGTGCAATTTACAATAAGAATTGCCACAGACCCTGCTGAGTACCCTTTTCCCTCCAGTCCAGCAGCACCGTGGTGTTTCAGTGGGCCTGGCCTGGTTTTGCAAGCGCAAACAAGGGTTACTTTGATGTTGTCTGCACAGTTTTATTTGTCTTGGTTTGCATAGCAACTTCAACAGTTGCCTGAGTACATGCTATGGCATAAAATTTGAGTGTGCCCAGAGCTGCCTAAACTACTGAATGCTATATTGTGCTTCCTCACTCTACCTCAACCTTGAAGAAAAGCAGTATAGTATTTTACAAGCTAATTGTGCTTGATCTTGCCAAACTGTAAAACAATAAATTACAAACACTGATTTTGAAATTTGAGCTGAAGAACGAGCGGTTTAAATACTGACTGATTTTGAAACAGGAGCCGAAGAACAAACAGTTTTGCCCAGGCACGCAACCTGGAGTGCTGCATTAATTCACCAGATCTGTTCCCGACTGTTCCCTCCTGAGGTGTCGGGGGCTCTTGTCTGTGTCATGCCAGCTGGTAAGGTACACTTGTTGGGTAGAGGATGGCTCTCAGCCAGCCTGCATCGCTTCCAAACATGTTGAAGTGACTAAAATTTAGATTAGAAGTATTTAGTTACACTGAGCCAGCTCTTCAAGGTTTTTTTTTTCCCCTCATCCCTAGTGACACCCCCTTTGGGGTTTTTTGTGCTGGAAGATGCAAAAATTGTGCACTGCTGCTTTGAGAGTTGAGCAAAAGTTTCTGATGAGCACCAGATGAAGAAAAAGTCATCTTTTGTAAATGTTTATGTTATAATTAAGATATAATTTCTTCCTAAGCAACTGCAGTTTTAGACAGTAGAGTCTAATTACAAGTTGGGGATTTTTGATTTTTTCAGTACTTATTTGAGCTTTTGTTTTGACTCTTGGGCTCTCATTAATTTGGCAGATGCCTTGCTCTGAAACGGTGCAATGCCTTCCTGGAAATATAATCGAGTCTTATATAAATGACTGTACAGATCATTTGAGATACTGTATTCACTATATTTTTAGGTTTGGCCTCTTTTCTTTGGCATATGTATATATATATATACGTATATATAGTTTTTGCATTTTTTCTTTTCAATATCAGTATTTTCATTAAGTAATTGCTAGTCCTGGAAGCAGTAATCTTTAGACATTTGCAGTATTGACATGGGAGCTTTGAAGATCAGACATTCAGTGTTGGTCTTGCTTAACGTTAGGTGTGTGGTCCCACATTCTTAAGGTCACTGTGTTCCTTCTACATTTGGTGCTTTGACCTGGAGTTGTCTACTGCTAGCCAACAGGCACTGTTTTTCTGGAATTTTTCTAAGTTAGCATTCAGGACTACTTGCAGACATCTCCTTCCACCTGAGATCTTTAGGTCAACATTTGTTCCTGCATTTAGCATCCTTCAAAGCGAAACCTGCTGGCAGTTGTTCTATTCTTGCTGGTGTTGCCGTTTCCCATCATTTACAAAAAATACTTCTGTGTGTGTGTGCACGCATGTAAAGAGCTGGAAACTTCGAGACTGTCTTCTGTGCTTGACAGGGGATGAAAGTTTGCTTCATGCTGAAAGGGTCCACTCTACCTCTCTGGTCAACATTGTGCTTGGTAGGTATAAGAAATCCTGCAAGATGCTGTTATAGAGTAGCTTGATGCTGTACGGATATATGTTACAAAAAATCCTCCAATTTTTATCAAGTATAAATTGTCTTAGAGCATGGAGGCCTGTGCCAGTGATCTCAAAAGACAGTAAAAACTTCCAACTAGGTCACTCTGTTTGTGGTCATGCTTGTGATCTGATGGCAATAGTCTTATCTGCTCAGGTCTAGGCCAAGTTGCAGCTGTAGCCACAGCCAGAACTATTTGTTCAGTTCTAAAATGAATGAATCCTCATCTGCCCTTAGGTTACAATTTTATAATGGGTCTCTGGAACAACTTGGTATTGAGAACTCACAATGGTATTAATGTGTTGCCTAGGAAATGCTAATTAATCCACACATATCATTTCTACTAAAAGCGAATGCTGAGTGGTTTATTAACCTTTTGTCTGAGGGAGGTGGGGAGAAAATGTAGGCCTCACCATTCATCTACCCTCCCATAGAGATGGGCAGAGAAGAGGTGGAATTACAGAGTTTATTATTTCTCCCCAGTAAGAGTTCCAGTGCCATATACAGAGTTTATTATCAACTTCTGCCCACAGGGAAGTGGAAGGAGAAAGAAATGAAGAAAAAAAAATTAGTGTCTGCTTAGTAGTAGCAATGTCAGGAATCAAGAGCTGGGTTTATTAATTCCCCAGAGCCAGAGGAGGGATCAGGGCAGGCAGGTGAAGGGCAGGGGGAGGCCTGCGTGCTGCTCTGCTTCTTACAGCTACTGGGGTTCCCTTGCAGCCACTTCTTGTTTTGCATTTAATAAGCAATATCCAAGCACTACTGGTTTGTTTCTTCCATGGTTTAAGAGGGAGTGATGAAAACATCCATGTGATCTGGAAGAAAAGTCTTGGAGGTGCTAAACTTGCCTTAGGCATGAATGCTGTCCTTTGCAGGCACAGAAATGGTTTCAAATTTATTTTTAATCTTCATTTATTCTGTTTACATATATATATGTGTCTGTCTATCTATCTATCTATCTATATATCTCCATTTATTCTGTCACTTCTGTGACAGGTTTTTCAAAAAAATAATGATTCCTAGAAACAGTGAAAGTGCAAAAATATTTTTCTTATCTCTCACCAAATTTTTGGGTGTGATAATTGAGGTAATGTATTAAATTAAATAGTAAAACAATTGATATAAAAATTTTTTAAAAAATCAAAACAGTTCAGGTTTTCATTCCAGAAAATGCTGTGATTGTTTCAATAATGTCCATTTATAATGTAAACAAACTGGGTAATTTAATTTAAATGTCAATAATAAAAAAGATTTGAAAAGGTGCATGCTTAGCTGAATTCTAGTCTGTTTATTCCCCCAAAAGGTCCAAAATAAGTAAGATTAAAATTTGCTCTTCATTTAATTAAAAAAAAAAAAAGTTTACTTTTTCTAGTATAACGCAAGAGGAAGGTAGAAATCTCTACTGAAATACCATTGAGGTCTACATACCCACAAATTGACAAAGAAAAGTACAAATTCTGTTTAAAATCTATGCTTATCAATATGTTTGATTATCAATCACTGAGCTATCCTTTCTGTAATAATAAAAATATGGATGTATGTAAGGATAAATCAATTATCTAAATATGGGCTTTTCTGATAATTCAAATTATTGAACTTTCATTTAAACAGCAATTTAAATTATTCTCAACAGTTTGATTGACATTCATCCATTAGTCTTCCAGAGGTATGGATGGCAGTGGCTCTGAATGCAGTTATGGCTCCTGTAGTTATGCCTTGGTTTAGTGTTTAATTACTGTTGCGTCAAAGGACATTTCTCATCTCCAGTATGTAAACAAGCACAAGTGATATTTCATATCATATATAAAAACACTGTGTGGCAATGGAAACCAAAGAGCTCTCTGAGATTTACTCAGGGTTTCCACCTAAATGAACCTGTGGAGCCGAAGAGCTTCATTCTGTCCTGGGAGTCTGAGGGCTGTCTCAGACAATCCTGTCTCACCACTTGCTCAGGAATTTCTGAGTAATGATTGTCACCAGAAGGGATCTCTTTTATCTCGGTTGCTGCCGGTGCAGCTCAGTGGAGAGGAGTTCTGTTTTCCTGTCAAGTGCCCTTGGGAATTTGCTAAGCACCGTGGAAGTGACCTAAATCTCTGATTTTATCATACAATTAACATCATAACGTAGGCGTGGAACATGCCTCATTGTTTGGCAGTTATCTTGAATTCACCTTTCAACACTAAACGCTAAAGAAGACCAGAGAATGTACTTACAGCAGACTGCATTCACAGTGCAGAAAAAAAGTAAAAGCACTGTCTTTACCAGTAATTGAGATAAATTTCAAGGGATTTCTTTTATGTCTCAAACTGATGGTGTGTTTTCTTAGCCCTGTGACTGGGCACCAGCCTGGCACACAGATGCTTAGTCCTCAAGTTTTGCCTCATGAAGAGATACACCCTATTTGAGGATTGGTACTCCCAAGACTGGGGGATGCCATTCAAATTTACATTCCCTTCCCCTCCCCAGATTTCTGTGAATGTAACTTAATTAGTAAGTTGATCTTAACCTTTTCCTGCTGCTACTTAATTTTTAGAATTGCTGACAACCTTTGGGAATGGTTAGGTGGAGCTATTCCTGTCTAGACAGTAAATACAGTTTAATGACTGTCCTGGTCTTCAAACAATCTTTAACTTGTGAAGTACATACTTCCTTATGCATAGTAGCATGAGGGGCACCTTCAGCATCCTAACCTCTTTTCACACAGAAAAATGCCATTCGTGTAAATAATGATGTGTATTTAAAAGAAATCAAACCTTACTTGAATCTTTAAATGTGAATCGTTCATGTCAGATTTTACCAATACTGAACTGAAGGCAGACAGAGTAGGAAACAGACCCCCTCAGGTTGTAATGGCTTTGTGGGCACTGACCCCAGCTTTGTCTTTCAGGGATACTGGACAGTGTATTACACTTTCTCCACCTGTTCTCCATAATGTGGGAGTTAATTTAGCATAATCTGTAGAGTCTGGGAAGTTATTACTGACCTCTGTATTTGCTTTCAAAAGGCACTGTTCTTTATAGAAGTTTGAAGTCAGACATCAAAGTATTAATTTTGACGGACACTGAATTTCACGGATATTCTGAGGGAGTTGTCAAAATGTGAAAACAAACATCACAGAGGAAAAGCAACCAAATGCTGGTTTTAGTTACTTTAATCTATTCTGGTTTTGTATAAACACATTTGTGATGTTGCTTACTGCTTGGCTGTGTACTCTTTTGGGCATGAAGATGTCCTTGATTCCTGTCTTAGGCAGTGTTTCTTCTCACTTCGTCAGAAATTGGTCCTGATTGACAACAGACGTTTGTGTTTTTAAACTGGCTTTTAGGAACAGTCTCAGTGCCACAAAGAAAAATAGGAGACATATGTCCCTAGAAGTGTGGAATGAACATAATCTATTCAGAGTAGTAGTTTCCAGTGGGCTAGCAGCAGGGAAACTTAAACACATGCATTGAAGAATCAAGAGTCAGTCTTCATCTGTGAATCCTAAAAATGTATGCTTAAAAAAAATTGTAGAAGTCTTTCCCAATCTTTTGCAGATTTTACACAAGCCTTTGCAAATAAACTTAAGGAACTTACTTTGCTGTGGTTGTTGTGACTGCAACTGTCTTTGCTAACATTCAAGATTAAGGTGCCTAGGTTTATTTGTAAAATTTATTTTTTAAATATAGATTAAAATACGATCAAGGTGTGTGCTGTACTTATTATTCATGTTCTATTACAGCCCCCACAAAGAAACCAGGAAAGTTAAGACTCAAGGTCTATTCTATAATTCAGGATTTTTACTGAAATTTGAAGGCAATTTAAGCCACCTACTTATTTCAAAGGTAGTATCGATAGACCACCTGCTGTTGACATGCACTAAGAAAGATGGAAGGATGTAAACGTTTTAGTGATTTGCCTGCCTCTGAATACAAATGAGGCTAACAGCCTGCACTCTGGCAGTCAACTACCAGGATGTTTTCAGTGTGCTTTATTGGAAAGTGAGTGTTGTCATTATGAATGATCATTAGACTTTGTTGTTGATGCCTACTTGTTAGCAGTGGATAATTCAAGTGTAATTCAGTTCGAGTATTTCAGGTATGTCACTAGCTATGTATTTTGTAACTGGCATTTGACACGGAAAACTACTTCCAGCTGAAACTTGGGAAGACTTCCCTCACCTGCATGCAGGTGGCTTTGAAGGATTTGTGACAGAGAGTGAGGTTTAAGCTGAATTAGTTGGAAGAGGGAGGAGAGTATCAAAGAATCATAGAATTGGCTGGGTTGGAAGGGACCTCAGAGATCATCAAGTCCAACCCTTGGTCCACTACTGCTGCAGTTACTAGATCATGGCACTGAGTGCCACATCCAGTCTCTTTTTAAATATCTCCAGGGATGGAGTAGGTGGATGCCTGTCCCAGTCCTGGGGCTGTAAGTGCAATCTTCCAAGCTCAGTCAGGGTTTTCAGTCTGTTCAGGGCAGATGTGTAAACTTCTCTGATGGTTGTCTGTGATTTTCTGTTGAGAACACCAGGAGACTTAGAAATTAAATAAAAGTTTATGGAAATGCTCAAGTTTTTTCTTTTAATGCGGATGTGGAGGCCTTTGTGATGAAGACATCATTTCTTCCAGTGGCCTAACAAAACCAAACCAAAACAAAAAACCCCAACAAACTAGGAAGCAAACGATTAAGAGCAGGAAGAGCTCAGTCACTTTTTGGGGCCGATGAGATAAAAATCTGACAATTGGGACTGTTCCTTTGGAATAGCAAAGTTGGCTGATGGGAGAGGTTTCTGGACTTACTTCCATTCATTGTTTTCAGTGACCCTCCTTCAAGAGCCTGAAAGACATTTTTAAAGTTGGCAACTCCTCTTTCTTAACTTGTAAATTTTGAAAGCACTCTTGTGATCTATCTGCAATTGCAGACTGCCACTCTCCTCCCATAGTATTGTCCATTCTTTTGAATATTTGCCACTTTCTGTTTGTGCTTGGTTTCAAATGTAACAGATTTCATAAAGAAACAGGCTAACCTTAATGACTGTTTTCAATGTCTTTAAGATCATAGGTCAAAATGGAAAATGAAGATTTGTGGATTATTTGGTAGCACCAGATACTATCCTGATGTCTTTATATAATGATTTTACAGTTTAATTCACCACTATAAAACTTCCAAGTCAAAGAAATGTCTGCTTGTCCTTAAATGGGCAGCTATCATAGCAGTAATTTGCTTATGAAATGCCTTTCTTTCTGGAAGATTAGTCTGTCTCAGTTCCTATCAAAAATAAATCAATTTCCTGTGAAAAACAGCATAAATCTTTCAGACTGTTTCTTCATGGTTTTGCAGTGGTTATCAGAGTTGCTGTTAGCTATAGCTCTGTATTGTCTTCAGATTAATTGTAGCAGGGGATGAACAAAACAGTATTAATCTGTTTTTGTTAATCCTGTTTTGTAATTAAATACATCTTTCATATAAATTCTGTTAAGATTTGAATGAAAGGGGATTTATGGAAACATGACTTGCTTTTATAAGATAGTTTTAGGATTATGAAACCAACACTGAGAAAAAGAAAAGTTTGACTTGATCACGGAGCAAAAGATTTTCTCTTTGTTATTTTTGCTTTGCTGGTGCTATGAAAAAAAAAATAATACGAGCATTCAAGCTGAGTTGCCTGTGGTTTAACTCTAATTCTATAGGCTGCACACTCTTTCTCCCCAAAATCCCCACAGCAAGTGACCTTGTCAAACAAAAGTGTGGAATAATGGGAGGCAGCCCAGGGACTGTGGCTCATTTACAAGCAGCTGTTTGCTACTGTCAGAACAAAGGCAAATCAAAGTTGCATTAACGGGGTATGACAGGCACAGAGAGCAACTCCCCAACAATGTTCATCCTCTCGTGTTGTTCTGGTTATAATATTAGTTTGCCTGAAGGAGAAATGGTCGTGAGGTCAAGTCAGATATGTATGTTTTCAAAAGCCTTTCAAAATTGCACACATTTTTCAGCTGATCAACTGTTGATCTTTTTTTTAACAAAATTAGCATAGCAGCAAATAAATACATATTTATATGTGCCTCATTTTATGTATGAGACTCGGAGCCACACAAAGAATTCATAATTCTGTCTTCACAGTGAAGTAAGTTTGGAGCCTCATCTGGCCTTTCCCTCTCCTCTGACTCAGTCAGTCTGAGGCAGTTGTAGATGTCACTTGTGAATTCCAACATGGCATCCAAGCATGTTGGGAGGATCACTACTTCATCTGCTCAGCTCTTGTAGTTTACTGCTTGACTAGAATTTTCTTCTCTTGTGCTATGCAAAACAGTGCTGAGTTTTCTGAAAAGAAAGGAAGCTGTTACAGGAATGACATACAACCTTTCTTCTATAAAGGTACCCTGAATCCTGCCAAAAAATTATGAGCAAGGTCTGCTTGACTTAGTTTAAGCCTGGTAGTGTGTACTTACTGGGAATAAGTGATAAAGAGCAAAGTAGATTTCTTACGGAACAGTGGAAGGTTGTAGGCAAAAAGGGCCAGAAATCCATCATATGAGAAAGCAGTGTTCCCTCACCATGCCTTAATGGAGTGTGCAGTAGGTGAGTGTGAGCCCTGTGACTGAGGCTATTGCAT
Source organism: Calypte anna (assembly GCF_003957555.1). Taxonomy (NCBI): domain Eukaryota; kingdom Metazoa; phylum Chordata; class Aves; order Apodiformes; family Trochilidae; genus Calypte; species Calypte anna. Next base: position 17,519,488 of record NC_044254.1, on the reverse strand, counting down.
AACATGTGCCTGTCCCAGTCAACACCAGTCAGTCCTCCCGACTCATTGTGGATCAGTTAGACTTGCTGAGAACATGGCAAGTTTGGGGAAGAAAGAAAATTGAAAGGACAGGAGAATTGATGGACATGAACTTTGTAACAAGGCATGGAATAGGCAGCACATTTCTCAGTGTTTATTGTACCTCACACAGGGTGATAAAAGCTGAAGGCAGAGTGACTTTTAACAGTCCCTGAGGTGCATTATTCCCTGAGAAATAAACAGTTTGAAGTGCTGTACTGCCATTATGAAATTTATAAATAAAAATAAGGGAAGCAGTAAAGCTTAGACGTTTGTTTGACAAATGAAGATAACTACTACATCATTAATGGCTGTCAAAAATACCTGTTTAACAATATTTTGTGCTTGGCAAGTGTTTTGCTACTAGGTTAATTCCTGAATTTATTTATAATTTTGGGGGGGGAGAGAGGGGGACTATTGTAATTCCTGAATTTCTTTATTATTTTTTTTGGTAGGCAGAGGGGGACTAGGAAGAAGAAGAAGAGAAAAAGGCTTTTAAAGTAAAATATACTGCAGATTTAAGGCAACTGTAGAATACATCTTGATAATGGCATTTGACATCTGCTGTATTTCACAGTTCAAGATACAATAAGCTCTTTCAGAATTTAAAAATTTAAAGTGCAAGTACTTAATTTTAGACCTAATTGGCACTTTATTTAGGTATGTTGAGAAGGTACAGATGTGAAATATGTGGATAAAGGCTGATTAAGATATGGTCAGTGTATTTCCTAACCTTTAGAGATCGTGTGCTTGAATTCTAAACCTTTTAGGGTAAAACTTTCAAAAGTGCAGTGGCTTGTATGCATACAAAGTTATACTGACAACATCTTTTAAAGTGCTAACATGAATGTGAATTTAATTTAATTTATTCTCACATACTTGCAGTTCTAGCTGTATGTGTTACAGTATCATGTACAGGTGCCAGCCAAGATTATGGCTCCATTGAGCTCTACTCATCCAAAAAGTTCTATATTTATCAGCATGAAGTACTTGTCGAGTTTACTCTTTTACTGTCGTTATCAACTGTTTTGAAATATTCAAAACCTTAAGTGATATTGAAAACTTACCCAGTGTCCAAAGCACATTGTGTATTTTGAAGTGAGAAATAGAACTGTACTTGTAAAAGTGTGCTTGCATTTAGCTTAACACTCAAAATAGAAGAACACAATTTGCATAGGAAACTTGATAATACTAATTTTTTTCTTTAAATGGTTCAGATGTCTTGTACTCCTTGAGATCTCACACAATGTGCACCATTTCTGCATTGTCACCTTGTAGTCAGTATATTTAACAGCAATTATAGAAATGGAGATTTTGTTTTGTTGTGAATCAATCTGCTAAACTCACATGACATCCTAAATTCCTTTCAGTTAATGATCCTACTCTTGCTTGGAAAGGAGGACATTTTGTGCATTACTTTGCTCAAATAGTACTGAAGAACTTAGCAGATGGTCACTTTCCAACTGGTTTGCCTTGAAAAAAGAAATTAAAATATTATAGTGCCGGGGAGAGATGTTGTAATGTGTCCCTTTCAAATTAACAGGTCGTTTTTTCTACTATTTTATGATTGTAAAATAGCTCAATGTCACATAAAAGGTTAAAAGCTGGAGTAAATGGCATCATGGGAAATTTGAAATAAATAGAGTCTCATATGGTTTATGGCTCTATACTTGATTACACAAGGAATGTATTTCTTTCCTTGAAAAGATGTTCTGTAGCAGCTTTCTGTGTTATAGGAACTGTGGTCACAATAGATTCTCTTTAAAGTAGTTTTAATTCTCAAGGTACCATTTCTTTGTCTACTAAATTACTCCATGGAAGGCCACTTGTTCAAACCTTTTGCAAGCAGAAGAGAAAATATGAAATTTTCAGAAAAATAAGAGATGCCACAGATTCCAGTTCATTGAAATATTCTCTGGTGTTGGTTACTTTTCAGAAATCACAGATATTTGAAACTGATTAAGCTTTAGACTTCTCAAATTGTCTGGTGCTTTTTATTAGTGCTAAATTTGTTTTGTTTTAGTTTGTTTTTGTTTGTTTTGTTTTGGTAAAACTGCTTTCACTATGATTTCTGTGTTGTCCTAGTTCAAGAAACTCCAAAGACTGGGACACAGTAGGTCCAGTGTCTTTCACACTAGCTTGTTTATTGCTTTGCAGAGGCAGAATGGTTGTGGGACAGCCCTTGTATAGCTTCTCATTAGCTATCAGCGGAAGATAACACTTGGTTCTTCTTCTGATACACTGTCACTTGTGGCTATTACAGCATTTGCATTTAAAGACTAGGAAGAAATGCTTAAAAATGAGGAACCACGTGAAAATGAACTGTAAAAATGTATGGATTTGTGATTTATAAGTCTCTATAAATGTCATATAAGTAGCAGTGTTAATCTTTAAAATCATCAGTCCTGTACAGCTAGGATGTTTTTATGTTGAATTTTTCATTTTTGCTTTGAATGATTGTGAACTACATCTAATTCCATCAGGGACCAGGAAGGAGAGCTGGGAAAGAAAACCACTGTAACAGTTTCCTGCACCCAGAGCTTGTTCCTCGACATAAAATTGGTGTGATTTTCTCAAAGAGGGAATGCTGTGATGTGCTGTTTAGAGATTGGTCTCAGTCTCTTTTCACTCTCCCAGAAAGAGGCCTAAAGATAAGTTGCCTGTATAAGCATCACATCCAGTTTGTGTCTGAGTGCCATTAATTCTTTGTTTCTGTTTTGCTTCCAGTCATCTTTGTTTGATATAGCTGGTAGTCTGTGTGGAAATGAGGAATGTGTTGCCTGCATTTCTTAGTAGATGAATAGCAACAATAACTGTAGAAAGAGGCTATTTAGATAGGTGATGAGGCCTGAAGATACAATTTTCCTAAAAGATAGCTTTGACCAATTAAAATTAATAGCCATTTCTCGTAATTACTGCAGGAGAGAGTTGTGGCTATTCCTTCGTGACACTGCACAGGCACCTGCTGAAATCGTCTCTCAGCTCAAAACTGTCCAGAAATGGTTTATCTAGAGTTCAGTGGTACCACACCCAAGCTAATGAACCAAGACCTGGCATCAATCCCTGCTCAGCACAGGGCTTCCCACAGAGCTACTCCACACCTCAGCCTTTGCCCAGTTTGCAGCAGCAGGGGAGGCAGCGTCCCAGCTGCACCATGTGGGTCTGCACATGCTGGGCTCCCATTGCTGTGGGACAAACTGCCTCCACTTGGGTTGATGCCATAAGAGCAATGAGTTTGTTTTAGATAAAAATAATGCTTTGGGAAAACTCCCTGTGTAATAGCAACCTTTACTGAAGTCTAGGGATTAGTGCTGTAGCAAAGATGTTTGAGGTTCAAGATTGCTGGAGTCTAAGCAAAAAAAGGTGAAGGCAAAAGATGATGAATTTATATTGCTCAGAGGATATAAAAATTCAAAAGAATTGACAAACCAAATTGACCACCTGGAAATCTACTCAGAGAAGAAATATCAGGTTGTTATGGCTTCCTACCAACAGAATAGATGGGTGAATTTTTTTCACAGTGGATTATGATGGAGCAGTTGAGAGTTCTCCAGCATATTGTGCCACTGGGAAAGCCAGTGACACTTTTTTGAATCTCAAAGAATGTGAAACTCTTGGATGCAGAAAGAGATTGTCACAGAGATGTTTAGCCCTAAAGCTTCAAGATCACTGAAATTTAGCAAAAGACAAAAATAAACTGTTTGCTGTCATGGTACTCAGGAATCCAGTCTAATTTTTCAAATAAGAATAAAGTAGTGGTCAAAGTGTGCCATAGTAAATTATCTGTGTATCAGCTAAAGGCCTTTTTTCTCCTGACGTATACTACATACACATTGTGCAAATGAACATGTTTATGCCTAAATAGCACATTCATTTGCTATTGTATTATATTTTCTACTGGAAACCTTTGTGGTTTGTTTTTTTTTCTTAAGGTGATAGAGTTTTAGAGGAATATACAGAGATAGATATTAATATGCATTATTGTAGTTGGCTGTAAGTAATCCATAATTGCATCTTTTTAACTGGAATGACAACTACAGGGTCATCAGTTTTTAAATTACAAAGGAATAAGTGTTCCTTTCTGAGACATGATTTAGGTTTTATAGGTGGAAAAGATATTTGATATTTTGAGCAGATGCAAAGAGGCAGGATCCTGTTTCAGCCAGAATTATCCTATGATGCTCTAATCCTGTGAGCTGGTTTTGGAACAATGGTCAAAGATGAATTAGCCTGGCATCTCTTAGCTACTAAACACCCAGATTATGATTCCTAGGAGCAGGAATATGGATCAGATTTGAGTTGGATTTGGAGAGGTGTTTGCTTTGTTTTGATTGAGTCCACTCAGGATCAAGCATTTGTTGCTTCTTCTGCATTGAATGTCTACAGATCTTTTGAACAAAGGTTTTTACCAGCATCTTAATCTTATGTTGGAATAATTGATTATTACATCGAAAGAAGTATGTTGCACCACATGTTTTTTTGAGATGCTTGGGCTTGGTTTAACTGCCAACAGTAGCAACAAGAAAAAGAAGATAAAAATAAATGTGTAAATTATTTTTTTTCAAATGTAACATCATGATGAAGTTAAGGAATTACAGAATGGGTTTTCAGAGTTCCCAATTGAAATTTGAATTCTGAGTTAAATCTCTTCTTTCTCTAAGCACTGACAGAAAAGAATATCATTGGAATGTCATACAGTGAAGGATTAAAATTACCAGAATTTATCAGTCTCATTACTTTTAGCATGTTTTGCTAACATTAACTAACATTATTTTATAAAAATATGTGAAAGAAGTTGTTTTTGGTGGTTATGGCTTGGAATGAGATTAGGAGGTAAAAAGTATTTATCCATTGGTAAAACAGTGAGGTGACAATCAACTAGTTACAGCATTTTAATCAAGATTCATTTGCAATTCTTCAGAAACCTCTCTGGTAGTCTGTTTCTCTCTGTAGTTCATAAAGGGAGATTTAATTTTTTTTCCCTTCCCATTATCTTTCTCTGTCTCTCTGGATATTCTGTTGCTTAAACTCAGCTGGGAACATAATGTACTTGCCAGTTGTTCCTCCTATTTCCTTACTTTGAAGATATTTCCTCTAAAACCTGCCTCAGGATTTCTTGAAGGATGAGATAGAGACACTAATATAGCTTTTCCCCCCTTTTGGCCTTCCTGGCGTTGAAGTGCTGGGAATTGCTTGTACTCAAAGTTTGGTGTGTGTCCTGTGGTGATGTGTGATTACTCAAAAAACAGAAGGAAAAAACAGGTTTGGATATGTTTATAAAAGGTTGTTATCACAGAGGAAAAAGACGATGCAGTAAGCTAAGTGACTTGGCATGGAGTCAGTTTTTAATCTATTTTGTTTTCCTTTTGAAAGCATTTATTTTGTCTTGTACTTCCCTTAGCCACTTCATCTCTTTCATAAGCATCTTATGTGTCCACCAGTAAAATAATGTCTGATACCTGTTCCCAGGGGGATGTGATCAGGGGGGAGTACAGGGGAACTAGAGGTTCCTGGGACTTGGGACAGGCCAAGAGAACCAGGCTTAAGATAGTAGGAACAGTAAATTAGGAGTGGCTTTCAAGTATACACAGCTGCTAAGACCTTCCAGTGCTATGATCAAAGAGGTCCCATTTCTAATCAAAGATGATGGCAATCCAGGTGGAGCTCACTGCCTAATTCCTGTGTGCAGAGGGGAGGTAGGTGAGGCTGAACGGGGCCGTGGTGCAGCCCTGCTCCAGCCTGCTACTGCGAGGTCCAGTGTTGCCTGAGAGGAATAGAAAAGCTACTTTCTCAATTTCTGACCAGAATGCACGATAAGGCTTGATGTCAAAAAGGGCAAGATTGGGCTCACAGCAATTATGACAGAGGTATACCAGTTTCCTTGACAACTGGATTGTGGATTCTTTGTGATTTATTATTTACCATTTCAAATTCTCATTCTCTGTTATAATTAGGGAGAGGGATTTCCATAAACCCCCTCCCTTCCAAATTTGAAAACCCTTGCACTGTTGTTGTGACCAGCTTCACCTGTTTCAAACTGTTGTTGCTCTAAACCATCTACAAATCAAGCTCAGCATTTAGTGTTGGGAATTGGAGACAGGTTACTCAGACAGCAGTTAACTGAAATTCAATGAATGTTACGTTGGGTGATGACTTGTTAATCTGCACTTACTAGGAGGGATAATAGACATGTGCACTCACACCACCACCCCTTTCGCCCTCCCCAGCCTCCCCCTAAGTTTTTTTAAAGACAAGGGACTGCAACAAGTGGTAATTCTAAATTGTCCTCAGAGCTATGGGAAAAATCAAGTAGTATCCGCGAGTGCCAGTTCCCTTCTTTCAGCAATTCACGTTATTTTCTCCTCGAAGGCTTTATTAGCAATACATCAACCATTGCTGCTACCAGCTGGAAAACTGTTTGAAACAGAAATCCTCTCCTAAAATGTGACTAAAGATGGGAAGTATGGTTAGTTTGCCAAACTGCACATGTATTTCAAATACATATTTTCCACATCTATAAAGCATTGGTTGAGACATAATCTACAGGGCCTGATCTAAATTTAGTAATTCAGAAAAGAATTTTGAACACAATAATGTGTATGATAGAGATTTCTATTCAAAAGTCATTGGCAAATCTGCGTCATTATATATCAAGACTGAAATTGGGTCCTTCAAAGAATATTTTTTCTTAAAGTACTTTCCTGGATTGTATATTTTTTATTTCGTATTCAGCATGAGGTGTCCACTGCATTTAATAAAATAAAATGAAAGTCCCAGAAGATCACTGGTTTTCCCATAATGTGTCAAAGTAGATGACTGGAAAAAAGGTAGTGATTGAAATGAGCTGAGCATCCTCCATGCAGACTATATAGAAAATCTGTGTCATTACTAAATTACAGGGAGGAATTTTAATTTTAATTACGTTTATTTCACTACATACAGTCTTTCAGCTTTCAGTAACCACCCCAGTTAATTTCAAAAGATGGTATATGTTTTGTCATCTTTACTGAAGGTAGTTCCTGAACAGCCAATAGCTGTTGCTCTTCCCTTGGTCAGCTCAACGTGAAACTTATTGAGGCAATAAAAAGACTTACAGTGACCTAAATACTCCTGTGCCATGTCCTCACTAATGCACTGCCCCATTAGACTGTTGGGGGAAACTGACTGCTGAAGATGCTTCTTTAAAATGAAGCAGTATAATGAAGCTCATTAATGCATTTTTCATTAGAACAAGAATATTGAGTGTCCAGGTTAAATTCTAAGGAATCTATCTTACTCTCATTGAGGTTAATGACAAAGCTCCCAATGACATTAGTGATGGAGGATGAGAACTTAATTGGGGCAATTAAGATTCTGCTTACCTAGAATTCCCTATTATTTTCAAGTAGATACAATATTACAAAATTGCTGCTATGAAGAGCTGTATAGTGTTGGATCTCAACACATCGTTCAGTGTTGAGATAGTATTTCTGTATTTTGCATTTGATTCATTAAGTACCATTGTAGTCTTCTAGAGGTTTGTGTATGTGTAAACCATTGCTGCGAAAAATAGGATTCTTTTTTGGTTTGGAACTCAAATATTTTCTTTGTGTATTTAAAAGTAACATGGGCCATACATTGCTGAAACCAGCTAAGGATGTGGACTTCAAATACAGCAGTGGCAAAGATAGAAGAGGCAGTGCAATATTACTGTGGGATTGAGTAAAATGCAGAGAATAGTTTCATGAAGCACCACTTTGTGGTCCTGTACTTTGTGGTAGCACAGACTTACTAAAAGCACTATTTGTACCAAAAAAATGCAGCTTCCTTACTAAGCAGAATAGATAGGAAGGATATGCAACTTTAGTGCCTTCGAGGGAGTCCAAAGCCTCTATTATAAATGATTGTGTCAGGATGCCTAATTTAAATAGTTACCCTAACATCTGCTCATTCCTACCTCCTTTGGACAACCCCTAACCTTCTCCCTTCCCTCCTTGGTATTCCCAGAAGATTAACAACTCCCTCCTCAATTATGCTGCCATAACTGCTGCTTTGATCACACTCTGAGCTCACTCTGGAAATTATCTTGATTAATAAAACTCACTGCTGTGGAAGAAACAACAATGAGAATGGATTGTTGAGTGGAGGGACCCCGTGGGTGTGAGGAGAGGCTGGCACTTGGGTGGGCAAGGCTGGATTTGCTGCACAGGGGAGAGTGAGGAGGTAGCAGCCCTGAGGGACCCCAAATCCTGGGTAGCCAGGTGCTCTCTCCAAACCCAGTGGTTAGATCAGGAGCCATCCACATGCTTGCACACCTAAATAATGTATCAGGAGAACACAGAGCTTTTGGTGGCGAAGTGTAATTTTAGGCAGTGTGGAAAAAAGTGAAGCAGTCAAATCTTTTAGTTCACAGTTGCCTCACCTGAAATTCTTGCTTTAGATACACAGAGACGACTTTTTTAAAAAAGAAAACTGACCTGGTGTGAAATGTGTTAATTAGTAGGGAAATAACTTTTCCTTTTACATCTGTAGTGGTGCAGTACTACTGTATTGCTGGATACTGAGTTCATACTCAAGCACATAATGATGATTTTTCCCTAGTCTGATGCAGAGGTTTCCTGATCTTTCATTATTATCGATTGTATTAAGAGGTCTTTCAGCTCTTACACTTATGCTTCTAAATAGAAGTAATTAGCAAATACAAAGGTTTCCTTTCTCTGTTGTGTTACAATGTGTATTCATCCCTTCTGTTACTTTCTAATGTAAATAGCATTCATTATTGAACTTTTATCAAATAATTATGGAAAATTGTGTGCTTTCTACCTTAGTACTCAGAGATTTCAGGGTTCCTGATTTTTCATTTATTTCATTTGAGCACTCATCAGCTTATTCTCTAAAGCTGACGGCATTATTTCATCTACATTTGGACAATGGCAGGGGGCACAATTTCCAGGGTTAAAACCAAGAATCTAAGTTCAGATGCCCTGAATTCATGTCCAGGTGGAATTTAGCTATCCTGTTATTTCAGATCATCTTTATTATCTTTAATGTTTCACACAGGGCATCTGTGTGATGCCATATGCAGTTCCTATATAGGTGTTTGACAGCAGTTTGATGGGGGAGCTGAGGTGCACATTTCCTTTATTTACTCTGGGAGTGGTACCTCTGTTGTCATTCTTACTGCTGGCAAGGGAACATGGTAGAACCACATACATTCCTTGGAACTTTAAAAATAATTTATATGGAATTAGATCGTTTTCCTTTCTTCATGTAATTTGTTATTCAGAGATGCTCTCAAGTATCTATGTAGGGCTATTCCATGAGTCCTGAAATGTGCCCAAACCTTGTTTGTTTTAAAAACCATATATGGTATATTCCTCTCTATAATAATCTTTTAGAAATCTGCAAATATTTCATAGAAGGTAAGGGAAGGAAGAAAGCCTTTCACTCAGAGGCATTTTCCAAGATTGCATCTCATATCTGTTTGTGGGAATATTTGAAGTGATGGCACATTTTCCTTAAAGTACATTCCTCACATTGTTCTTATCCTTGTTTTCAAAAACTATGAATGTGTATTTTGGTGTAGCAGGTTCATCTGCAGAATCTTGAGCCTTACTGTTTCTTCTTTCTGCTCCTGACTCCTCAGAAATATTTTGGAAGCTATATTAAATAAGAAGAGGGATTGCTCTGCTATTTGCATACTTACAAGCACTCTTTAAATGGCTTGCTGTCATTAGAATTAACCACATAATTTTTTGACTGTAATTACACAGTGACAATTGACTCCACCCCATCATCTCATTGAATCAAGAGAGTAAACTCTTACATTGCTGCTTGATTCCATTTTTATGTTTATATATATATATTTCTCTTTGTAAACAACAGAGTTCCCCCTTTGTAATTTTGCAACTATGGTCTCAAATATTATCATGTGGTAGCAATCATACGTTATTTTAAAACAAATTTGTGATAATCTCTTCACAGTAGCACCCATATTAGCTATTTTAAACTCTGGCACTTGTAACATTTTCTTTAAAATGAGCCAGAATTATGAGGGTCCAATTTCCACATTTTAATGATATTAAATGTTTTGCTGTATTAAACAAGTTAGGGTATAGCCCATTTAAGAAGGCAGTGTACACAGCACACCAAGGGTTATTATTGGCAACCAACATGTCACCTGGTGGAGTGATAGAACTCTTCCACCAAGGCACATATTCCCAAGGAATGATACATCTCTGCATGATTTCTATTGGCCTCTGAGGTGACAAGGCTTTGGGCTTCTTAAAGATGGGAACAAAAGCATATTTCTTTTGTCAGCTGTTCACTCTGAATACTGCTGAGAGAAATCATACCCTCCTCTCTTCCTCTTCCCCTGCCCGTCCTCAATACATGGTTTCCAATAAAAAAATGATTGAGGTAACTGGGAATGTTAGTTGTTGTCAAAATACATTTTTATAGAAAATAAAAGAATATTTATTCTGCTGCCAGCATCCTGCGCAGAGGAAATAATTCCACAGGAAATCCTGTTGACATAACATTTCTGACACATCAGCCTTTGTGTGTCTTACCTCCCTGTTTTGGAGGTTGTTTCTGATTCAGAAGCTTCTCCTTCCTGACAGGTGGTGTGCTCAGGGAGTTCGCAGTTGGTAAACTGGAAATAACCTCCAGGAGAGGGATTTACAGAGACTGTAGGACTTACTTGCTTTGAGAAAATTTTGAAGATGCAATGTATTAAACAGCAAGAAAGAAAAAGGGTAGAGTGCTTTCTGTGAGCTGGCAAAGGATCAAGTGTGTATGATGTGAAGGAAAAAAGGAAGGAGATTCTTGCAGCCTGAGAACAGACATCTGGCTGGCAAAAGAAAAGAAATATCATTGACAGATGAATAGTGTTTCAAACTGGGATAATTTTAGATCAAGAGGGCAAAGTTTTGGTCTCATGCATACAGCTCCCTCTGAAAAGGATGAGAAAGGTGCATGCATATGAAAGTAGAATTTGGTTCTAAGTGAGAACTGAACAACATGCATATTTTTACACTAGATATTTAGACTTTCGTGTTTAGATCACATGGTTTCCATCTGCCATATGTAGGCATTGCTAAAACGCTGCCAGGAACTAGGCTCTGGTTTGGTGACTTTCATTAAAGGAATTAGTGGTTTCTATCCAGTTTCAGTGTGGCTGGATTCAAAGTGCAGAAGCCCATTTTCACAGTTTAGCATTAATTAGCACTCTTGTGGCAGCCACAGCAGGGAGGTGAAGGATTAAATGGGCATGAAGACCAAACTATCTCTTTTTCCCATAGCAGTGATTCCTTCAAAATAGGGTGGAGACATGAGGGACTAATGTGGGGATTCATGCATGGCTGCTGTCTAGGCTGTTCTTGTGCTGGGTAATTGAAGGACTTAGGTCTGCAGGGTCTGCCAAGGCAGTGCTATTTTCTCTCTTGATATTTAAATAATAAATAAACACATACATACATACCATGCAAATCCCAACAAAAATGCAGTAAAAGAAAACCCCCTAATTTTGCTATCTTGGGGAGACATATTCTCATCCTTCTGAATGACGGGTGAGAGCTGTTCAGGAGAATTTAAATCAGAACCTTGTCAGCTGTACTCAGGAAGTATCGACGCTGTTACTTAAAAAGACTGAGATGCTGCTGCTCACCTTAGCTTTTGCTGAATCACTCAAAAAGGTGCAGAAAGCAGGTAAGCCCTGACTCTTTTGTTGCTGAAGAGAGCCTCACAGGGATATTTTTGAGAATTGCATGAAGACAGGAAAATTTTAATAAGGTTCATTGAACCTGGAAGGCAGGACTCGTCCTGGTGTGAGTCAGAGGGCGTAACTCAGGCTTCTGTCCTGGATTTCATTAATCAGACATACTGTGCTTTATGTTTGTGTGCACTGAATATTAAGTATATAATTACAGAAAATTACCTACTGTTGTAATTCTGCTGCTCACACCACATCTTGAAAAACACTAAAATTTGACAAAGATTTTTCAAATTTTAAAATTTATTAAGATAAAACAGCAGTCTAATAAAATATGTATTTTTAAATGTAAAGCCATTATTATTTACTTAATATTTCTAAAGTCTTTTTGGATAGCAATTCATGTTTCTGCTTTGAAAGAGGCAGGGTTCCAGATTTTAGCCAAGTAATTAAAATATGAAACCGTATGTCTGAGAAACTGAAGTATAGAAACCAGTGTTAAAAATCACCCCTCGCAGCTAATTTATTCAATAAAAAAGGTGCCTTGCTTCAGTGTAATTTATGTGCATATTTAAATGGTCAGGTCCATTCTTAGGGACTTTGAGCCTCTTTGTTAAAGTTCAAATAATTAACATACTTTCATGTACCTTGTTTTGAGTTAATCCCATTGTATGAATGAGTTAAGAAATATAAGAAATGTGTATTGCAACTAAGTAGATTTCCTTCACTAAATAATCCATTTTCTCTAGATGTCCTCTATTTCCAGCATCTTAAATAAAAGTAACATGTCCGTACTTAAAATGGCAAGGAATACAGCTGTAGGGGAATATTTTTGAAATGATCTTTCTGCCTCATTTTGCCCCAGCTGAACAGTGGGGTTTTGTTTGCCAGGCTGCAGCACAGACTGGCTGTGTGCTGGCTGCTGGGGTTCCCTGAAAGAAGAGCTGAGTGCTGTGAACTCCAGACCTCTGTGCAGTGTCAGAACCTCTTAGTGTGCCAGTGTAATCTTTTAATAGACTTGCTTGCCAGAATGACTTTTTTTCCTTCAAAGACAGAATTAGAAAGCCCAGTTGTCATTTAAATTGCCGCTATCTTTGTAGTAGTTGATAGTGATCTGTTGGCTAGGACTGGATAATTTAAAAGCTGTTTAAGAAAATAACATGCTTGTCTGTGTGAAATACATACAGTGCCGAGAGATGGGGAGAAGAGTCTGTTGACAGAATTTGTAGGATTCTCTAGAAACTGCAGGATACCGAGGCTTTTTCTGTGGAATTATAAAAGCTTTCATAGCCCACGTTGAGTATTTGCATGATGTTCAGATGTCAGTGTGTGTTCAGCTGTCTCTGTGCACCCTCTCTGCGTCCACATTCTCACTTCACTGGGAGAGGGAAAGGATTCTCAGAGCCGTTTTTGCTGGGTTTTGCGTTTGTTGAATATAGTATTGAAGTGCTGCCCAAGATGCATCACGTTGTTGTGTAGAACTTGACTCATCATGTTGCATGATTTAGTAAATGCAAAGAGATTGTGAAAGAGACAACTGTAAACATTCTGTTTGAAAAGATAGGTTCTTTACAAAAGACTTTTCTCTTGGAGCCAAAAAACACAAGAGGCAATATCTCCTTGCTCACAGAGACACATATATTTATTTCTGCAAAGATTTGTTTTGGATTCTTAGTTCTTCCAGTATCTGCATTCTTTGAAATAATTTTATATTTCCATGTTGACTTTCTGTGTGCTTTAAGTTTTAATCAAAGGTTCCTTGCTTCTGATGTCGAGGAGTACTGATGTTAGCCTGTTTACATTCCACTATTTTTCCTCTTTTAGGGGTGAACATTCAAATGTGGTGGTGATTTTGTTCTTTCCATGAAGAGCCTGCACTCAGCTAATTTGTGAGCAGATAAAAATGTGCAGGAATGTATATTTGATAGGAAAGTTGTCTATCATCAAAATAATCAGCAGGACAGAAACCACACTCTTTCTTGCTAGATATTGCTGATCCTTTTTTTTAAAAAAAAACACACCACACAACCCAGATTAATATTTACAAACGCTAATGAATCAGAGACAGCATATGCTGTGTTTGATAATACAGGCTTACTTGAGTTAATTTTTAGGTTGTACTGGAAGTTCCAGCCCTGGCATGAGAAAGGCCTTTACAGTCGGGAAGCACTTTTTGTTCCTAGGCAGCAGACAGCAGGAGCAGTGTCAGCCGTGGCACCGTTTGCCTTGAAGCAATTAGCAGGAAGACTGAAGGATGGTAATTTCAACAGCCAGAAGACAGCCAAACAAAATAGGTTTGTGCAAGGTACAGGCAAGCAGCAGGTTGAACACAGAAAATACAGCATTGAAAATATTCATGAGGAGTTGCTTTGGAGATACAGAGATACCAGTAACAACAGCAATTGTTGACAGGGCCACGTACTTCCACCTAAAAAGCTCTGGAATGATGCAGGACAAGGCAGTCGCATTCAGATGCCAGTCGTTCAAACTTCCATACTGTGGCAGTGCATCTGTTTATCAAGAATTATCTCCTGAATGTAAATGAATTTCAGTCCTAAGTCATTGCACCTGTTGCCAAGAGGTATTTATTCCAATCACTTGCCTAAAGCGCAGGGAGCTATTGCTTGACATTTTATAGCTTCAAAAAAAGCTGTCGTTTCAAAATCATTTGTTCAGAGAGGAGAAAATGGAGCAAACCAGTTCATTTTACCCTAAGCACTGCTATTTGGCGGTATTCACATTTGCACGGCACAAAGCTGCAATATTGATTTTTTGCTCACAGGGCCTCCCACTAGTTCTTTCTTCGATTGTCAGGGTTGCAAGATGGATTGAATTACATTTTGCTTGTTGATATGCTTATTTTTTCTTTGTTGATCAGAAAAGATTACAAATAAAATGTCAGAATAAAGATCACAGCAGCTTTATTACTGGACTTTACATTTATTTATTTTATTTAGGGTTTTTTTCTGTGACATGGAGATTCCTTAGAGCAGTTTCCCCACCTAACACAAGCTGCATTGTTTTGCTTTATTGCTTGCTGCTCTTGCAATGCAACACATTGCATTACAATCTCAGGTGTGTCCTTTGCTGCCTGTGAAGTAATCTAACATTTCTCTAGTATTTTTAATGTTTGTCCTAATGCAGAATTTCTCACAGATGTCTGCAGGGCAAAAAATTTCGAGATAAAACACATTCGTAGTACTTGTGGCAGTTGCCATAGATGATGAAATAAGATTTACAGAGAGTTGATCTGTGTAACAAAACTGTCTTGTATTTGGACTGAAGGTCCCTGCTAGCAGAAGTACAGGCTGTGCATCAGGATCAGCAGTAAGAGTTCAGTGCCTGTCTCAGGTACCTCGTTGTGGTTTTCTCAGCCCTGGCCCTGTAACAGTCCCTACATCTGCCCTACTGCTGTACAGATGCTGCATGGCAGGCACTGACACCCCCATGGCTGTATCCCATGCACCCCTGCTCCACCCCACTCTGTCCTTCTGCAAAAAGCCCCTTGGGACAGCTGAGGCCTTTGTTTCCCCTCCTTGCTGGCGGAATCCCAAAATCGGGGCCATGCACCCCGGTGACAGCACTTGTAGGGTTCCTGTGGGGAGCAGGGAGGGAGGTTGGGCTCCACGGACTAGGCCATGGCACTGCTGCCTGCCAGGGGAAGGCCTGCTGAGCACAGGAGGTATGGGCACCACTGCCAACAGCTGGGAGGAATGAGCTTTATGGGGACAGCATTACATTTGACAGGAGGCAATATAGGGTGCAGGAATGGCAGTCGCTGAGCGGCATTATATGCGGTCCCAAGGCAGCTGTCGTGATGGTAATTAATCAAAGGAGCTGCTGCGTGCATGCGTGGTGGGGGCTCTGTGCCTACCCCTCTCTGTGCCCATTTCACGCCCTCAGTGAGCTGTGAGCAGCTTCTGTCTTCATTGTATTAATTTACTGCATGGGAGGAACATGTAGGGTGTTAAGTGATGGATTCGTGTTTTGTTCTTTCCTGCTTTGAGCTCATGATATTTCAGCAAGCCTCTAGTAAAAGTCCTTGCTATTGTACATGGTACATGCAGCCAAACTGACAGCCAGGAGAAAAACTGAGATGGAATTGTGGTTGTTTTGCACAGCAATATGTTCTTCTTCCCTTATTAACAAATACTGAAGCATATTGACAGAGTAATGGTACCAGTTTCATGTAGGATATGGTTCCACAAAATTTAAAGGCAGATCTGCTTGCTGTGCTCTGGCTTCTGTGTTTTCGTTGTGCCGGGATGAAATCCCACTCTACCAAAGAGTTCTCCCTTTGAGAGAGGAGGTTCTTCTACATTAGAGGGAGGTTTGAGTCACTCCAGCCCCTTGCATTTGTTTACTGCTCAAGCTGGACAGAAGCTGATGCTGTTGCAAAGGGGAAGGCAGAGGTGTGCAGGTAGAGGAGAGGGAGATGGGAAGATGGGCTCAGGATGTCAAGGAGCCACTTCTTGACACTGGAGTGATCGTTATCAGCAATTCCTATTTACAGTCCTAACAAATAATAATCTTGATACAGTAGGAGTTTAATCCACAGATCATTAATTCATTGGAAAAAGTGACAGCCTTTGGTTCATGCAAAAATTTACTATCAAGGGATTATATCAAGTTGGTTTTGATCTTTTTAGATCCTTGCTTCCTTGCCTCTTTTCCTTTTAAAGTGAAGTTTCTTTTCTTTGCCTTCAAAACACTATAGAGCTTCAACTTCCCCTACTTACTAGCTATTTCTCTTTGCTGTCACAACTTGTTTGCAGCAGCCTGCACTGAAACATTAATGGCCTTATTGTGCTATACTAGGATGACTTTTTTAAAAATAAGAAATATATTTAATTCTGCTAAAAATTTAGAAAGGATTTTACTGTTGTAAAGACATAGATACTTAACACCGCCATGCTACCCAACGTGTCTTCCAAAATGCACACATTTTGTAAGAAACAAATAACTCTTTAAATAACAATACACTAGGAACAACTGTACAAGTACACTAGTGTACTAGTGTACAAGATAATGTAGTATGCAGATACTTTTTTCTGATGCAATTTTTACAGACTGAACATCCGCATGAGTAACTATTGTTTTGTTTCTAAAGTATTTCAAACTGTTTCATTAGAGAAGTTACCTGGTTTTAGAAATTTTATCATGCAGAAGATGTTAAAAATTAGAATTCTGTGAAATATGTATTTTTTGAAAGGATGAGGAGATTTTATGCAGTACAGATCTGTAGTTTACAGTACTGGTGATTTCTGTCTTTGCTCAAAATCTTGTCTGTCTGTGGTTTAATTTATGTAAGCAGCAGAGTAAGGGGCACTTGGGTTCAACTAGGTAAAGCATCAGCCACGTAGGTTAGATCTGGTGGCACAAACATGTCTGTGCTGGGGACAGAAAAAAGCTAAGCAGAAGAAACCAAGTGTTCCTGGAGAAGGGAAAATATAAATTAAGAAAGACTAGTGAAGTTGAAAGTATGGCTTCGGTGATCATTTTGGTTTGTTTTGTTGGGTTTTTTTTTTCACCACTTCAGCATTTGCAAATCCTTCCTGCTCTGCTCTTTCCCACTTTCAGACATAGCCTGTGTGGCTGTGCCCAAAGAGGGGAGACAGAATCAGAGAGAAAAGAGGTGGGAACAGGAACAGGTAGTGTAACTGTATGGACAGATGCCATTCTTTACCCTGGAAAGGGCTAGAAGTGATGTGGAATGTTCACCTATACCAGATTAAGGATACAGCAGCAGTGGTATAGAGATGTGACAGTTTCATGAAAGATGGTTCACCTATGTGGTATCACGTCAAACTCTTTTTAGTTACACTTCCTTTGGCACTGTGATGAGGGTTGGTGCCAGTGTGACAAAAAAAGACCAGTCAAATACAATATATCCTTTAGGCTCAATGCAATTTTAAAAAAAAAATTATTTTTTTTTTTCAGGTTTCAGCCGAGCAGCTCTACCATTTGGTTTGGTTAGGAGGGAGCTGTCCTGTGAAGGCTACTCCATTGACCTCCGGTGTCCAGGCAGCGATGTTATTATGATAGAAAGCGCTAACTATGGACGGACAGATGACAAGATTTGTGATGCTGACCCTTTCCAGATGGAGAACACAGAATGCTTCCTTCCAGATGCCTACAAAATTATGACACAAAGGTAAAAATACATAAATACATATTAAAGTGGAAAAATGCCTGAAGTAACTCAGTAAGATGTATATACTTTTGAAATTGCTGAGTAGTAGTTACCAGTTTGCTATTGAGGTATTATTTCTATCTAGTAATACTAGGAGGAATTAAAAGATACTAGTTGCAAATTGAGAGGTTTTTTTAAAAATTCTGTGAACAAAATTTGAAAAGCAGGAAGATAGGGAATGGAACAAATCACTTACTTGGGGATTCCCTGTCTCTGTATCTTTTAGGTCGTCAGACAGCACACCAAATGTGTCCAAATGGCCACTGCATACTTTAGAAACTTCTACATTCCTTGGGAAAATTGCACATTTCCTATGAATATAGAAAATAATTGCCATAGGTCCCACCTGTAAAATCATTAAATGCAGGATGGCTGTCTGTGTGTACAGAAGCATGTATGCATATAATCATGTTACATTATGACAGTGGCAGCAATTGTCATTCAGAAAAGACTATCAGTCAGAAAAGGATGTAGAAATGTATTTAGTACAACAGGTGCAAGAGAACTAAGATTCAAAGAAATTTCTGTGCTATGGGCTGCATACAGGCAGCAGTCACCTAGTACTGACAATTTTGGAAACGCTGGCATAAATCAGTCATTTTCATTCCTACTGACCCAAACTACAAGACTGACTAAGTTTGGGATTGGTCGGAAGTTTTCCTCGCAGTGCATTTCCTTCAGGATGAGAAATCAGAACAAAAAGAGTGAGAGTTGTGCTCCATTTTCTGTGTTTTGTTTGAAAATGGTAGCACTCAGTAACATACAGTCATATCTGAAAAATAATCTTCCATTTTGGTTTCCCAGATCACTCCTGTTGCCCAGAATGTGCCTTTTTAACAATTTTTTATTTATTTATTTATTTTTATTTTAATTTTTTTTTTTTTGTCATTTTCATGTAAATACATGGATGTTGTCTACTTCTTCAGTCAAATGTTTGGGCTAGATCTCAGGCTTCAGTTTCATATGCTGGAGATAAATTAAGGATATCAGACTTAATTCTTGTTCTGTGTGCAACCTGTGACTTGTTCTGTGATCAATCAGTAAGGGAAAGACTCCATTGCTACGCTAGTAAAAATGTAAGATAACTTCTTTAAATCGTGTTTGAATTATCCTTTTGTGGTTCTAGTTTGTTGTTAATTAGATCAAGCCAGATTTCCACTGAGACTGCAGCAGCAGTGTCATCATCCTCTAATCTGTCAACTCCCTTTGAAACTACCTTCAATTGCTTTTGTAAATGTAGTGCCTCTCTGTAGACTTCCTTGTTGTGTAAAATGCATGTTGTGTTTTGATCAAAGTCCTCCTTATGTTCACTGCAAATATACAGATTAAGGTAGTCAGAAACAAATGCAGAGGCACAATCTTGCTTAAAGTGACATCAAACTGTTACTGGAAAGCTGCACTTTCAGTCCCCCTCTTTCAATTAATCAACTGCAAGTTTATGATATCAGAGAGTATTTTTAAACTTCCCCAGTCTTTTACTCTCACCCCTTTTGCAACAGATTGAAAAGAAGTTGTTACCACATGTATGACATTGGTTTGGAATGTCTATGCATGGAGAGAGTTTTTTGTGGTTACTTTGTTTTGTTCAGTGAGTTCGTTTTGTGTTGGTTTTTGTTTTTGTTTTTTTGGGTGGTTTTGTTTGTTTGTTTTTTCCACAAACAAATGGCAGAGATAATTTGATACTTTGCTTTTTATTTTTATCTGGCATTTATAGTAATTGGAAGCTTGCTCTTGTAGTTTTCTCGCTTAGATACTGTCATTAGGTAGAAAAGCTGTCTCTTTTCCCTTGTTTAGTCTTCTTTTGAAATTGCTCAATTTGTGCTGTATTGCAAGCATAAAAGAATGCTGCAGATTCCTTACAAAATATTAGAAGTTCTTGCATCTCATTTGTTTATAAATGTTGGTGATCATAATCTTTTGATGTCTAAGGCAACCTATTGTTTGGTAGTCAGAGCATGACTTGGATCTGGTATCAAAAAGTATCACATCAGCTGTATTTTGATGGCAGCAGCTGCATAGAAAAGTCTCATCTGAAGGACTATGAGATTAATTTTTGTTTTGTTTTCCTTTTTTGTTTTTCTTTTTTCCAGTGACTAGAAAAAAAAAAGCAATCAGTGAGAGCATTTGGTCACAGGGAAACCATTTCTTCCACACCTTTTAAGCAGCAAAACTTTGTAACTTGCTACGTAAAATCTTGATGTGTTTACTTTTAAGGACTAATAACACATTTTTATCACTTCAGCCAGAAGTGTTAGTACTACTGTGTTTGACCACTTTATACAGTTTAGATCTGTAGTTAAATGTAGTTCCATGGCAATTAATAAATACTTATAATTAATTTTCAACATTATACCACAGTTTTTGCACAGCAGCTACATTTACTGCAGTTCCAATGTGAAAACACTACCCTAATGAGATCAATACTGTGAAATCTGAAGACTGAAAAATAAGATGTTTCCAGTTGAACACAAAGCCATGTAATCACATGCCCTGCTCCCTTTCCAGAGAATTTAAGATACAGCACACAAACTTCTACAGTGTCCACTGATGCATTAGCTCCTCTTTCTCAGAGCAAGCTGCTGCTTAATCTTTTCTCCCTCCCTTTCTTTCTTTTCTGCAGTTCTCAATAGACTTTTAACTTAATGCTTTCCTAGGAAGCCTGACTAGAACACTAATGACTTCATTGCTTTGCTTTTACCTTTGTAAAGTAGTTATTAAATTTTTAGTCCCTGATTGAAATTACATCCCAATTATTCTAGAATAAAGTCTTTCAGATGTATTTAGATTCTGTGTAAACTTCACACTGGCATGGTCAAAATTAAAGCTTTGAAGAAAGAGACTAGACCTTTAGAAAAACCCTCTTTCCTTTCACACTTCTCTGATAATTAACCCCAGCGTTTGCATACAGTCAGGTTTGAGAGATCCTACCATGTACTAAAGTTGAGTATATAAATAAGCTTATTTCTAGAATATTTGTTGAGGGACTAGTACAAGTGAGTGGCAGAGGACCCACATTGCAAGCTGTTAGATCTTAAAATACTCAGACTCCTTGCTGTTCTGCTGTCCTGTAGCAGGGACAATTCTCCTCTGTTTCCCCCTCATTTAAAAGGAAAATAAATGAACAGGGAAGCAGAAGATGCAAAGCAGCTCCAGTTGCCCGCTCACTGAGTGTGTTTTTGTGGTTGGAGCCAGAAACTGTCACAAGACTTTGAAGTTGATAAGGCTAACTGGTACTGCTCTTTAGAGGCACAGCAGAGGTTTGAAAATTAACATGATAAAACTGCTCACGATCTAGTCTTAAGTCCACTTCCGTTTTAAGCGGATTCTGGGTGGATCACAGGATTTGAATTCAAACTGCCTGTGCAGTTATAGGATTTTTTTTCCACCTGTGCCAAACTCAAAGCTACAAAACTCTGCAGGTGCAGGTGGATGAACCCTACGTTTTTTTAGGACAGGCTCTAAGGTTTACATAGATACCACCTAGTACTCGGATTTCTGTTTTATTAGATTAACATAATAACAGATGACTCTAAGTAGTTGTTAATACACACTTAGAGTATGTGTCAAAGGCATATTATGTATGTAATTATATAGTGGAACAATGAACTGCTAAAATGTGTTCTTGCATGCTGGGATCCTTCTCTTATGAATTTAAAGAAGGCTTTTTTTAGCAGAAATCATTTTTCGAATGTCCTAAACTCATTGTTTAGGAAAAGTTGATGATTATTTTGCAGGTTAGACACCATAACTATCTTTGTGATTCCAGTACAGTACTGTTAGATATTTTCTTATTATGTATTCAAATAATTACTTGAATAGTGTGGCAGATAGCAGTTTTGAATAGTATAATTTTAAATCTTGAGAAATCCAATATTGAAAAAATGTCAGATCTGTTCCAATCTGTACACCTAATTTTTCGAGTAATTTACAGTTACAGCTATGAGTGGGTTTGTAGGAAAAGAACATTTTGTATTTAAAGAAAATACAGCCTATTAACTATGAATCTATGGAATCATTTACTTAGACAGAAAATTTAAGCATTTAACGTTGTCAACCAAATTAATGTTAACTTGAGAAAGAAAACAATGTTTCCTTCCTAATAAAGGCTAAAATACTTCTAGTTTTTAAGTAAGAACTTCTGATCTGTGTGCTTATACAGAGAGCGTAGTTGCAATAATTAAAAAGAGGAAAAATAAAATTGTTTAAAACTACAGTTTGCAGACCATGCAAACATCCACATTAAAAATCATAATCTCACAGCATATTCAGTTTGGTTCTAAGTTACAACAGAAAGGAAGTTATATCAATCCTTCACTGAAATAGCCATGAAATTCTATTTTCATCTACAATTTATACTGTAGTTGCAGCTTTATGTGATCTTCACAAAACATATGTTAGCGGTATCATTTTGCTTTTGAAATATGCACAGACCAAGCAAACTTCATTATAATATGTAGGCATAAATACAAAAAGATGATGGTTGTAATAGATGAACATGAGTAATGGTAATTTTTAAAATACCCTTCCGTTTTAAAACATTGCTGCAGAGAAGTAAAAGATTTAAAGGAGGAATAAAGCCTTTTCAGCCATGAGGTTTTTTTCTGTTGTTTGTATCCTGTCCTGTCCAAGTCACATGCTACAGATACATCATCCAATACCATGTCCATCATGGCACCAGGAAAGAATTAATGCTTGGGTTTTTGTTACCATGAATTTGTCTCACACAATAATCATCTTAATCTGTTACATCCATCATCTCTCTGCAAGACAGCTGCACTTAAAGGGAGGGTCTTAAGAAGGTAAGCAAAGTGCCTTCTGCCCCACAGAGTGATCAAGGGAAAGCTGAAGGAAGCAACATATCCATTCCTTCTCCTGAGACTTTTTTTGTTAATCCTTCCCAACAGGAGAGAGGGAGAATGGAACTCTTTGTTGCTTTCCACCTATTATATCCAACAAATACATAATTTTGAAAAATCTGGTATTTAATGAGAGGGAGATGTATTTGAAAGAAAGCAAAACGAATTCTTCTCTGATGATGACACACACTTCAAACTCTCTGTCTTGTTCCCGCTTGTCAGGTCTGCAGAAGAAACTTTGTCATACCGTATTAGTGTCCTTTCAAGTGAGAAGAAGTTTAGTCTGTTCTGTAATGTGAATGAATAAAGAAAATCTTACACTGGACTCCAGGCATGGATGGATAGTGGGTAAATCTGTAACTGATTAATCTCATTCATCGAAGTGAAAAGGTCTTAGCCAAAAGCAAAGCTCATACAGGGTATCTTTTCTGTTAGAAAGCAAAACCTGCTGGGGGGTCACTGCAGAGCTGAATTTGAGCCTTAGCAAGACTTCCCCAACGAAGTGTTTTAGTGCCTCGAGAGCAGCGTTCTCAGACAGGGCCCACGGTTGATTCAGTGGTTAAACCGTGGTACGCTTCAGATTTGCATTTCTTAATGTGACTTAGAACAGTTTTCACGGGCAGGATTTTACCCTCTGACATTCACAAATGACTGTGATTGTGATAATGGTGCACTTCACTTTGGGTGTCTTCCAGGCTTAGACAAGGGCTCTGCTGACCCCTGCTGCAATCCTTGTTTTGTCCCTCGCTTTTACTTCTGCAGCCAAAGCTTGCCTCCCTTTGCTAAAGATATTATGTAGAGAAAAATGTCTTCAGAATAAGAGATATACATTGCCTTTTTCTACTTTCTGGTCATTAAAAGCTTGTGTATCTGTCTCTTTGGTGTCAGAGAAACAGCAGTGTTGATGAGAGGATAGCACAGGCTGATGTGCTACTGGAATTGCTGTGGTACCGATGCTTATCTCGCATGCGAGGTCCTTTTGCTTTGGCATGCCAGCAGTTTCTGTCTCAGCTTGCTGACAACTGCTTCACAGAACATTTACCATATGAGATTATGAACATTAGTTATCTTTTTAAAGCGTCCTTTAAAAGTGAAGGCTTCTATTTATCTGAAATAGACCTAGGTCTTAGTACAGTGGTCACTCCTGTGAGAATTTTGATATAGCAGAAGCTTAAAATTCTCTGTTTTTAAACCGAGCTTTCACAATACCAGCCCAATTGATTTTCAGTTTGTTTTGTTATGTTTTCTATGTGTTAGTCACAGGGCTCAAATGAAAATGCAGAAGTACACATAGCCTATTTTCCTGAGCAAGTCATAATCACATAGCGTAGAATATTCATGAAGTGTACTGTAGTCTTTGGCTCTATTTCAGGAAAAAAAAAAAACGGTAACACCTATGACTAGGAAGAACCTTATCTGGTACTGCGTATTTGCTATCATTAATTCTTAATACAAAAGTAGTATGTCTGGTTTACTCATTAAAACAAGGGTAGTTTATTAATGGAGTTGTTTCATCATGGTATTACTTAGTAAATTTAATACAAATCCTTATATTACGTGGTTCTGAGCAGTCAGGTTAGGTGAAATACCTGTCAGTGGTACTTAATCATTTTTTTGTGGTTCATTCTATTATTATTTTATGCAGAAGAAATTATATTACACATGTGCAAGCACATAACACTCATACGCCTTGCTATAATCACAGCATTGGACAAGCTACAAAGAAAACAACAAAAAGATCATTGATACCAACTAATGACATTTAAAATTAAGATTTAGTTTACCTCAAAAAATAATGGATTCATTATTTTACCAGGTTGTAGCTTGGAATTTTATTTAGTGTTTTCATATCTTATATTTAAGTTGTTTTCTTTCCTTTATTATTGGCAAAAACACCATCACATTCTTCTAAAGTCAGTGTATATCTTGTGTGGCAGAGTGTTATATACACATTCATTAATCTTTCCTTGCCGTTTGTGGGTGTAAATAAATATAAGTAACTATACATATGTATGCATAACTTCTTAAGTATTATACACCTTTTCTCATATATTTCAGCATCATATAAAATAAATACTTCAGCCTGTGATATTCTAGTTTGTTTTGTTGGTTTCTTTTTCTGAGTTCTGAAATGGGCTTTACTAGGTGTGCATCCTTTTTAACCTGCACTTAATCATTTATTATGTTTTGGGTATGTAATTAATTCTACTGGTAATTTACTAATATTTTTGAGAACTTGACTGAGACATCAGTGCTGAACTTTCATCACCTTTCAGTTGAATGTTGTGTTCTTTTGGATGAATTTTTGTAGATCTTGTATAGTTCTCAGTTTTCTAGTCTAATCAGCATAAGTTCTGGTTTAGTTGCATTCAGAACTTAATTATTTAAAACGTCTGATTTACTTACATATTACTGTGCCAAATTTAGTTTGTATAGAATAATACTGTAATAATTCCTTCCACCCCAATATATCCTCTACAGTAGTTAGCCAAAACAACCATGTTATCTGATAAGTTGATTTAGGACTTAATACATGTGTTCATATAGCCATTTATCCCAACCCTTGCTGAGGAGACCTTTATTAAGCCATGATGACTGCTGAATATGAAATGTAACCAAGATTATTTTTTTATTCAAATATAATTTAAATATTCATCAAAGAGGAGTTATGCTTGAAACTGACAGAGACTATTAACATCAAAAAATATAATTAACTGCACTGGGTATCATGAAGCAGAGTTAGCCAAATAGCCGAGGGGTCTAATTGCTCTAGAGTCTGAGAAGCAATAGTTTTATTTTATACTGTTACTGTGGAATTAATAGTGATGTGGTTTCCTATGCAAGGCAATTAAAAGCTGCCTGTTAAGGTTCATTGCATTATAGGAAATCCGTTGAATATCACTTGGTAAACAGAACTGACATGCAAAAGGTACACGAAGATGGGCATAGCAGGGCACAGATCATAAATTAGGACACATTAATATGAATTAACTATATGTACGTAAATTATGAGTACTTTTTAGTTTTATAAAGTCAACAGTGGTGTTGAAAGTGAAAAGTTTTCATTAGTAACACAAAGGAAATACAATTTAAAAATTGTTACAGTGAAGCTATTTAATTCAGAGAAGGAATATTGTAACATGGATTTGAAAATTAAAACATAGCTATATAGTATTGAAAAATAGTAGATCTCATAACCTGGAAATTTCCTTCTGCCACAGAGTAGTCTCCTACTTAAAATAAAAAAAACTTCTGCCCTTTGTGGCTCAATTAAACTTTATAGTTGAATTCAGCAAGAAAGAACTTACTGAATCCCCCAGATTCTGCCTGTGCCCAGGCTATACAGTCTAAAATGGGGTTGCCATATTCATGGCATTTTTGATATTATTAAGGGTGAGTTTAAGGATAGGAGATACAAGCACAACAGTATTTTACAGCTTTTCTTTTCTTCCTCTCTAATAATAAAATTGTAATCTAATTGCTTAATAAATCGCCCATGATTACTGAAAGACACAGATAGTTCCTTGCTTTGCACTTTATTTTCTACATATTGCAGAACAATAATTGCCAAAACTTCTATGGCCACAAATAAAAGGTCTTCGTAGTTTTCCTTTCATGTAACTGAATGAAAGAAGTTTGCGTGTAGGTTCTTTAATTTATCAGAGTCAACTTCTGTGGTTTTTAAGAAACAATCTTAGTGTCACGGTGGTTAAAAAAAAATCAAACAAAGAATTCAGCTAAGAATTCCTGTTTTATATAAAGATTGACTGCCTGTTTCATACATTATTTAGCATGCTTACCCTGTTTATATCAGTGACATAAGAGCGTGTGCTACTTTCTCAGAAGAGCACTGTCTTTGCCGCTTCACAGCACAGTGCCTTGTACTCCCAGGCTTGCACATGATGTTAGCAGATATTTAAAGCACTCCAGCCTAACATTTTATAGGTCATGATGAACTGAGCCCGTAAAGCAAGTTACTGCAGTGAAGTTAATGCAGTCTTAAGAGTGTTACTTGGACCAAATACTCAATATTCAGTAGATTTTTAGCCTACTGTAGACACTTCAATGGGAAGCAAAGGTTCGTAGGTAGAATTTTTCCATGTCAAACCTGCTTAATAATACATTTGTAGTGCAGAGTCTTTATTACAGTTTTACTGTTGAAAACTAGTTTTTCCTCAGGTTTTCACTGTAATATAGTAACTATCAGAATCTTTGGATTTTAATTTCTTGTATCATTTGTAAGCACACATGCACACAAGATCATGCACACAACATTTTTAAAAGAAGCTAGGTAGCAGAATCACGTCATTGAGCAAGCTTCCCTGACCAAAGTCATAAAGTTCAAACACCTTACAGGAAGAAACTTAATAGTTTTTAATGACACCGAGCTGTAAAATATTTCATCTGGCAAGCTATGGGTCTTGTAGTATTTGCAAAGACATTTATGCTCCTTTCTTAGTAGTAATCTGTGATCTTTAATGTTACTCTTCATTGCTTCTCAGATATCTTGCTCCTTCTGATCTATTTCTGTATGATGGAGCAATTTTGAAAAGTTTTTACTACACATTTTTCCTGCACTGTAAAATGATTGTTTCACTGTAACTCAGGCTTTGTGTTCCTTTTCCTCTGTCCATTCAGTGCATTAATTTAGGCTGAGTTGTAAGCAAAGCAATAACGTGACAGTTCTGAACCCATAACCTTTCCCTGTTTACTGAATTTCGCAATAGCATTGAACTCAACTGTACTGTTACACTTGTGAAGCTGTAGGTGTTTTCTCATCTAGGGTATAGTAGCACTGACATTGCTTTCAATATATTATTCTAGTGCCAGCATCAGGGTTGGGTATGAAAAACATAATTTACTTTGTATATTTAACTTTCTTAGATAATTCTGCTGCTTTGTGACAGATACAGCAAAAGAACACCTCCTGGAGAGTTGTATTTGAAACAGGAGCACTTTGAGTAATGGGCTGTAGACAGAACACGTATGAGTTAGTGCTCAGTTATCATGCATGCCATCAGCAATGCCTTGTTGCTTTCTTATCAGCCACTTCCTGCTGTCAGTGCAGTGCTTATTTCAATAGAAAAGGATTTGCATCAAATGTAATGCAGTATTATGTACGGCTAACATGGGGTTGTTAATTGTGTAGGCACATGAGACTCCTTCGGTGGTAGACAGTTTGATAAAAGGATTAGATCATGAATATTTTTGACACAATTTAAGATTATCTTTGCATTGACAGAGTCAAACCAGTGAATTTTCTTATGCATTTTTGTAGAGGATATTCTGCTCGACTTGCATAAAAACCAACTGCAAAATACACAGGATTTTTTCAGATGTAAACAAAAGCAGCCCCCTAAACTTTGTTGGCCTTAAAACTGGAAGTTCCAGGACTCAAAAGTACACAGCTTAAATCAGTAACTGAATCTCTTATTTTAAGTCATGAAGAGGGAAGTGGGATTGTGCTTTCCAAGAGTAGGATTCTTTTGCAGGGAAAGTCCTATACCTGTAAGCTCTGAAAACTTTCCAGATGATAATTAGGTCCAGACATCACTATGGGTAATGAATAACTGTGCTTTTGCGACAGGCATTCCTCTCAGAAGAAAGTATTTGTAGTAAGGGCTTTAGACATATTTTAATAGGAAATGACACCACTGTTACAGAGTTGATTAAAGACCTACCAAGGCACAGTACTTCTGGAAAAAATGAGCAGATAAAGTAAGAAAAGTTGTAATTTTATTAGTTGTTGATTATATATATATTACTATAAAGCCATGAAATCCACATTAAAAATTAAGAGAAAAAATGCGGTACCATCTTGCTAGCAGATTGTGCTTTTAGAAATCTTGTAAAATAACCAAGTTGTCTTTTGGCCTCTTGCTCAGCATTTTGCTTTGAATTCTATTGAGCTGTAGAAATGAGTCACTGGGTAGCTCTGCGGAACTGGTAAATATGCAGTAGTGGGCACACGGCCTCTGTTGATGAGAATTATAACCCAAAAAGGGGAAATTCCCTGAGGCAAGTTTACAAAAAAACAATTTATTTTTTTTCTCCCTGTAAAACTCATCTTACATGCAGATCTCTTGCATTATTACAAACTCTAATCCACTGAGTGGGTAATTAACGGACCAGAAAAACCATTTGTGGAAAGAAAGAGCCATAAGGGTGAAAAACATTTCTCCACTGAATGATCTTTAAGGAGTAAATAATTACAAGAGTGAGAGGTTTGGGATGACCAATCTAAATCTGAACATAATTAGGATGAACACAGTTTGAAAATCGAAGCAGTTGGCATGTGCAACAATTCTCATATCAGAAGACTAATTAAATATTTAGGAGCCCAAACCTCCTCACTATTCACAGAAAAATAACCTGCCACAAAAGGGTCTGTAACTTTGCAGATAATTAGGAAGGGTTACAGGGGGAAAAAAATCACAGATTGGCTCCAAGGTTCTGCAAGGTCACGTCTTATTATGGCTTATCTTTTATATTGTCTGGTAACAAGTTTCTCACTAATTTTATCTAAGTAGGACATCCCATAGCGATTTCCCATTTCCCTTGTTAAAAATGTGATTGTTTTTCTGTATGCAAAATGCAATAGATGAACATTTTTATAAATAATTGCTCCTAATTGATACAGGATATAATATTTTTAATTATTCAAGGGGAATACATGTGTTAAAGTTCAGTTAGCCCCACCACACTCCCCATTTGAAATGATCTTCATCCTGTAGAGGGAAGCCAAAGGACTCTATGAACAAAATCATGTTGCTTTGCCAGACAATTCTGTAAAAAAGTTTTATTTTCCTGTTAGAGCTAAGATACATTTATGTTGAGTATGCATTTCTGCAAACAGGAGGAGTTGTGTTAAGCCCAGGAGACCAATAGTGAGTTGAGCTGAATTTGCATTGACCTGGAGGTCCAGTCAAAGAATGCACAGTAAATTGTACCAAGGCTTCTACATTTCAGAAGGTGTAGTAACAAATAGCGTTTGTCATTTGAAATACCTTATTTTAGTAATTGAAGTGGGTGATTTTTAAAATTTATGTAAGATCTGTGAAAATTAATATGAAGGATAAAGGTACAAAGGTTTTCAATACTGTAATTTTTCAAGCTACTCATTTAATAATGACTCAGAAGCTGTCTTAAATTACATAGCTTTTAACTGCATTATGAATATGCTGAAAGCCAAGCTGTGGATAAAAAAGATCAACAGCGCTGCATAAAAGAGTTTTAAAGATTTTTTTTTTTTTAACTCTCATCCCATGCTCTCTACCTAGGACTCTCTTTTCCTTCAAGTCTGCTGCAGCATTATGCCTAAGGATCAGACACTGTGCTTCAGGATTTTCACTTGGATTTCCTATGTGCTCTGCTCTATCACTGTGCCTCAGAAATAAACACGGCTTCCTAAAGCTCTGATATTATCATCCAAGCCTATATTTCTCCTCTGAAACCTGCTCAACCCAGAAGGAGTGATGCTGCACTCATGCTCGCTCAGTGTGAATAATCTGTGTAAATTGCTCACATATTATGATGGTGCACTTCTGAAGTTTTCATTAGTAGATAAGCATAGCTGCAGGCTATTTATTTTGTCTAAATGGTGAAACATTTAATTAGATCTTTTGAACTGATTACTTTTCAGCAGTGTGGATCTGCTTGGCTTAGTTGGGGTACTAAGGCATCCACTGCCTGTAATCCTGTGCTGCATTTTGCTTGCAAATATGAATGCATAAATAGTACTACAAGATTATGCATATGACTGTATCTCTTTATTGAAATTTCTTCTTCCATGGGTGGGGTTGCTGCTTGGTAACATTTTCTCTAAAAAGCAGATCTCTTCTGTTTCCTACTGTTACAAGGTTTGAGTCTGGCTGGCAAACCTCACCAGGCTGTTTACTTCGTACATCTCATTGCATCTTTTGGTATCTACTTTTCCAGTCCTTGCTCCTCACAGGTAGTTCTAGTAGGCCTTTCACATATGTAGTAGAAAGTAGAGAGATGGATGGGATTATGAAGCACCTTAAAAATTACCAGAGAAGGCAGGATTTATGTATTCTACTGGAATCTATGTTTCCTTCCCCCCCCGCCCCCCTATTTTATCTGATGCGTCGTTTTCAGATTAGTTAATGACCCCATAGCAATAGCATTTATACCAATAAACAAAGTACTGGAAAAAGAATTAATCATAACAAGAAAAAAAATTTCTGATAGCTTAAATGTGAGTAAGTGAAAAGATTCATCTTTTTAATAGCACTGCTTTGAACCTAGAGAACATGAATACTAAAGGCAAATGGGTCATAACTAAATGTATTAAAATTGTAAGAAGATGTTGAAAGTAAGAAATACTTTGTTAAATTACTTTTCTATGCAAGTCTGAAACACATTCATTGATAATGAATCAAACTGTGTAATCCTTAGAAAGGGCCTGTGAGAGTTGCATGTTTTCTGTTAAAGAGTTTTCATCCTTAATGTGTACTCCTAGACTTTCGTAAGGTTACATTGTAAAAAGAAACACAAATGTTCTTGTGTGCCTACTGGGCAAACAGAAACCACTCAATGGTGCATGTTCTTCTACGGTACTTCATATAATACTTAGCTTCCTTGTGATATGCTTACTTAGTGATTAGGAAGATTCAACGTGATCAGTGTAATATTGAAAAAGAAAGATGAAACTATTTTTCTCAGGTTTTTTTCCCTGAAATATTTTGAATCAGAATCCACCAGTTTTGTTGCTGTAGTGATTATGTTACTAGTTGCATATAAAATACAAAGGTTGGGTTGTGCATTTTCAAACCATTTTCAAGCATGCCTTACTTCTTTAGCAGTCACAGGAAGACTTCCAATATTTAGACATAATTCATATCACCAAATTCTGTTTTCATACTTGCTCATGTATTGCCCATTTTTTTTTTCTTAAATTATTAAAAGTACCACCACAGCACACTAAATATGTTTTTCCTTTGAGCTAGGTAAAATTGGTGCTATTTTTCTGCAGGCTCCTTCTCCTATCATTTTTTAAGGGATTCTAACATGAAAATATTTTTTAGAAAATCTTACGCATGAGCAAGCAAAATTGCCAGCATGGCATCCTGGGCTTTTAAAAAGCCAGTTGCAGGATTACATTTTTGTCTTTAAAGGAAGTATAGCTCTGTAGGGGATGTGTGTGCTCACTCTTGGTGTGTGGGTGAGGTTGTGCTGCTGCTGCAGTTGCTGGTGCGTTTAGGGTATTTCAGGGTTGGTCATCAAATGCTGGTTCAAATCAGGGCTTTATAGCAAGGCTGGTTTTTTGTTAGTTTGCTTTCTGTTTTTGTTTTGTTGTTGTTTCTTTAGCAGGTAGCTTTTTATTAGGTTTTTTGGGTTTTTTTTTCTGATTTATTAGGTTTCAATATGTAGTAAGGTATTTCTTGTGAGCTGAGTTTAACACTCAATTTAAATACATTACTTTATAAAATTCTATCTACCGAATACATGTGGTTGCATATGTATGTATCTATACACCCCTAAAATAAAAACTCTATTTTCTGGCTATTTTATGTGTAAGTTTTGTACATATTTTCTTAGACTAAATTAATAAAGTGTAGCATTTGGGTAGTATGTGAATTCTTGATACATATTTAACTTTGAGTTTAATAACAGAAGTGGAGGTCTAGGGGATACGCATACCAAAGCTGAAGCTCAGCTTACTGGCCCATGTAGACTGTTGGAAATACTTATGTAAAAGACAGCCATTTACTCTGACTAAAGAGGCTCGGGAATTCTTTAGTTTAAAATATGCTGCTGTTAAAAGTCATTACCAGAACTGTAGTCATCCCACATTCGCATCTCTTTTTACTCAAACTACAGCTCACCCAGAGTGAATGAGGAACAAGAAGACCATATGGAGTATGTGGTGCTACAACTCAGTTTACGTGCTTCAAGTGGTGTTTAAGCAGGTTGCTGCAGGCAATAAGCAGGAACATGTCATCATGTTAGCTTTTAAGTATTTAATCAATTGCTGGAAGAGAAATATTGTCAGGTCTGACTTAAAAGTTTCAAAACATACCAAGATAATTTTTTTATGTATTGACAGTGTTATTAATGTTATTTATTAAACATGGCTTTATACTGCATCTTTTTTTATTTATTTTTAAAGTTAAGTACAAATGACTGTTTCCTGTGTTTACCAGTTACACCTTACAGAACAAAACATAACACTGCGTGCACAGAAATGTAGCATTAGGAATACTCAATTTATTCTGATAGCCCATTTCTGACTAGACAGTAACTCATAGTCTTTTCAAGATAACATTATTATTTCTTCTATGTTGATTGTCTTTTTCAAAGTTACTTATGCAAAACAAAACCATTTGAAGGATAAACTGTATTGTGGACATTATTTCCTGACTTTGCAGACCACTTTAGAAGGAACTCTGTGCATCTTTATGTGACCAATGTGACTTGCCCTTATAGATGACCTCTTTGTTCTGTCAGTATGTTTGATCCATGTAGTGTTTATGTGTTTCCAGAATCTGCTTCTCAGATTCCAGTACTCCAGTTTCGGGTGCAGTCATGATTCACTGTGGTATTCATTTTAATGCTGTAGTATTTGTTCAAGTCCATAGATTTTGCATTTTTAATCTGCCTTAGAACAGTGGTGAATAATGGCCCTTGGCAGGAGATAATGAAATTTTCTTAATTTATATTTTCAAGGAGAAGCTTCAATTGAAAATGGCATCCTGTGGCCTGGAGACATAGCTCTAGTGCAAGTTTCAGGGGAGCTATAATAATAATAATGCAGTGCCAGCGGTGACGGGGGAATGATAGGACAGTGAAGAAGTAATTTAAGAAAGAAAAGAGAATGTACAAAAGCTTTATTGTAGCATATCTAGTGATCTGCTGAAGATTCCCAATGGTGTTTGGAGCATGACAGGAGAAACTAATGTTATCTTGGCAAAACAGAAGCCCCTGCTTAATCAGCAGAACAAGATTATTGATTAAAACACCTCACACAATAGATTGCACATGGAAAACCATCTCCATACATTGCATGTGGAAAAGTACAATAATGAGCATAAGATAACAAAAAAAGAGCAAAAGCAATTTTTTGGAAATTGTGCAAGTCAAGATCAGTGTTGAAATGCAAACAAATTATAATGGAAGGTACAGTGGTCCTTAAAGCTGAGCTCAGAAAGGGATGGATGCAGCAGGGACATGGCTACATCATGAGCAGAAGATATTTGCTAACAGGCCTGCTGGAGCTGCTTCACTTTGGTTTTTTTCTGCATTCATCTGAAATATGAGAGGGCCATTCCTCATTTGTACAGTCTTCTTCCTGAGGTGAAAAGAGTTCAGACATTGTACTTTTAACTGTTAATTAAACACTCCATTTGATTTTTAGATTATTCTAAATGATGCATCTCTATTATGAAAATGTAACCTCTCTTCTTTTATACTGAAGTACTGAAGAAAGGAGTGTTAAAATATACAATTGCTCCTAGCATTTATGAGAATAAGGATACTGCTGCATTTCCCCTCTTGCTGCTCCTAACACAGGCATCGGAATTATCATTCTTTCAGTGCTACATATAATCTTTTCTTAACTAGTGTTTCAAACTTAATTCATATTACCTTTCCTAAATCAACTGTTAATGCATTTGTATAGAGTTCTTTGCTGATCTTTTTCATTTCCTTGTAAGTGACAAAGTCATTGCATCGTAAATCTTTGAGAATGTTGTGCATGTCTTCAGTGTGAAGACATTTCTTGGTGTGAGGTGATGCAAATTTTAAGATTGTACATAAAAACCTAAGGATTTGCATATCTTAACATAAGCTAGGGAAATATGCAGTTAACTGGATTACAGAACACTTAAATGGTACTTAAAACTTAGAGAAAACTTAAAACATTAGATTACAGACACTGAGATGCTAAAGTATTTGTGCTTTGACTTCTGAAACTTGCAGAAATTAGAGCTGGGTTGTATCATGTTTTCAGCTGAAACAATTCTAAAAGAGCTTGAATGGATGGACCAAACAAACCATCTATTGCGTAGAAAAAATAATGTTGGTTAAAATGCATGAGAGCCTTCAAGTTATTTGCCAGCTAACATTTTTGGAGTTTGGATTTTATTTTTTTTTTTTTTTTTAATTTTGCAAATTGCCAGGAACCTAATATCCCTTCGTCTTGTTTTGAAGAATTCAGTGAATTGGTCACACTCAAAAAGGGCTTGCCCATTACAGAAAGGTATGAAAACAAGACACAGGATTGAGTTGAAGGCTGTGGCAGTGTAATATCCTCTTCAATGGGCATAGTATGTCTAAGAGTAAAGGTTTCTCAAAATGATGAAGCTCTGCTATGGCAGTGATGCAATAGCTTTGACAGCCTGTGGGTTAATCTTCTGTTCAGTGCTATTTTATGGAGAGTGGAGTATCTTTTGTTCAAAATACCAGACAGAATTCTGTGGTTTTTGTCTTAAAGAAGCTCAACTGAAACCATTATCATACAGATCAAAGCTATGGAAACCATAATACTGAATGATGCAGTACTGAAAGTCTTTTTGTTGCAATTATTTTGCCTTCAGCCTAAGGTTTTCACTTTTAACAACAGGAAAAAATGTAAAGAAATTAATTAAAAAATATTACATATGAGGTTTTCTTATCCTGATAGTCTGGTCTGAGGTGTGGGGCATAAAAAAATCCACACAGGACTTAGAACACAGATACCTTTTGATGTTTTTTAGCCATATTGCCTTCTCTCTCTACAGCCCCCTCCTATTCAACACACAGTAAAGCATCATTTTGACCTTCATGTGAGTAGGAAAAAAATGGCTGTATTGTATGTTTTCAGTATTAGAGATTCAGTACAGTGATTAGCTCTACATGCTGGGTGCATGTTTCATCACTTGCATAGGTCTCAAAACCATTGGATGCCTCATTCCAGCCTCCCAAATACAATCCACACTGTGGTTGTTGGGAGTGTTGCAGCGTTACCTGTGTAACAGATGTGCAGGAACCTTCCTCACCATCTATCTGTATCCATGGTTGTGCATATGTACAGGAATCACTGGCTATTTCCAATTAGTTCCACAACTAGGACCCTTATGAGGCTAGGAATAGCTTAAAAAGCAAAGGAAAAAGAAAAGAATTAACTGATAAAGTCAGAAGAGCTGCTATTACTAAATTTGCTAGGCAAGAGGTAGAGTATGTCCTGACCAGCTCTGTGCTACTTTGATTAGTATATAAAAAAGAAAGAGATTTATGTCGGAGTTTTTCAAATGAGATTATTCCAGCTTTTATGAGGTAGTGTGAATTATTCTTATACCTGTTGGCTGTCTACACCTGCGGAAAGCTGTTGATACAAGACAGATTATTTTAGGTTGCAATGTGGCATTCAGGGAGTGTGGGAAGTAGTAGTGCAATAGAGAAGCTGATGTACAGCTAGAGTCAAAGGCTAGAGTATTACTTAAGTTCAGACTTCTGTTATTCAGTTTGCTGACAAACAAAACAAACCCCTCAAAAGATCAGGTAAGCTCTTTTTCTTCTAGCCACCAAAGTCCCCGACCTCTTAATTTTTGTGCTGTCACTTCCTTTTGAGTATTTTTTTCTGTATTACATTTTGATTGTCCCTTCAGGGTTAGGTCATTGTTCTTCTATTTTTAACTTCCTAGCTTTTATTCTAACCCTCCCTGGAAAAATGGATAGTAGTCTAAAATCTATTATTGTTATTATTATTATTATTATTATTATTATTACTAAGAAAGTTTCATAAGCCATTAAATTCATTAGATCGTTATGGTCAGAGGCATCATTATAAAGTTCTTTATATCAAAATCCATTGGCTTCCATTGTTAAGCAAATTGTATATATGTTTCAGTATTTAGGCTCCTCTAAAATACATTTTAATTAATTTTCTTGCAATTCTTCTCTTTAACTGTTTTTCTTATTTCCTCATACAGTCATTCTTTACCTATTGCTGTAACCTAAAAGAGGAGGCTTAGAGTCAACCAATTGCTTCTAAATTAATTAAAATGGAAATGCCATTACACTTTGTCTGCAATAACTCTTCCAACCAAAATCATAACCTCCTTGAATCAGGACAAAAATGTAAAATCATTCTTCAATTTGTATGTCTCTAAAGATGGAAGGAATTGCTCATTTGTGTTATGGTATAATAAAATATTAAAAACTGTATGTTTTTTTCTTTTATTTATTTTGTAGTATCTTTGCATTTGGTTTGGTTTTATTTAACAGTAATATGAAATCTGTACATATTTGGGATAGCTATCTATACCAGTGGGAATGAGTGACACCTAAGATAACATCAGTCTCCAAGATTTATAGAAGTATAAAGCCTGAACTGAAATGTTGTATTGAAGTCTTGTTAATGGACTTTAATCGATCTAGTAATACATAACTTGGCTGTCTTCTGGATAGGACTGCCCAAGTGTGAAGCGAGTTAGCACTGCATATAATACTTCAGTATGAACTTGCAAATTAAATCTAATTTAAATTAATTAGCTTGCTTTTTTCCCATTACAGGTGCAACAACCGAACACAGTGTATAGTAGTTACTGGGTCAGATGTGTTTCCTGATCCTTGTCCTGGAACTTACAAATATCTAGAAGTTCAGTATGAATGTGTTCCTTACAGTAAGTATAATCCTTTTTACCCTTTCTCACTTCCTCTGGCCCTCACAATTAAAGCTGGAGTTCTGTTACATAGAAAAGCAGCATATGTTTATGGCCCACGGACCCATTATGCATGCAGAGCACTAGCAGACTAGGGCCTCCAATTAGCTTCACGAAGTGTGGAAGGAAGCCATGATGTGATGCTGGCCAAGTGTCTGTCTGTGTTCTTAAGTGTTTGGCTTTTAAGGCTACTGTTTTTCCAGAAAACAAACTCGAATTAGCTATTCAATAGGCCAGATAGAAATTTGTACTTTTGCCCGCTACCAGTTGCTGACAAATTGGCTTGGCTCACAGACTTCTAAAGCAGGAATTGACTTCAGTTTTAATCATGATCTACTTGAAAGGCTACCTGCTGTTGTGGTGACTTCGGGTGCACAGCCAAAGCCAACACTGACACTCCGGGGCAAATGGCCCAGTTGGGGGACATTATAAGAGGACTTTGTGCTTCAGGGGCCTGTTCCTAACAAATGCAGATTCAGACTGAATAACAGATCAATAAGTTACTAAGGCTTGGTTCAGAAATGTTCATTTTTAATGTAAAGAAAAGATATGAATCAGCTGCCAAAACAGAATTTTTACTGCAAACAGAGTAAATACTGAAATCAAGTGGAGGTAGAAAAAATTGAAATTATGGCTACTTAAGCAGTTTTGTGCAATACTCTTTCTAACGCCGGAATTCAGTAGCTTTAGATGTACTTATTTCCTTGAAATAATTAATGTTTTTTTTTTCATTGACATGTATGCATGTTTCTAAAAGTTCTGCAGAGTCAACATTTTTAACTGGTTTTACTTTCTTGTAAGGTTATTCTTTGCAGTGACTTCTCCCTCGTTGCATAACTCAACAAATAGCTGTGTTTGCAATGGAATCTGAGCAGTGCACTGATGATTCCCCTAAGTTATTGTTAAGTGTGAATTTCTTGATCTACAGTAGTCCTTAACCAAAGTCACATTTTTCTGTTGGTACAGGAAACAGGCCAAGTCTGAGATGCAAAAACACTGTGGTGACAGTATATATCAAAAATGGAAGGAATTAATTCTGGCATAAGCAAAGCTATATCAAAACTGTCCACACTGATTCCTGCACAGTTTTAAAATATAAGCTTCTTAAACCAAAGTACTGTTCTGTACTGCTTCACCATATTGAACATTCACTGTTAAAGATCAAACACAGATCATCTGTTTTTTCTTCAGTTCTTCTGTGTCATTGTGGAATGGTTGTTTGCTGATTGATTTTTTTTTTTCCTGTACCATTTGTAGGATTGGAAGCCTACTGCATACAGTGAATCCTAGTACCATTCCTCCTGTTTGTAGTATTGGTGGCTTGTTGTAACCATTCTTCTTGTGCCACTTTTGAGGAGTGATGTCTTACCCCAATCTAACCAAAGTTTTGTTCCACAAAGATCGCTTTTACTTTAGCACTGTTTTCATTCCCAAGTTCTCGGAAAGAAGACAGTGCATCTGATTCCAAACCGTGAGTTCAGGCAGATGACAAGAGGTCACGTTTCCAGTTCCAGTAGGCTAGCTCGTAGAGAAAATGTGTAATGCAAATAATGTTCAAATATGATTTTTTATGCTGTTTTAGGAAGAGAAGTGTGGATATGTTCTACCGATTGGGTATTGCTATCTACAGGAATCTCATTTTCTTTTCCAGTTTTCAGAAGTATAGTGCCACAGCGCGGCCTGCCCTGTACTCTAACATGTAGCTATTCTACTTTTAAAATGTTTGTTTTTGTTTACTGTCAATTGCACTGGCCTACCCTCTGAATTACATAATTCTGCATCTGTCATAACTCAGGATTCTGGATACTTCTTGTTTTTCAAAGTCTGTAAGTTTCGGAGTTTTTCATCTGCAATATGCACAGTGGTGACACTATGCCCAATTCCAGAACTGTAAGAGGCATCACCTATCAGTATCAGCAGTCATCAAAAACAGTGCCGGTTGCTACAATCAGTTTTGATGTTTGATTTCAAACCACATTGTGCCTCAGTAGCAGTTTTGATTGTTGACCATCTTTCTTCCTTGTCTCACAAAGCCTATCCTGGTATATCTTCAAGTCTCTTTTCTTGATGCCTGTAAATTCGTTATCAAGTCTAATTTTTTCTCCCTTACTTGTTCCAGTGGTCCATGTCTAAACATACAGATGGACTGAAATCATTAGGTTTGCAAATCGCAGCTGTCCCCAGCATAAGAGACTTGTTAGGAAGGTGGGATAGGTTGCTGTGGGTCTAGGAAAAGGGGTTTTTAGTCATCCCAGCATTTCTAACCAAAGTTCAGTTGTGATTCTTACTTTTTCTGAACTTCATCTTCAGTTATACAAGACTGCAAAATTTGCTGTGTGTCACTGTGATGCCTTTCAGTCTATGAGAGATTACAAATCCCAATCATACAAGGTTTGGGGGTAAAAGTTGTGTGTCCTTGCAGCCTGGAGTTGGTGTCACCCTTGTACAAAATGCAGTTTATGAGTTCCTCTATGCCTTGCTGGCTTCCAGAAATACATAGCTGCTTTGCTACATAGCAATTAAGCTTTCTCTGGGTTCTGACTTCATTGCCCTCATAAGAAAATATATAACAAAAAGCTTCCATTTTCGCAGTGGAGACCTGTCACTGATGTTTTTCTAATCCTCTTAAGCAAAAAAAAAAAAAAAAAAAAAAAAAAAATCTCTGGGAGGTACTAATGTGGATTTCCATCAAACCTAAAATTCTAGAGGAATGGGCATTCTTTTGTCCTAAAATAAAGAGTGTTACTGATTATAATACAAAGAAATGGAGAGTTGGAGAGTTCCACACTTGACATTTCTCTCACTTATGCTGTACAATGTATGTTGACACTTTGACTGCATAACAGAAGTCAGCCCTTCTATAAAGAACATTAAAAGTACTATTTTGTACATCTGTGCATTTTTATTTTAAGCCTATTTTGGATTCAGGAATTCAATAGAAAATGTTTTAAAGTGTTTTATTCTCTGTCTGTCTGTATTGATTGGACGTTACAGCATTTGTTTATTTCAATAAGCCCATCTGTCCCTGAAAAATGTACAGCTGTACACCAATGCATATACAGCAGACATGCCAGTAATGATTTTAGTTATCCCTATCATTTTCCCTCTCTCCTACTACTAATTCTAAGCAGGTACAGTATCAATATTGTTCTTTGGTGAGGAGTAAACACACATCAAAGTTCACAGACAGAATAATCTTGAAAGTCATAAACGCTGATTGTGAAACCCAGGAATCCACCTCAGAATACATTTTCTGTTTACTTGGATAACTCAAGAGTTAGAAATATCAGAAAAACTGTTCTACCTAAAACTGTATAAATTAGCAGAAGGTGGGAAAACTACTGCTCATTTTGAGAATGTTAACCCCCTCAAACTGTCCCATAAAGTTTTGGAATTGTCCCCTGAAGGAACACTGACTAGATCAGTTCAACCAATAACATTCTGTCAAAATAATCATGTAATTTTGTTAAATGAAACTGAAAATCCTAAACTTTATATGGAACATGCAAATCCATTCTTCTGGATAATACTGTAATACTAGAAATGAAATAGCTGTGCAAGTAGTTTTGATACACTTCCTTGGTATCAGCAGCTACTTTTACACTGATTGATACATCTGTCATTTGCCAGGTAATTTCATGAAACTGAGGGAGCATACTTCAAAAGCTGTGGAATATAAGAAATAGATTTTATTGCAAATAATTATTGAAAAGCTGTTTATGAGGTGGACTTCAGCTATACATCTTCCTGTAATGTGTTGCTTAAAGCTTCCTCGGGGAAAAATTGCTATAGTAATACCACTTTGTTAATCAGATTCAGTTTGAATTTCCCACATATGGTGGCAGAGGGTAGACATTTGCTTTAAACACTTACGATGACTGTCCTTGCATACTAGCTTGCTGTTTCGGGCTTAATCAGTGATGCTGGAGAGTATCTGAATGCGCTCAATGTTATTTTTTCCTTTCTTTTCCTCTTGCTTACCATGCTTTTGCTTCTTTTTTCTAGATGTTTTTGCTTATTGCTTCTAGTCTGATTTTGCAGTTACAGACTAAGAAGTGGCAAAATTTCTGAAGATTAACATTCAGGAAAAAAAGTAAAATAAAGCCTAAGGAGAGCTAAAGGATGTGAGCTGCTTTCTCTACATGAAAGAAAAGCAGAAGGGATGTGTGGGGCAAAAATGAAGAAAGTGTAATAATCACACATACAAACCTATACAATTAATAAAGCAGAGGGATGTCTGGGGAGAAGATGGAGAAAGTGTAATGATCACACATACAAACCAATACTATTAATATGCTACATTTTGGATTTATAATTATCTAATTAGTATGTATATGTGCACTTGCACATATATGATAAATTAATGTGTCATAAAAAACAACTTGATAGCATTATGCTTTGAGAAGAAGAGTGTGTATAGTGTGCATTAGTACAGTAATTCATTATTTATGCAGGTTCGCTAAGTGAAACTACATGCCAACATATCTGTATTGCCTCCTTAATCTATTAAAATGATTGATCCATGTTCACTTGTGTAACCGTAGAATCTCTCTCCTGCTAGGTTTTCCTGTTGTCTGTTTCTCTTTATCCAATATAGTGCAGTTCTTATTCTCCCTATATTTAGCATCTGTTACTGATTTAATCTTTAGATTAATAGTCAATTTATGTTAATCTTCTTTCTTTTTTCCTTGCACTTTTTTATTTTTCTTCCGATGCTTAAAATAGAAGTGGAGCAAAAAGGTAAATAACGTATACAGTCCAAACCCCAGCTCCTTGTTATGTGCCTTATGGATGTTAACCTCTTCCCTTCCCCTCCCCACAACACTCTTATATTATGATAATCAGCAGGATCTCATAAGTACACCTCATAAAGAAGTCGACTGTTTGCAATAAAGTGACTTGGCTGCTTAAAGTAGGTGGCGGGGTATAGTGTCTGAAATACTTGGGCTGGAGGGAAGACTCCCTTGCTTTTTTCTCTCCCTTTCTCTTTGTCTTTCTTTCCCTCTTTCTCTCACCCTTCGGTAAATTCTTGTTAATCAAGTGTCATCTTGCCTGGCTTCCAGAACCCTCTCCATAGCATGCCATGGTTACAGGGTTTCCTGGTCTGTTTCATTCATTGCTTTGGTTGTGTTTCGTTTTCTCCGCTCCTAATTGCTCTCTCTATATACCTGATGATTTGTTTTGTTCCTTTATTTTTAATCGAGGCACCTCCTTTTTCAGCCTCACCACTTCTTAAAGTTCTATACAAGTCGATGTGATATTTTTTTGGACTGAAATGACCTAGCACACTGCTGCACACCAGTTAAAAGCTCTGGAGCGTTAATGCGTACTCACTAAAAGTCTAAGACGAAAATGCAAGAGTAGCTCTACATTTTCAGCTGTCTGTGTATGCCATTGAGCCTTGGTCTGTACTAGTGAAAACAGTTCCCATCCACTTTCCATACTGGTACAGCAAGAACATGGTAACTTTAAGAAAAGTGGATGATAAAGGGTGATAATTGCATTAATTATAACATAAGGTATAATCTAGTGCCAATTAAATTGATTTTTTTTCTTCCTGACACAGTCATTATGATTTACCTATCTTTTTTTTTCTTTTTTTTTTCTTGCTTTATTTCTTTTTATTATAAGACAGTCTCAATTTGACATAATTCTTGTCTTACTTCTCTCTGTGACTGTTAGTTTTTGTTTGCCCGGGGACGTTGAAAGCAATTGTGGACTCACCGTATTTATATGAAGCTGAACAAAAAGCAGGTGCGTGGTGCAAAGATCCTCTCCAGGCTGCAGATAAAATATACTTCATGCCATGGACTCCATACCGCACTGATACTTTGATAGAATATGCTTCTTTGGAGGACTTCCAAAACGGACGCCAGCAGACAACATATAAACTCCCGAATCGAGTGGATGGTACTGGATTTGTAGTGTATGATGGCGCTGTCTTTTTTAACAAGGAAAGAACTAGGAACATAGTAAAATTTGACTTGAGGACTAGAATTAAGAGTGGAGAGGCCATAATCAATTACGCTAATTACCATGACACCTCTCCCTACCGGTGGGGAGGAAAGACTGATATTGACTTGGCAGTTGATGAAAATGGCTTATGGGTAATTTATGCTACAGAACAAAACAACGGGATGATAGTAATTAGCCAGCTGAACCCCTACACCCTGCGCTTTGAGGCCACCTGGGAAACGACGTACGACAAACGAGCAGCATCAAACGCTTTCATGATCTGTGGTGTCCTGTATGTAGTGCGGTCGGTGTATCAGGACAATGAGAGTGAAACTGGCAAGAACACCATCGATTACATCTACAACACCAGGCTAAGCAGGGGCGAGCACGTGGACATTCCTTTCCCCAACCAGTACCAGTACATTGCTGCAGTGGATTATAATCCCAGAGACAACCAGCTGTATGTATGGAATAACAACTTCATTCTGAGATATTCTTTGGAGTTTGGCCCACCTGATCCTGCCCAAGGTATGAACTTTTATTTTTTCATCTTCAGTCTCTTTGTACTTTCTTTCAGATAGCTATGTAATCTTCACTCTTGGCAGAAAGCAAAGGAGGGGTTTTCTGTCCCATACTGAGCGTTACAGTGCTGCAAGGCAAATCTGTGAAACCTGTGAAAAGAGACAGAATTACTTTCTTTGGTTTGTAGGCTTGTGCCTTTTATTTTTTTTTTTCCTTTTCTTTATTTAATACAAATGTTTAGCTTTTCACTGTTTGAGAATGAGTTGGGGAGTTGTTTATTTACTTTATACCATCAGTTAGTTTGACTTTCATAACTAAACTAAGTTTGAGTCCATTCACACTAGGGGCGGAAGCCTGTTCCAACTGTTCAGTGTTACCCAGCTTCTGAATTGATTGCAACATACATGCAGACCTCTTAACTTCTTGGCGCCAGCAGTCGAGAGCAATGTGTGCTGGGAGGTCCCAGAGGAGATGTATGGGGTTAATGTGCAATACCAAGCATAAATATTTTTCTGCAGTCCTGTTTTCACAGTTTCTGATTCTAGGTTAGATAAGATTTTTTGACATCTTTTTAGCAGGTTCTTGGTAAATTCACAATTGCAGTTCAGCTCACTTGAAATTAGAACAACTACCTAACAAAAGAGGAAACAAAAAGAGGTCTTTAGGTCTCAGAAATACCTAAAAATGACATAAACAGGCACAGCCACATACTAACATCTGCAGAGGAGAGCAAGTACCAAGAGAAAAATTCTGTGGCAGAACTTGCTTACAGTAAAGGGCAGAATGTTGATAAATTGCATTAGCAATTAAGTTAATACTTGTCTCATCTAACTGGTATGCATGTTTAGCAGCTGTTTCTTCTACTTAATTTTTTTTTAAAAAAAGAATAATAATGGCTTCTGCATATGAAAACTCGCTATTGTGCCTCAGAGAAGCTGT
Source organism: Calypte anna (assembly GCF_003957555.1). Taxonomy (NCBI): domain Eukaryota; kingdom Metazoa; phylum Chordata; class Aves; order Apodiformes; family Trochilidae; genus Calypte; species Calypte anna. The sequence continues at coordinate 17,474,611 of NC_044254.1, read as the reverse complement.
TTCATGCATGGCAGTGCAAGCTGTGTAGTGTGCACACAATTATATCAACTTACATATAGCTTTTCCTAGGTTCAAAATTACATAAGATGGAGCAGAACAAGACATTTTAGAACCAATGCATTAGTGATCCCCAGAGCTAAGTGACAATCTGTGCAGTCTGTTTCCCACAGACTTCCCTGGCAATATAGGGCCAGGCTTAAGGAGGTTCCAGATGTTAGGGGACAGAGCTCCAGCTGTGAGGGCAGCCATCCTGGCAAGCTTTGCTCTCTGTACATCAAGGAAGTCTTTTTGGGGCTGCTCTTAGCAGAGACATTCCTTCCTAGGTAATTAGAAAAAAATTCAAAGCTTACATTTTCATACATTCTCATGCGTGTCACTCTTCACCCAGTTTAACTGAGATGAAGATATATTTTGAATTCTCCAAAGCTTTAGTAGTGCAAGGAGGTGCGGCTTGTAAGTGTCTTTTGCAGTTCAGGCAGCATCCATGAATGTAGCAAAACCTATAAATCATTGCATTGAAAGAAAAGTGTTAAGAAAAAGCAACAAGAGAAGAAAAGGCTTTGTGGAATCCTTCCTCTGCTTTAGTAAACCACCAAAGGTCTCCAGTAAGACATTTCATAAAGATTTTATTAGAGTGTCTAAACGCTACTAAGTTAAAAGTAGATGTGCTAGCCACATCCTAATTAATATCAGAACGAGATTTGGGTATCCACCAACACCCCTTTATGTTCCTGGGTTCCTTGCTGGCATGCAAAAAGCTTGAAAACATAAAACATGAAAACATGAAAAGCATGAAAAAAACAGCATGAAAAAGAAGGGAGCTAAATTGTCTATTCCAACCAGAACTAGAAGAGAAGGAGTCCAGGACAGGGTGCTTGCCTATTGTCTGAGATCTTTGGCTGTTCACTCATGAAGGCAAAAAAGGAGTATTTTTTGAGAGATTTATCCATAGCAGCTGTTAATTTCCTCTTTTGCTTAAGCCAACTGCCTGTAATTAAAGACTACTAAATTAAAGGAAAAAATTACCTAATGATTGTCCTTGAGATACAGTGTGTAAAACCAAGAAGAGTTTTTTTACAGTTTTTAGTTCTATATTTTAGTTGTATTATATTCTCAGTTCTTCTTTGTTTCAGTGTAAAGTCTGTAAAAATTGAAGATCAGACTTTCTGTTGCTACAGTTAAAGGATGTATATGTGTAATACATATTAGGATTTTTTTGTCTTGTACAGAGTTAGATCAGATTTTCAGCACATTTGATGAAGGGCATTTTAGTGTTTAATTTGTTCTGGTTTTCTTTGTTATTGCCTCAGATTTCTAAATCATCTACTCAAAGACATAGGCGTTAGGATAACATGCTTTAAGTTTCCTAACACAAGAACCTTCTCAAAGTGCCTTTTGCAGTGGTACTTTAATATCAAGTATTTAATGGTGTCACAAGGTCAGTGCCTCAAAATTGGAAGTTTTGGCCTTTTCTGTTTGAATTGTTAACTTGGGGCCATTGTGGGAAGCTCAGCAATCTGTGTTCCCTCTGTTGCCGTGGGAGCAATAATGATATATAGACACATACTGATTCTTTTTTTCCCTGTCTTTGCTATCAGTTCTTGTCTACACCATAGCTTCCAACTACTGAGTGCTTCAAAAACAACAGCCTTTCTTCCTACATCAAAGATGAATTGTCACATTTGAGTCACACTTTTGAGCTCAAGGGTTTATGTTTGCTCCCAGCGCCAAAATTTGGACTCATCCCTGACCCTCAACCTGCCTTTTTTCTTTCTGTTGTTTCTTCATTTTTAAAATTGCCTATTGAAACCTCTTAAAGACTACTATAACTAACTTAACACTGACCTTCCCTTTCTTCAAATCTATGACATTTTCTTCTCTTTCAACTGTCTGTGTTATTTGCTCCCCATATTCTTGTTGTCTTAATCTTCAGGAGAGCTCCTCAGATTTCTAAAACTGTGGATCTTGCAGACAGGTTACTGTTTTACCCTGACAATGAGTTCTGCTGCCCTTAGAACTGCCCCCTCAATCTTCATGTGTTGTTTTTATCTTCCCTCTTCTCATGGGAATTAAAATACATAGATGTTGAAATTGTTTTCAGAGCTACAGATGACAAATATCACTCAGATGCTGCAAAAGAAAACATTTTCTAAGTTTAAGGGTCAAAATTACATTTAAAAATCAAAACCATAATTTAGAAATAAAATGAAAATTCAGGCCTTGAAAAAAGCCACTGTGAAAAATTCAAAACAAACCAGACTTTTTATACCCTTAGTAAATTCAGTGGCTACCTGCTGTTAAATTCTTTCTAAAGGAGGTATCCAAGGGACTAAATGAATCCTCACTGAAATAGGAATTTTTGAAAGAAATTCTAAGGTAAAAGGTCTGGAAAAATGAGGAGAATTTCCCCCCCCAAAAAAGTGAATATGAGCATTGCATTGTAAGGTTTCCTTGGTAACAAAGAGAACATAAATCCTTTTGTTCTGTATTAGTGCGTTAGGGAGAGGTTTCATCTACACTCATTCCAGTTTGTGATATCTGTGCAAATTGTTCCAACTGAAGTTGTTTCTCCTGTTGTACCGTGTTACCCATCAATAAGTTTTATTGGATCACTGCAGGAAAATATGGGTGTTGTGAGCATGGTCAAAACAGGAGCTCAGAGAGTGCTGTCACCAAGAGCTTGAAATAATAGGAAACTAGTGAAACAAAATCTTTATAATGCCAAGAACCTATGACAAAGTCATACAACAAATTCTTCAGTAAATTAGATCTTTGCTGTTATATCACATCTCATACACTACAGATTAATTAAAGAGTGATTGTACAAGTGAAGACAACATAATGGGGACCAGAAAGCACATTTCTTACTCAGAGGTATTTTGCTAATTTTCTGCATCTTTATCATTTTCACAGTATAAATTTAAAAATGATTTTGTAAACAATTCTCTTTCACCTAAATGGGATTTGGCAGGGTCAATAGAGTACTACTGGCTAGCATAATAGCTGGAACCTATAGGTAATTGGGTGAGTCTTGGTGACTTCCCTGCTATTCACTGGAGCATGAAAACAGGCACACAGTGGTAATGAGCAGAAGGCAGTGAAAGCTGGATTTGCACAGGTTTCTGATCTCCTTTGCCTAACATGGCAGCTCAGTGTGTGACACCTTTTGAAAACAAAGCGGGGCACATAGATTTTCATGTGTCCAAATACATGGAAATATCTGACCTTGAAAAGCATCATGTTGAACCAAAAAACCTATGTAGCTGATTTCTAATATTATCTAGAACCATTATTACTTTCAGAAATGGGACATTGTCCAGGCATTTCAACACAGTTTTAAGTCTAAGGTTAGAGTTATATTTTTGGTGGGATTTTTTTGGTTTTGGCTTCCTGGGGATTATTTTTGTTGGGCTTTTTTGTTTGGGTTTTTTGTTTGCTTTTCTTTTTTTTTTTTTTTAATGTATTTCGTGCCAGTTTAGAACAGAAACCTGTTGGTGAAGAATACTAGGTAGTTAGTGTGCCTTCTCTAAATATACCCTTCACTGTTCCCCTGCTGTCCTAGGTGATTATGTTATATTTTTTATAGACACCACACTGTTAAACAGGTGTTAAGTTTTACTCCAGTGATGTCGTAATTTTTAGAAATAGACAGTATGCATAAATGTTTAAATCAGCTGTTAGGAGCTACATGAAACAAATATAAATTAAATGTACTCAACTTGAGTCTTTCCATGTGTTTCCTATTGCTCTTATTTTTTTAAAATTTTAGATTTATTTTACAAAAACTATCTTTAGCTGGTAATGAGGCACACCTATTTAAAAAACAAAAAAAAAAAAAAAAAAAAGGAAGAAGGCAGAATATATTTTGGGTTTGTCCTCGATATTTCAGGTCTAGTCAAAAAGTCCAAAATAAAATCCCATATTGCAAAAGCAGCTTTTTTGTCATTGGACAAAAATTACTTATCTTTAGCCTTGTAGAGACTCACCCCAGTGAGTTGAAACAAAAGGTTAATAACCTCGACATGGAGTTTCTTCTTCTTAGTTGCAGCATATTAATCATCACTGCCATTTTGTTATATTGGTAAAGTGATCTGCAGATCAGTGCATGGGTGCCCACAGATGCCACCCCCCTTAGCTTGCAGAACAAGACACATCAGGTGGTGGCAGCTATTGTGTCTTCTTGCAGCTCAGGAGAATGGCCTTGCAGATTAAGTTCCCCAACAGCTCATTACAAACAAAATTATCTGCCTTTTAAAAGCTAGCTGTATTTCTTACAGTGGTGTGTTTGGTTGTTTCTTACTTTTTTCAACCTTCTTTTCCAGACTACTTGTACTGTCTGAAGTTTCCTGGTACAATCTTGAATATACTTTGTTGTTTAAATATAAGTCAAGTAAAAAAATCTCTTAGAAATTAGCTGTATTTTTTCAGTTTTGTGAGAGAGGTGGTTTGAAGTCTTTCTTATAAAAAGTGAGATTATATATTTTTCTAAATATGTATTATTTATATATGCTAATATATTACTTCTAAAGTATATAGTACTACTAAGCTGTGGAGGTCATTTTTTAATCATAGATGATATGCTTTGAAATTTATTTTAGCAAATAGCATTAAAAGAGTTCTACCTAAAGTTGTGTAATGACAGCAGGGTATTTTGGCTCAGAGTGCGGCAAAAAGTATGTTCTGAAAATTGTAACCTCACTACTGAACTTGAGAGAGTTGTTACGGATTCTTATAGTGATATTTTATTCCTGAGACAAAGCTATGCAAAACATTTTAAGTTCTGAATAGTAATTGCACTAACACTGATACACATTCCAGCAACTAAATATGGGCTAATTAGCACAGTGTGTTAGGGGATGGACAGCTATAATTGTTTGTCCCCTGAATCGTCCCCCATCCCCACCAGTTCCCCATTCCCCTGGACCTGAGTCAGCAGGTGTTGCCTGATGCTTCTGCAAGTTGATTACAAATGCTTTTGACAAATGTTAATTGGGAAAGCACTATAAGTTTGGATGCATTGTAATCGAAAGAAAATTACAGCAGTTTCACAAGATGTCAGGCAAGAACTTGCAGAACAGATCTGGGGATTTCAGTAGGTTTCATAGTAGCTGACTGCACTGTGAGTTCAGCACGATTACACAGACTTGTAGGTTCCAGTAGCCTAGAATGAGGCTGAATACAGCCTCTGAAGAAGTTCCTGATTTATGAGAGAGAGGGGTAAAATCACATCTTTGCATGAAACCTTTACAAAAAGATCGTGATACTATAAAATTAATTTGAAAAAAAGATAAATCTCTGAGGGATCTAATACATTATAACTGAAATATAATTGAAAAAAGATTTTGAAATAATTGTTATCTGCCAAACTACTGAAAGTTAATCTTACTCAAAACACTTAAAAAACATATGATGAAATAAAGCAGGGCAACTGTTGGTTTGTTTGTTTGTTTTAAATATGTTTTAATTTAGAGAAGATGCATTGTTCAGTAAGTCAGAGTTCAGGGGCCTAGCAGAAAAAAAAAAAAAGGTAGAAAAGAGCCACTTAATCCACCAAAGTTAATCCAAAAATTAACTTCTTTATTTCTCTATCAGTTAGGGTTAAAAAATACGTGATGTGAGCTTATTTATTCTCACCACAAGAATCTGAGCTTTTATGTGCCTATAAAGCACTATGAACACTAATGAAGACTAGGAAATAATTAATGACAACTGTTTCAGTTACTTTGCTCACTTGCATTGTTTCAGCTGCTGCTCAATATACATTTGAAGGTGATGAATAGGAAATTCAGAGTGTTATCTCCTTTGGCATGAACTGGTATATTCTCTCCAGAGACTCAGATCCATGGCATAGCTCAGGCTGTACCTCGCAGCTCCAGCGGTGCCTTCCCAACGTGGGTCAGTGCAGTGAGCACTTACATGTCCCAGACAGAAGTGATTTGACCTAAGCCAATCCTGGTGTTTCATAAAAGATTACACTAGGTAGATGTCACTGGCTTGAAGGACTTCTGTCTCCATACATGCTTTATCAAAAAAGGATGTTAAGACCCAAAATGTTCAAACAGGAGAACACCACGTCCATGCTAGGTGCTGTTTCTCTTTGGAGCTAATCAGGCGTGCTGCGGCTCGCTCAAGCAGAATGACTGCTGGGTAGGAAGATGTTATCATAATTATTTTCCTGGAAGGTGTGTAGTGGGTGACTTGAAATTTTGGGGTCTGTTTTTTGAAACGGTCTTGTTAGCTACAGCCCACTGCCTTTGCTGTTAAAGCCTGTATTACATTGTTTACTGCATGCTGATTCAAATGATCCTGTCTATTTGAGTTATTCTGTCCGCAGAAGTGATTAAGTAGTCTTTAATTGCTTTGTGTTTGCAGTGTACTGATAACTCTCTAGTAATGCCTTTCAGCATTTAGAAATGGAACTATCAATTTTTATTACAGAAAAGATTATTTGGAGATTGTGCTGAAACATCACACTGGTATGAGCTGGGAGTTAAAAAAAAAAAAAGTTATACCATAAGCACCCAGAATATCAATAAGAAAGTAGTAATATTAAGATAAAGGAAAGAAGACACCAGATAATCCTTCAAAATTAAATAAATAACATTTAAAGAACTTTTAAAAATATAATTCTGAACTAATTTTCTTCATTATTGCTTTAATCTTCTATGTGCAGTGCCTACCACAGCAGTGACAATAACTTCTTCAGCAGAACTATACAAAACCACGGTGTCAACTACTAGCACTACATCACAGAAAGGTCCCATAAGCACAACATTAGCTGGAGGAACAAAGGAAGGAAGCAGAGGACCCAAGCCACCACCACCTGTTTCCACGACCAAAATTCCTCCTGTCACAAGTTTTTTCCCCTTGCCAGAGAGATTCTGTGAACCCACTGAAGCCAGGGGGATAAGCTGGCCTCAGACACAAAGGGGAATGATGGTTGAACGCCCTTGCCCCAAAGGAACACGAGGTATTGCCTTTAAAAATGTATTTTCATTTAAAGCAGACATTTCAAAAGCAATGTACTGCTCTCACGGTGAATCTTTTTAAATTTCAAGCTGTCTTGTCACACAGTTTTTCATTGTAGGATGCAGTATCTACAGGCAATGGTCAAGTTTTAATCCTCAATCAGCATTTGAGCGTGGCTGCAGAATTCCCTTGCGCGTGCGCTTTTAAGAATCCAGGTCAAATTTTAGGACTCCGCTTGAGGACTGCTGTGAAATATGCTTACAGCTGCCTTTCTCATTATGAGCTCCCCTCTGGATGAGCTCCAAGAAAAATCAAGGGCTTTTTGTTTGTTTGCAGAAAACGTCTGGTACTTTTTACTGACTTTTTCTTGCTGTTTATAATCTACATTATTTCCTTACGTTTTTGTCAGTTGTTAACTCCTGCCATTAGTGGCATTCAGAACTTAACATTGCTTAGGTGCACAGTTTAGCCAATTTCCTGAATGCATACGAAAAAGTGGTTTCCATTTCACTGTAGTTTTCTTCATCTGTTGTAGGAACTGCATCGTATCTCTGCGTGATCTTAACAGGAACATGGAACCCCAAAGGCCCTGATCTTAGCAACTGCACATCACACTGGGTAAATCAGCTGGCTCAGAAGGTTGGTTGAAACCTTTTAATCTGGTGTATGCTGGTAATTAAGGATTTTAACTCTGAGCATTAATAATTCACTTTACTGAAGCTGCCTTATTACTCTGTGTTCATTTAAAGTAGAAGTTATGTGTACTTGGTGTGCAGTGCATTTGCCAACAGGTTCATGTGTGTGTTTTGGCATGTTCTCCCTCTAAGTTCTTTCATTGAATCTGTGATTACCTGTTTTTATTGCTACTTAAAGCAAACACACAAAAGCTGTATTTGCTTAATAAGTCAAATACTGTAAATCATACAGCAAAAACTGGTATACAGCAAAGTTTTTAGTTTCAGAAAAAGTATACTTTAGTAAATAGATTTTTTCCCAAGTGCATTAGTAACAGTATGGTTAGAGTGCAAAGTCACTTTATGTATTCTCTCTCTACTGAGATTTACTAAGTTTATGAAAACTGGATAATTTGTTGTCAGTACAGGCTACTTGACTTTCAAATGCATCAAGCACTTCTATGTACTGATAGATTTCTTACTGTCTGATAATGACACAGAACAAAAGAGAGGCTGAGTAGAAGAACTAACCCAAAAATCCCAGTTTTATTTATGGTTTTGATGGCAGTTAGGAAGTGCTTTTATATGTCATGGATCTAAGAACCTTTAATCTTCTGAGATAAAGAGAACTTTATTGGTCTCAATTAGTTGCAGATTTCAATGTATGTGCAAATAGTTATTTCACCACAACAAAGGTACACAGGGAGCTGGAGCTGAAAGCAGAACAAGGGACCCTGCTGAGGTAATACAAATTGTCATTTCAGATCAGAAGTGGAGAAAATGCTGCTAGTCTGGCCAATGAACTGGCTAAACACACCAAAGGACCAGTCTTTGCTGGCGATGTCAGTTCATCAGTGAGACTGATGGAGCAGCTTGTGGACATTTTGGATGCTCAGCTGCAGGAACTGCGACCCAGTGAAAAAGACTCTGCTGGAAGGAGTTATAACAAGGTACACACCTCCTGTCACCTCCTGCTGGGATAACCATTGCCCTTGGTTTATTGTCGTGGTTTTGTTTTTTTCTTTTTCAGAAACTCTAATCTATACTTTGTTCCTTCACGGTTATAGTTTTAGACTAAACACGTAAGAGAAAACAGCAGTAAATACACAGAGGAAAGTTGCAATTACCTTCTTCAGAGAAAAAGATACAATTCACAATAGATGCCTGATCCTAAAATACATAGCTGTGTCCCTTATTAAAATCTGGAATGCATTATAACTATATGTGAGAGAAATAGGCATTAGCCCTCAGAAATTTTGTAACAAATCAGCATATTTATCTAGTGATCTTTTTAACCCTGAACATGTAATAAAACCAGTGAGATTCTGTGTAGGTGAAGGATTTTATTTTAATCTGACTTCCTGCAGAATAAAAGCTTTTTCTTAGCCTTCTAAAAACACAACAACACTTATTATTGATCTTTATAAAAATTCCATAATACACATACCTAAAACAGGAATAAGTGTTTTCTCTAGAATTATGTTCAGAGAAACACTTCAGAAACATTTTTTCACCCTCCATTAGAAAGACAGCTCCATGTACTCCTCTGTTATTTTGGCAATAGTTTTATTTACAGTCCCTGTCTGCCCTTAAGAGTTGTCACAGAGACAGGCTGAAGTGCCCACAAAAGAATTTTCTCCTTTGACCTTTTTGCAGAAATCCTACCATTTGGGGAAAAATACCTGGGGCACCTGTATGAAGACTGTAGAAAGACATGCCCTGTGTGATGCTTTTTTATAGTCATCACTGGACAGAAACTAGATTAACGTCCAGGCTATAGTTCAAATTTGGAATTTGAAAGACCAGACTAATTATTTTCTATTTCTGAAGATTTCCAGAATGTGTCTAACTTTTAATTTTCTTTTTTTTTGACTAAAAAGCTCCAAAAACGAGAGAAGACATGTAGGGCTTACCTTAAGGTAACACCTCCTGTGCTGTCACCTTGCTTTTTCACTGCTTCATCAACCTGCCATGCTTTATCATCTTGCTGCATGATCCTATGTATTACAGTCTTTGATAAATGTGTATTGTGCCCCATATCAACTGTACAAATGTTGGCTTTGCACAGGTGTAACACTCAGAAAAAAAAATTACAAAGATCAAACTTTATATCTCTTTTACCTAAACTTGTTCAAAACTATAAGAACAGAAATGGTTATTGTCTGAATTGGAAGCAACATCTCTCTCATAATACAGCTTTGGGTAGAGGAACAAGCTGGCATCTTAACAGAATTTTCTTCAGTGTGGTAGTATTTTATATCAAAGACTGTTTAGAGTTAAATTTGCTGCACGAAAAATGTACATTAAATAGCCTGCTTTGTTCTTTGTGTGTTCTTATACCTAGTGAAGTCACTCTTTCTTATAGTTTTAATAGTTTTTACAAAAGCCAGATTCAATGTCTTCAGGATAAAATGTAAAGATAAACATTTCTGTAACTTCACTAGTAAAATATGTGCCACATGTCCAATTACCAGTGTGCATGGAAGGCATCTAACGCATTGCTACCAAATTTTGAGGTTCTTTCATCTTCTGTGGAATGGTTGTCCAAAGTGGCCAGCTCCCTCTCTGTAATACAGTGGCAGTAATGCCACATGATGCCTGTGAAGCAAGAAGAAAGTTGTAGAACAGATTGTGTCTGGCTGAAAAATTTTATTGCTAATTTTTTCAAAGTTTCTTTCTGATTTTTTCTTGTACCTTCTGAGATAAAATGTAAGAATGATTTTTGAAAACAACTTTGAAATACTTTGCAACATGATACAAATCTTCCTGAAGAGACATGGGAGATGTCCAGTTATGCAAATACTTGACGAAAGAAAGAAAGATCTGGAGAAAGATGCTTTGCAAATAATATTTTTATAATACTTTTATTAGATAATATTTCTAATAGTAGAGGGAAATCCAGCAGATACAGTTTCAAAAGGCTGAGCTTTCATAGTTTATTTTCAGTTTTAAACATGAACATGAGAGAGCAGCAGCAATGGAGTTACTCCAACAGCTGTGTCACAGGGGCCATGTGGTCTTTCCACCACCTGCTCGCCTCTGTCTGAGAGAGCATCTCGGAAATATTATGGAGCAGGTGATTGTTTTCTACAGGAAAAATGCAGAGTTAGATGATCCCCTAATAAATAAAAATACCTTTCATATTAATGAATACATACTGTCAATGCCAGATGGAGATACACAAGAAACCATAGAACAACCTTAATTTCCAACCTATGTCATTTTCTGAAAGTCTCAAATGCATAGATAAGACTAATAAACCACTTGAAATAACAAATCAAAAGCTGAGTTACACTGTGCAAATGAAGCAAGTTCCCACTTTGTGACAGAGTATTCATTGGTATCTCAGATTAGACACTCCAATCTGTAGGTTTTGGTGACTGATGAATCCAGCCTCAGCAGACCAGTTTCTGTTCCATTGTAGGTAATGGCTGCAGCAGTATCAGTGCAAGCATTTTGACTATTCTGTCTCCCATTAAAGAAAGGGGAAAAAAAAAGGTTTTAATGCCACTTCTTAGTACCTTCCACCTTTCAGGAAGGTGGTGGTGGCTCGCAATGTATACAAGTAGATCCTAGAGTGAATTAGCCTTGACCAACTTTTCCTATTTATTTGCACAATGTAGTATTCCAGACCGACATCTTTCTGTTTGTACAATATGCTCTGTTTCCATTCCCAATGCTTTTAAATTGATCAAACAAATTATATATATGCCTAATGACACATTATGACTAGGTAAATGGGACAGAGTAAACAGGGTGTTTCAGCAATGCATGGTGTACTCAATGCACAGCTGCATTATGCATTAATGTAAGAGCCTGCCTTCAATTGATTAACTGATTACTGTGATTGATTGGATTATTTTGTAAAAATAATGTAATCATGTTGCTGAGTTCGTCTTCTTCCTTATTTACCATTACTTTATATGCAGCTTAATGAACCTTAAAACACGCTGATGGAGTTGTTACAAGAAAGACTTTTTAAAATGGCAGCTTTATTCAGTTTTGCAGTTTTACCTTAACTGTTAACAGGGACAGTCAGTGGACATCTTGTTTGTTCTATTGATTTCCTTTTTTAACTGACCTTTGTGCAGGAATGGCAGTTAGTAATATTTGTATCTATGAAGAGGTACAGGAACAGGAAGGAGAGTGAGAATGGCCCAGGCTAATTTATATTCACTGAGTTTCATTTCACGCCTCCTATAATAAGGAAGACAGTTTGTCATAGACAAGTAATTCATAGTTCTGTGGTTGCATCATCTGGGCTAAGCTTCCCAAGAAGTAGTATTGTCACTTTAGCCTAAACTGAAGAATGCCAATATTGGCATTAGGATTTTTAAATAGAAGTTATACATTTTGGCATTAACCCTAAGATGAAAGCTTCATGCAAAACTTCTGGCATTTATTTTTACATTTTTCAGCACATTAATAAAACCATCTTTATATCTGACATGAGACAAGTCAAATCCGCATGTTTACCACTTAGTGACTGCACAATGCTAATGGCTAACTGCACTTCTATTAATGCTAATCCAGCAAGAGAATGGAAGATATTTTCATATTGAAAATAGTTTTCTAGAGCCATTAAATCACAGTAAATCATTCTGACAGCTAAGTATTATAATTGTCACCAGATAACGTTGGAAATGTTCCCCAGCTGCCTAGGGCAATTGGACCTAATGATAGTTTCTTAATGAATGCAGGCAATTGTGGATACAGTGGACAACCTGCTCAGGCCTGAAGCTCTGGAGTCCTGGAAGGACATGAATTCTTCAGAACAAGCCCATGCAGCCACAATGTTACTCGATACATTAGAAGAAGGGGCTTTTGTCTTGGCTGATAATCTCTTAGAACCAACTAGAGTCTCAATGCCCACAGAAAATATCGGTAAGTAAATTTCTTTACAATCATAATTTAAAGTGCCATGCATTGCTTTACACAGTCAGGAAAAAATATTATAGATATCCACGTGCTCTTTGAAAGCTGAGCTGTGAAACATATGGTGGAAAGGCAAATGCTCCTAAGCAAGGGAGACAGACACACTTCTCTTGTGTAGTTCTTCAAAATTAGCATTCTTCTTTGTTGTAAAATGGAAAGGAGCTGATGTTGCAAAGCTGATTTACCCCTGAAAAATCATTTGAAGAACGTATGGGTATGAAGAGTTCTTGAACAGCAGAGTATGGATTTCTTGTGGTAACTGCTTTCTATAGAGCTGCAGAAATGCTTTCTTGTTGCCTATGATCTGCTCCTAATGAATTTGAATTACTTTTTTTTGTAACATACACTGCCAGTTAAATATTTTAGGCACTTAGAACATACTCCAGACATGACTACCTTCAGGTAAAAACATGTTCAATGAAATACATCTCCCATAATGCAGAATAGCTGTGCTCCAGAGACTGCAAAGTAGCTGCAGATAGTTGGAGCATAATTTGGAGTTCAAGTGGTGACAGAGAAATGAAGGGGTTTGGTATTAGAGATGTGCAAATATTGGTACGTGGGATATGTTAAAGCAAAAATCGTTGCTATGCATAAGAAAAATCCTTAATCTTATTACAGAGATTAATGTGCCAGTGAGGTACAAGGAAGTTGAAAGTCTGCCAGTTTGAGGGGTGCCAAGATGGAGACTTGAAATAGACTGCAAAAATTACACTTTTCACTTTTTAATATCTGAACGTTTGTAACTGTAGAGGCTGATTCTGCATAGTTTCTGAGTAGGGAGACACCAGGCAAGGATGGGGAAAGGTGTTGCAGTCTGTTACCAAACTAACTGTACCAGTTGTTTCTGAAGGACTGTGGGTAGTCACAGAAAATCCTTCTCAGAATGTGCACAAGCAGTTCCACGGAGTTCAGTAGACTGTCTGAACACCACTTTTTTTGATAAGCTTTCTTCAAGTCAGAGTAACACATTACTGATGCCATGCAAGAATGAATTCCCAGAGAACGTGTATATGAACGGCTTAAAGAAAGATAAATCATTCCCTAATTTCATACCTTTTGTCTGTCTGTACTTTAAACCAGTTTAATATAGTGCAGGTATTTGCTAACAAATTGACCATTCTGACATAACATGATTTGGTGTATCCAAGGGAATCCAATCTTCAGTGGTAATCCCATGAAAGCTTCCCAGTATACAGTTTATTACAAAATTAAAACTTACGTATCGCTGAGTGGTATCTAAATTTTCCATTTAAGTATTTTTTAAGTGAACCAATAAAATGGTTTCCTTATAAATCTTTATAAAGAATTAAATTCAGGAAAAAAATAGAATATTTGTTATTAAATATGAATACTGATTTAGCTAAAGTCACATCATTAGCATACGTCCGTGTTAATTTGCTAACTACTTTAAACTATATCTAGATGAAGACTTAAAGTTCTAGGTTTTTTAGAAGAGGATACTACACAGACGTTAAGAGCTTCAAAATTAACATTGCTCTGCAGCATGCGTGTGTGGTATTTTAAGTGGATGTTTTGGGGGCACAAATTAAAACAAGATTTGATGCCATGTTATCACTACTAAAGTGCTGTCATTTTAGCAGCGTGTACAAGGTTTAGTTAAAGAAAATAACTTGAAAAATGGAATACATTTTTCTTATGGTGGCAAATGAGGACAGCAGTGTGAGAAAGCTAAATAAAGACTGGGGGGCAATATTGCAATCTGGCCAACAGACTTTCTCTGCATTCTCCTTTTTTACCACTTTTTGTTTTTGTTTTGTTTGTTTGGTTTGGTTTCTTTTTCTCCTCTGGTCTGCTTAGTTTTGGATGTTGCAGTGCTCATTACTGAGGGCCAGGTGCAGGACTTGAAATTTCCTCAGGGCAGTAAAGGAGGCAACTCGATTCAGCTCTCTGCAAGCACCGTGAAACAGAACAGCAGGAATGGTGAGTCTTGGGCATGGAGCACTGAAACTTTATTAACTTTTATAAAACCTACATTGCCTCTTCTATTTAAAAGATCAAAACAGAACACAACAAAACTGCTCTGTGACTTTTTCTATAAGATCATGTGTACCCAGGTGCTTTTCTTCAAATCCACATCCTGAAAATGCCTCTGTTTACTGATGCTTTAGTATCAGTTCATTAGAATATAGGTTGCTGTCTTTCTCTAGCCCACTGTGGCATGATGATGGAATTTTTTTTCTTTTGCAGGATTAGCAAAACTGGTTTTCATAATTTACAAAAGTTTGGGGCGTTTTCTCAGTACTGAAAATGCAACCATAAAGCTAGGGAGTGACTTTGCTGGGCGGAATAGCACGATTGCAGTCAACTCCCATGTCATAGCAGCCTCTATCAACAAGGAGTCGAGCCGGGTGTACCTGACTGATCCTGTGCATTTTACTCTGGAACACATTGATGTGAGTTATGCTAATGAATTAATTGCAAGGTCATAAAATCAGCAAGAGAGAAAAGCAATGCAGAAAAATAACTTTTTTTCCATTTGAATTTTAAATGTTGGACTAGGTCAGAGACACAAGCTTAGTTAAGTCTCTGAACATAAAATTAAATGAGCCTGGTTCAGTGATTATTAGAACTTAAGTGTATTCTTAATGAAAGCTAATTCAGTAATCAACATGAAAATGTAAATGACTAATTTGTTTCTAAGTGAAAATTACCTCTTGCCTTAGTAGCGGGGTAGAAAACAACTGTTAAGATTCTTGATAGTCTGAGGTAGCAACTTTTAATGACACTTTCAACATAAATTTTGGATCAAGTGCTGTAAGCCTATACAAATTATTTAAATTCAGTGAATAATAAAGCATTATATCAGTTTACTTTAAATTTACTTTAAATTTTCTTCACAGTAGTTTTTTGATGGGCTGCACTAAGAAAATACGGATGGATATTCCTATCATTTTGCCTCTTTTTATAAATTGGTTTTGACTCTTTTTCTTGTTGTCTATTCACATGACTTTGGCCTGACCAGAGGTGAGAATCAAAGAAAAAAGATCATGTTTTCAAATTCTCAATTACAGGAAAGATATTGTCAGAATAAATTTGCAGTCCTAATTTTGCAGAAAGTGAAAATGGCTATAATGTACCATCAGTGCATAAAATCAGAAGATGGAGATCGTAATTGTTTAAAATTGGGTCTGCAGTAATTGAGACTACACTTTAGTGTTTCGGACTATAAAGTCCCTTTTAAAGTAGATGTCTTCCTTGTATAGCATAGACCACAATTTTGCTGATGAAAAACTTTATTGTCCGAAACATGCAAAGTTTAATCTAAATTACCCTTTACACATATTAAACCATTGTTATTGCCATTTTAGTGTGTAAAATCTGAATTTTAATGTTATCCTTTCATCTCCCAGCCTGACAATTATTTCAATGCAAATTGTTCCTTCTGGAACTACTCAGAGAGGACTATGATGGGATATTGGTCAACTCAAGGCTGCAGACTGGTTGACACAAATAAAACTCATACAACATGTGCTTGCAGTCACCTAACCAACTTTGCAATCCTTATGGCTCATCGGGAAATTGTGGTAGGTAATTATGTTTCTAGCCATCAGCAGGGAACAAGTTTTAAAGATTTAGCTTTAATTTTTTAGCAAGTTGCAAAATTGTAACTTAAGTATTTCTGGCTTCTATCCACTCTTTCCAAAGCAGTTTGCTTTTTTGGAGTACTTTTCCTCCCATAAAGTAACCAGCGAAAGAACAGGGAAGAAAACAAGGAAAGATGAGTTTTCTTCAGGCCTTTCAACAATTTTACAGACTTCCCCTCAGTACAGCTGGAGTCTGTCTCTAGGGACAGCTGTGTAGGCTGTTCCCTGGAAGCATGAGTGCAGGCTCTTCATAGAGGAGGAGTTTCCATACTGCTTGTGTAAATGCTTCTTCATTCTATGAAATTTGGTTGTTAACTGAATATGAGGAGGTGTAGAGAATGTAGTATTTGCAAGAATATGAGACTTCTTGTAAAGCCATCATATTCAGAAAGGTTACTGAAAAGATGACAAAAGTGATTCTTTTGCAACTGACATACGGAAACTTCTTTAGCTACATGTGGGATTAGAGCTGGAATTATGCACATAACATGTTCAGCATTTTGTCCTAGTTGGTGTGTAAATCACTGCCTTCTTCTCCACCATGGAGTGCAGGTCTGTAGGAAGGCTGTCCAGCCTTTGTTTACTGTGAAACTTTCAAAATGCTGTCTCCTTCTGCTTGTTCTTTACCGACAAGTTTACAGCAAGTCATAGAAAAGGTAAAAATGCAATATGACCTGGCTAAAATAGTCACATTTTTCTCTGTCTTGCTTCTTTTCTACTTACCGTAATCATACTCTTCTGGGAAGCTGACCTGAAGCTGAGAAATTGCTGAGTACATTCTGCCCATCTCATATGATGAACAAGTAACTTTTCGGGATGCTACCTGTGAAAATAGGTTTTTGTTTATCCTCATAAAGAGTCATATTAATTTTCTCCATTCTTGGTTATTTCTAGTACAAAGATGGAGTGCACGAATTGCTCCTCACTGTCATCACCTGGGTGGGAATTGTCATCTCTCTTGTTTGCCTGGCCATCTGCATCTTCACATTCTGTTTTTTCCGTGGCCTGCAAAGTGATCGTAACACTATTCACAAGAACCTTTGTATCAACCTATTCATTGCTGAGTTCATTTTCCTAATAGGCATCGATAAGACAGTGTACAAGGTAAGTTTTCTCAGTGTCTACTGATCTTGTTCTCTGAAATGACTTTTTGAAATGGATTTGAATTAAAACAGCAACACTGCCAAGCATTCTGACACAGCAAGGCTGAAATAAAAGCTCAGTGTGAAAATAAGATAGACATGTTCACAGATAGTGTTTACATCTATTAAAAATATCACTGTGGCCTTAATTTCCCACTTACTGCAACACTTTTCATTTTAAGTGAAGAAATATCGGCCATTAATAAAGTAAGTGGTTAAACTTCTCAAAGCAGAGATCAAACTATATGTTGATCTACTAAGAACATCTATATGTTTTCTCTATATTCATGTATCTTAACAGCTATTGACTGCTTTTGTGTGAGTCTATATAGGTATTAGTACAGAGCCTTATCTATATTTTTGCATGTTTTTTACAAAGCAGATTCATGCTACTTTTGGGCAGTATTGGTGAAAATAATTGGATTGAAATCTAATTAAATTCAGTAAAGTTTCATGCAGAACTCAGCCAAACAGGAGAGAATTGAGGTTGATTCCAGTTACAACAGCAGAAACTTCTAAATTACAGGAGATAAAAATGGCTCAATGGCCACTTCATCATTTTAAATAAGCATTGTTACATTATGCATCTAGAACTCTGTTTTTGTCTCAGCTTATATTAACTGTAAATCCTAAAACCATATCAGTTTCAATATTAAAAAGTTGCTTATAAAATTGAAAACTCTGCTCTGAAATTGACCAATGGCAGGTGGGAGTATGTTTTCCTCATTCACACTGTTTAGCTAATTTACTTTCTGTAGCTACTGATCACACATTAGTATTTTCAAATATTCAGTGTATGTTTGTAACTAGGAAAAATGCTCCTCAGTTTGTGAAAGATCTCTAATAGATGTATTATGCTGTTCTATTTCACACAATTTAATTGGACGTGTAATGATGTGAAGATTTTGTGGTTTATATTTCCATCTTTTTTTTCTTTTTTTTTTTTCTTTTTTTGTTTTTGCAGATTGCATGTCCCATATTCGCAGGTCTCTTACACTTTTTCTTCCTGGCAGCTTTTGCCTGGATGTGTCTAGAAGGAGTGCAGCTTTATCTAATGTTAGTAGAAGTATTTGAAAGTGAATATTCTAGAAAGAAGTACTATTATGTTGCTGGCTACCTCTTCCCTGCTACAGTAGTTGGTGTCTCAGCAGCTATTGACTATAAGAGCTACGGAACAGAGAAAGCGTAAGTAATTGCAAGTGACCTGAGTGTTTTTCAAGTGAATAATTTTTTAAAGCCTATTAGCTGTCAGAGGGTCCCTGACAGACTAAAATACCATCTAAAAGCTTTATTGGTAAGAGAATGGCAAGGCTGTGCACAAATTACAATCAAGTCTTTTGTAATTCTCTAGGTTCAGAGGATTTTTCCTCTAGAGAGACCAAATCTAAATTGTGGTCTTTCTTTTAACACAAAAGATTGACCTGAAACAAATTGAAAAAGTAAATAACTTTTTGGCCTCAAATGTATATTAAGTAAAAATTCTCAGCTTAAAGTACATGACAGGCCTAAACACACAGTTATAAGCTAATGCTTCATTAGATCTCTTTGTTCAGCTGCCCCTCTAGCTATCTCCTGTCCTGAATTGTGATAGTACAATGTTCCTACCTTTATGTTTCACTTTGATAATAATTTGTCAGGCAAATAGAGCAAGAATAAAATTAGTCACTGCCTTTCATTTACAAAAATACAGGTATGTATGCAAAGTTGCAGAAGGTAAACAGAAAACATTTCTGAGCAGAGTTCCTGGAGGCATGAATTTGCCTTCCATTAGTGTTTACTTTGTCCTTTGATGAATTTTAGAAGATAGTGTTGACTACAAGAAATCTGCTTGATTTTGCTGCCAATGGAACACAAATAAGAAATTCAGCAAGAAACTGGTCTCTATAAAGAAGAAATAACTAAATGAAGGTGGCTGTAATAGGTTGATACATCATTTAATTTGGTATCGTGTATCTTCTCTCTCTACAGTTCAGCTCCCATTTGGGGCATTTAATTTATACCATATTGTTTTTCAGTAAACATGGCATCTGAACATTTTCTGTTTCGTATTCCTCAGGAGTAAGCACTTCACATATGATGTAAAGTTCAAAGCAGATTTTTGAAGATTACATAAAAAAACCTGTGAAGAATATTTACTGATTCATTAGTCCATGATAGCTGCTGTGACCAAACTGAAAAGGAGGCTGAGAGAGATATCATTTTGGTCTTGTTTCTTACATTTTAACTATTTCTGATGATCTGTTTTCAAGTTCAATAGTAGTATTAAACAGGACTCATCGGAAGAGATTGAGGTTAGGAAAAATTGTCCATTGATTAAATGGTACTCTGCAATGTATATCGTTGTTTACTGATTAAATGTTGGTTAGAATAAATATTTTTGTAGTTGTGTTCACTGGACTGAGATGCTAATGCCTGTGTTCACTTTTGTGTCGCTTTCTTCCATCATAGTTGCTGGCTCCGTGTAGATAACTATTTTATCTGGAGTTTCATTGGACCTGTTACCTTTATCATTCTGGTAAGAACTTTGTTTTTTCCTTTCCTTTTAGGCTATCTCACAGCAAACTTAAAAAGGTTGAATACCATCCGTCAATACTGTCCTTATTCAAAAGGCTTTTCATGAAAATGCTTCTAAACAATTTGTAATTTGTCAAATGGTTATATAAATGTTTAGAAATTTTTAGAGAGTGCTGACCAAATGATTAATTGTCAAAGCTGTGGTGGCACTTCAGCATACCCATTTTTTCCTAATGGCTTGAACTCTGAAGGTCATATTGACATGTGTAGTCATATGAAAAATCAATGAAGTACTAAACATAGTTGTTTTTTTTAAAGGAACCATCGCTTTTGCTTTCAGTTGAGTCACTATTTTACACATTCCAGATTTTATCTGCTAAATTATCCAACCTTAATATCTCAAAAGGGCATTCTAACAAATTGGATAATTACATAAATCTCAAGTTTCATTACTTAGACACTTTTTCTATGTATATTTGCATATGCATATTTCCAGTACTAGTGCAGTATATTCTTATGCTACACGTAATGTGTGTCAGACATACAAGTTCATCTGTTTTAGTACTAGTAATAGAATGTTATGCAACCAGTAGAAAGCATATATACATTCTAGCAGTAATTTGAGTAAAGTTGTTGTATGCATGCCCAGCCATCTCTACAGCCACAACTCTGTGCTTCATTGTCCATTTAAGACTGAATGTAGTGTTCATCCATCAGCTATCCATTCTCTGAGTGTTTCCAGGTAAAAATCTCATAGTCATCTGTCAACCTCTGGAAAAAAACTTCTCCCTGTTATTTCAGACTTATCATACCAAAACTGAATTAATACCAACATAGGAATTTGGAAGGAAAATGAATGCAAGATGTGCATTTGGGGCTCATCTTGGTTTTCTCTGCTAGTTCAGTATCTTTAAAGCCTGGCCATACTTGGGAAATATTCTAGAAGGCTGGTGCTGGGGACATAGGCTATGTACATACAAAGCTTTTCTCATAACTGCTGATAGTTCAGAAGGATGAATTAATTTGTCTTCATGCTTTTGACAGACTAAATATTTAACTATTCCCCTTCCTTTATACAGTAGTAGAGTTGTGGAATGTCAGTAGAAGTTCAGTTCCCTTGTATTTTGTCATTATTATTTTTTCAGCCTGAAGCACATGCACGAGTTGTAATTCTGAAATTTCTGACTTCTATAGATCTATATGCTAAATGTACTATTTTAGCACTTCACGTTGCTTATACTTTACTTCTCCATGTAAAAATACTCTGATGCTTTAATTATGGAAGTTTCTATAGAAAATGGACCAGGCCAGTCTTTTGTAGGCATTTTATTCCTTCCTGGTATCTTCAGTCTTGAAACAGGCTTATGTTTATTTCGTTTTGGTTTACTCTCTGTTTATATAAAAGCCTATTGCAGTCCTTTAGCAGTCACTGATGTGTGTGGTGTAAAAACTGTTCGAGTTTATTGGCGTGTTTTCAAAGAAATAGGTGTGGATTTCAAAACTCATGTATTATGAGTTGAATTAGAAAAATTAGGTTTCTGAGATTTAAGTATAGACCATAGTAATTGTACAGAATTATTCAAAAAACATTTAAATTAAACCAAGTCTCAGAGTGGTAAGGATTCTTTTTTAATTAAATCTACAGTTACAGTTGAAAGATATACTTGGTATTTTCAATATGATAGATGGCATTTTTCAATGCAGAGTTGTTTCTTGCAGTTTCTGTAATCATTACTAGCATATTATTTAATGTTTTGTGCCACAGTAGTTGTTACCTCAAGTCTGACTGTGTGTTGATAATTTTGCTTTTTGTGTCTAGTTTTTTATTTTATTCTAGTCACCTCCATTTCTCTCCTTTGCTTTAAAATAATATTTCACATGGGAAGCGTTGGGCACTGCTGACGGCTTTTCCACTTCCTCATAACCAGGTCACGGTGAGAATAGAGGTGAAGGACATTTAATCATATTGACCATGTACAGACATAGTTCACTATTATTTACTGGCCATGACATTATTATCCTCCAGCAAATCATTTAGGCTGAAACGCAAAAGGCCTTTGGGAGCAGTATTCCCAACTTCAGAAATATGAAACAGCAGGTAGCAATCACAGCACAGTTCTTGGGAGTAATTCTTCTCTGGCAATTGCTTTGCCCTCTAATCGTCCCAACTGAGCAAGCAAGAGAGACTGGAGGAAGAAGTGTGAGAAGTATAATGGCTGAAAAATGATGTCATGTTGCCCCATTTGTAGTGTAGCTTACTTAGTGTCAGTAGTATGTGAGCATTTCACCTTAGTAAGCTTTTTACCATGTTAAATCAAATCACTGTTATGATTCTCAGTTTAACGGAACTGCCAATGCACAGAAACTCTTTTTTAATGATCTTGCTTGCTATAAATAACAATTTTTTCTCTTGAGTTTATAAGGATTTTTGCCTGTATCAGTATACAGATTTGTACAAAATGCGGATGGGAAGTATGATGAGGGAAGTATGGAGTTTCTCAGTGTGTCTCCTGAGGAACTTTTAACTTCACTATTTCTATAGGCTGTCATGCCTTTGGGCACCAGGGTTATTATATCTATGAGAAAAGAGCATGTAAGTAATGAGCGGTGGGAAACCATTAGTATGCCTGAAATGGTTTAATGAAAGCTTGGATCATGATACGTCAGGAGCTGTTCTTATCATTTGGACAGCTCCATCTTAATCTTTAATAATTAATTCAGTTCAGTAAGAGTTCAGTGTGCACGCTCATTTAGAAGCCTTCTACAGAGAGCATCTCCCTTGCTGCCAGTCCCAGAGAGAAATAGGCTAAGAGGAAAGATCTGGAGATACAAGAGCAGTTTTAGAGCTGCATTTCCCAGGTAACTAAAGCTCAGGGGAGTTCGAAAAGGGTCAGAACATGTGCAGTTCAGCTAGGTTGCTTTAGAGTGGTGTTTCTCTTTTTCTGTCTTATCATATCCATGTCAGCACTGCAGGCTGTGTGGAATGAATTTTTAGCTGCTAAGCTCAGGCGGACGTGATTCAATTGAGCAGGTTCATGGCTATAAAACAGTGAACTCCTGTAATCTGTGGTCAGAGAAATCTGAGTGTCTTGACTTCTATGTAGATCCATATTCATTCATAGCCAAGTAATGGATGATGGTGGTTTGACTTTTATTCAGCCAAAACTACTGGAGTTTGCTTCTCGCAGGTGGAGACAGCGTATTAGGCTACCAAGGGTTGTTCAAGCAAAAATGCCTAGTGTGTCCTTCTACATTAACATAAGAAAGGTGGTTTCTTTTTTTTAACTCAGGTTGAGGCATTACTTTATCAAAATCAGTGGATGTATACTTACAGATGCACACATATCAAGCTCCACAAATGAAAATGGACTCTTATTTGTGACCTGAAGTATGTAAATAATACTCTTACATATTTCTATAGTAGACACTTGATAAATGGTATTTATTTACTTCTCACAGGGGAAAATTTATCATAATTATTGCAAAGTCTAGCTTTATTTGGCTACTATTTTGTTGTACCTGCAACTGACTCCAATACATTAGTCTTTTGTGCATGCTATTGCATCCCCTTTTTTAAGAAGTTAAATTGACTTGAAGACACTCTCTCTCTCAAAATTACATAGGTTTCAGGAATCAGAAAGACAAAATTCGTAGTTATAGCTGTCCAGTACTTTCTGATTTCCAGACCAGAAATGGCCCTATTTGTGTTGACTGTGAAAGAAGCATGATGTTGCAGGGTGCTGCATTTAATTATTAGCATTAAAAAAATCTTGCAGTGTTGCATTTTAAACTAGTTACTTTTTATTTATATATAATTGTGTTTCCTTTGCTTTGTTTTACTTGATTATAGTTGTCATATGAAGAGATAAGTAGGAACTGGTATTTTAAAAGATACTCTATTTTTTTTTCCAACTTTTACGCAGATTTCTAAAATCTTTATAGATTAATCTAGTTCTCTGTGTAATCTGTGTATCCCATCTCTTGTAGTGGTTAGCAAATTTTAGAAAATACAGCAAAAACATTAGTGAGACACTATCAAGACAAGTTTTTGCTTAGTGTGAGCAGCTATTGTTTTAAGAGACCTCACATTATAGTTTCACCTGCTGTAACTGTGTGTTTTGTCACTCTGGGTATCACAACAGAATCTTCAAATCTAAACCTGATGCCTGACCAGATTCTTAAATTCTTACTTTTAGCCTTTTGAAAATCAGACCAACACCCTTTCAAAATGCAGCATTAAAGACATTTTACTGCCTTAATCAAGGGTATGATTTCATGACTGTTTGAGTTGTATACATGGCAGCTCTGTGTGTGTTTACATGATATATCTGCAGTTTTTATTACCATTGAAGGAGAGTGGTACTGTTCAGGTGCAGATTTTGGTTCATCTGGGGCGGATGCAGCCCAGTTTTCAGGCCGAGACCCAGCCAGTCACTAGCCCTTTCTGTTACATGAAATGATGAGAAATCATCATTGTGATAGGTCCAGTGTTTCTCTGACAAGTTTGCTTTTAAAAGCCTATCTTGCCATTCAGGCTTTTATGTGACCCCTGAGTGCTGCATCTTTGTGGTGAACATTCTTCTTAAAAAAAGCTGTCCTGCTCCAACTGTCTGTCAAGCCTGGAAAACATCTGCAAATTCATTTACTTAGATCAGTAACAGTTCTGTCCTCAGACAGTCATGAAGCAATCCAGTTGGAAGGAACTTCAGGAGATCTTTAGTCAAACCTCCTGCTGAAAACAGACTCAGCTCTGGGTTCAGAACAGATTGCTTAGGGCTGAAGAAACTTATATGAAGTCAATACAAATGAATGCAGAAGCACTAAATATATTTCCTTCTCACCCCACATACTTCTCACTGAGTAAAGTAATTCAACCATTCCTTATTATTCGTCCAACAAGTTCCCTTCTCACTGCTTAGTGTCTTGTGTAAAAAAATGGCAGGATGCCCAAAAGTCTTTAACTCTTGAGTTCCTCCAAAACAGTCAATTTCTAGATGAAAAGGAGTAGGGGAGCCAAAAGTGAATCTATAGAAAGGTTTGGTTACAGTATTTGTAAGTGGGCAAAGTGGGCTTTTTATAATGCTACAGTGTGTAACAGAGATGCCAGCATGTTTGAACAAGTGGCAAACCATGGTCTTTTGACTGCTGAAACTGAAAACTTTGCAATATTTCACAGTGAAGGAAAAACTAGTGTCATATGCTCTGCTGTCATAGTTACTTTGTCGCTCTCTCTCTCTCTCTTTTTTTTTTTTTTTAATGCCTTTTTTCCTTTTTTTTTTCTTGGAAGGACCTATTTCAGCTGCTGTGATAAAGCATTCATACTTCTGTGGATTGCTTTTCATAGTCTATACCTAAATTAGGACTGAATTGTCTATTAAGAAACTGCTATGTACAGTTATTCCCTAGTCCAGCATGGACAGAGCTGAGTATCTACATAAAATGAGCTTAATATGCTAGAGCTTGGCTTAGTCTCTGGGGTAGGACCATGTCTCCTTGCATGTCACCAAAGGAACCTCAGTATTTAAAGACAAGCTTTTGTTTTTCATATGTCAAACTAGCACTTCAGTCATATGAAAAATCAGAGGATAAAACCCTCTCATTTCAGAAGGTAGTCATTTATGTGCTAAGTCATATCTATGTTTTTGATTGAATACACCAGGGTAACTACTTTTGCAAGGATTAGCCTCCAGCTGTGCTGTAAATGCTATTCGGAACTGGATTGTGCACTCCCAGTTGCATAGGTTGCAGGGTTGTAGCCAAAGATGCTTTATGTGCTAGGATTGGCATGGGGCAAGTCTGTTAGTCCTTAATCTGTTTGTTTTGACAAAGAATAAATAGAAGTTACTTTTTTTTTTTTTTTGAGTGGGATGGAGAAGTTCATGTTATGTCAGCTACCAAAATGTACAAAGAATTTCGATCACTTACAGAGCCCCCAACCTCTGGTCAAAGACCAGGGAGAGAAGCAGCTTGTTTTTTCACCTGAGGAACTTATGCACTACAGTGGAAAACTAGATAAGGGGAGCAAAATTATGACAATGATACAATGGAATGTTTCTCAACTGGTTAGTTATTATCTACAAAGAATCATGAAGGGTAATTGGCAGGTCATGAGATGATGACTCTTCATTTTGCTGCAATGGAAATCATGCTTAACCTACACAATGTACATACCTCCAAATAAAGACAGAAATAAATGACAAAAGATTATTTTTCTTACTTGTGTCACATGCATCTTTTGTATTAATCTTAAGATACAATTGTAAAAATGTTTTACTTTGAATTAGGATTGATGAGGCCAAAAGCTGCCAAACACTGTTCTGATGTCCAGAACTTCATTATAGTTCATACTGTCTGTCCCAAATTTAAGTTAGCAGTCATATCTTTTAGCAGTAGGAATTACTTCTATATTACATGTCTTCATTAGTAGACTGATCAGAGCTGTGTAAATACTTACTTTTTGAGATTGGTAATACCTGCTCTTTATTAGGATTTGAGTGACATATCTGACCATTGTGGCACAGCTGTAGGAACACATCTGGAATGAACTTGTATCCCCAGTGTTACAAAAATATGAGGATTTTGTTGCTATTTCAAACCAAAGTCTCCACAGAATGAGAGAGTGGGCTTGATCATTCTCCATCAGTAACCAGTTGCAGATATGGATGGAAGATTGTAGGAATGGGGACATAATATACCTAATCTGTGTGTTATTAAGGATGTCTAAGCATATTTTCCCATCTTCTCTGATCTTCAGTTCAGTTATTTTATGTGGATTAGTTTATGAGTAGATAAGGATGTGTGTTCTCCCTGAAAGAGCATAGATCTTACTGTTTTCTAACATACGATTCTACTTGTTTGCAGGATATAGGACAACACATACTAATTGTTCAAATTAACTGTATAGCACCTTTCCAACCCATATTCTGCAGGCATCCTTGTATTTGGCTTACCTGTGCTCTTCACATGCTTTGCGATAGGAGAAAGGAACCTGGTATCTTTGATACCTGTGATTCTGTTTCACAGTAGTAAAACCATAAAATAATTACCTTTGGTATCTTCCCTGGTTTTATTTAAATGATGAAAACAACAAGAATAAGACAGAATAGTCCTTTCCTTCTTGTGGCATGCAGTCTTGCTTCAACAGAATCCAAACTACAAAGGGAAACAGGGCAACAGGGAGGGTGCACCATCAGCCTGTGTCCCTGGCACTGTTAAGTGTGATGCATTTGCTACATCTTTGTCTTTCTTTTTCTCTTTTTCTTTGTATTCGGTTACATTTAAGCAACTTGCAATACCCCAGTGGGATTTATGAGAACAAAATCAAATAATTAAAAGAATGGGAGAAACCAGTAAAGGCAAAAAGCATTCCAGAAGCAGAAGGGGGTGATAAAAAGACAGGTAGTATGGCACAGTAAAGTGGTAACCACAGTCCTTGGAGGAGGTCAGTGAGATGAGGAACAGGGCCAGAGGTGACATGCAAAGGTGAAGAGAGGCCAAGCACAACATGGTGGGAGACAGAGCCAGATAGACAATGGCAGAGCTAGATTAGGAGCTAAATATCGTGGTTCTTGATAACATTATGAATTTGGAAAATAAAGAGAAACAAGGACTTTTAATATTTTTTTCCCCTCATCGGAATTTGCAGTCACCTTTCTTTTACAGATTGTCTGATATAGTTACTCAGTTCCACTACATATTTGAAAATAAATTAGGGGGGTTTTGTTTAGTCTGTAACATCATCATTATTCAAACTATTATTGAAGTAGTTTAATTTCACTCTTATCTGTTTTGACAGCTGAATCTTATCTTCCTGGTGATCACATTGTGCAAAATGGTGAAGCACTCAAACACTTTGAAACCAGACTCTAGCAGGTTGGAAAACATTAAGTAAGTGCTTTGTGTTCAAGTATGAGAACTATGATTATTTTCTGATTGCTGAACTGATTGAAAGCTACTCTCCATTAGGAGCACATGCCATTGTCTCCCAGCAACTGCAGATGTCAATTAGAAGCAAACAGAGCCAATCCTGCTTTCGTCACATTGTTGCTGTAATGTCACAAACCATGGTCAAAATTAGATAATTTCAGCCTGGAACTAGTGCCAAGAAACTGTTTCACGGAAATGCCACAGCACTGTAGTAATTTCATTTGCATTTAAAATGCAGTTCAAAAGCAATGTTCCTGTTTGCATGGCTGATACGCTTATATTAAGTTTGTTTTGTTAAATGACTTTTTGATTTAGGGATTCTGTGCAGTTTCTACTCATAATCCTGTTCTCCCAAGAGAATTTACTCTATTATTATTGTTAACTTGAAGATTATCTGCTGTTTTTATGTTAATTTATGTTTAAAAAGCAAGCAAATGTTTACTTTATCATGGTGCTGCACTGCAGTATCCCTTTTGCAGAGTAATATGTGTTTTAAAATGAACACGACTTTGGCAGCTCCTCCTTCTTTAGATAGTCTTCCTGTGTTCTGTATAGCTTTGCCTTGTACTGAAGGTTTTGTTAACAACACTGAAGGGATGGTGCAACTTTCTAACTCTGAGGGTTGGATATGAAAGAGTCTTACAGATTTACTTTGAATGTTGAAAATGGAAAGGGAGATTTTCAGTCAGGCTAATATTGTGTACTACATGTTTTAGATAGGTCAGTATCAGCTTCATTGCATGTTGCATGATAAGAGAGAGAGCTAATCTTTAGCATCTCTCTCTTTTCTTCCTTTTCCTCTTTCTGTCTTCTCATCCACACCAGTAATTACCGTGTTTGTGATGGCTACTATAATACGGACTTACCTGGGTAAGATAGAACCCTACATTAACAAATTTCTAGCATGATTTTTAACTTTACAAACTCGGTCAATATTGTGGATTTCCCTTAATTTTAAATAACTAGTTTTGAGATACTTGATTTGCTAAAGAATTTTTAACTAATATATGCCTTTATAATTTTAAATTGCTTGCTTCTGCATTTTGAATTTTCTAATTTTGACTAATTTTTGTAGACAATTAAATATGCACTTATTAATTTCTGTTTCAATTCTGTCTAATAATTTTGTTTCTCTTTTCTGCTTATAATGCTTTCTAGCTATGAAGATAATAAGCCATTTATCAAGTAAGATCATTAGTTAGATGTGGAATTCACTGACTAAATTCCCTTTCCCTTTCATTCCGTGCCGTTCTCTGCAGTTCCTTTTCTTTAACCTATTCATGATGGGATCTTTTTTAGACTATTCTGTAGAGCAATGTCCATATTTTTGTCACATTTCCAGCAGGGTTTCTTCATCCAGAAGTTAGATCATCTTGCTTCAGTTTAGTTGAGTTTATCGGAGTGTTAAAGATTTGGGCTCTAGGCTGTTTAACCTTTGTGCATTTGCGTTATATTATTTGGTGTCGTATGGCAGCAGCACTGTTTAAAATCTATGGTGTGATTAGTGGCTAAGTCAGATTTGTCAGTCTCTTTTCTAAAAGCAGATAAAGCAATGCAGTAGCTGGGGCTTACACTATACTTCTGCATTTCAAAATAGTTTTGACATCCTATGCAGTTCTTGGGAAAGAAAAAGGTCATATCTACTCTTTCTGTTGTCACGGGAGACTAAGAGTACTAAATGGAATTGTTCTTTTTTTTAATAGAGAAAAGGTTAAACCCAAGGAATTTTTACATTTGAATATGAACCTAGTAAAAGTCAACTTCAGGAACTGAAATGTTAACATTGGATTTGGCAACATGTTTTCTCATAAGTAATGTTACTAAAATTAATTTTCTTTTACAGATCCTGGGTCCTGGGTGCATTTGCTCTCCTGTGTCTCCTTGGCCTAACATGGTCATTTGGCCTGCTGTTTATCAATGAGGGGACTGTTGTGATGACATATCTCTTCACAGTGTTTAATGCTTTCCAAGGAATGTTTATTTTCATCTTTCACTGTGCCCTTCAAAAGAAAGTAAGTTACTGAAAACACAGATACATATTCCCTATCTCCCTAAAAATACCACATATATTTCTTTTAAAAATACAGAAAAAAATACTAATGCCAAGAACTGGAGTACTTTGAAGTATTTTGAGGAGGGGACTAGGATTCAAAAGCAACTCTTGCTGTGAATGCTTGTGAGTCATGTAACTACTCTGTGACTTGGGCAAGTCTAGAAGGGATGCAGTGTTTCCATCCTGGGCTTGAAAAGTTTTGAGGGTTCAGGAAGAAAACTACTCTAGAAAATGTATTGTTTAACATTGTTAATGTGGTATGTATTAATCTGGACTTAGAGCCAAAAGTCCTGTGCATGAAACAGCTCCTGCCTCCAGTACAGCACTGCAAAGAATCATTTACAGTATCATCAGTACATCTTAGCCTGGAAATTCTCTAGTTTTTCTCAAGGATGAGGACCTCTCCTGAGATCTCATTAATCTGCCCCATAAAGCTACAGGTGATAGGCAGGGTTTGTACTATGAGTGCTAATTCATTTCAAATTTAAGTGAGATCTGAAAATTAATTTTATTACAAACTTTGACACACCTTAGAAAAAAGGAGTCATTAACACTAGACAGATACCAGCATGACTACTTTTTTTTTTTTTTTTCAAGTGTTTGCCTCCCCCAGCAATCCAACAGCTTTGTGGTCTTAACTGGAAAAACTGGTATCTTCTGGCAAGGGCCTTGTCTTATGAGTGGGATGTACTAAATTAGTTCTGCTCCCCTTTGCCCAAGGGGATCAGAGGAATCCAAAAGCAGAAGATCTGCTGGGGAGAAATAAAGCTTGCAGAGAAGAGGGCAGCAAACAGGAGAGAAGAAAATGAAGGGTGCATTTGGGTGGGGATTCTCTTCGTGTTCACTGCACCTCTTCTCTTTCTTTTCCCCTCTACCCCATCGGACTGAGGGTGGAGCCTGCTTCCAAAGATGCCATAGAGGCACTTCAGTGAAGGACAGAAGAAAAAAGCTCATCACCTGTGTTAGAAGACGTAGCAAATTACTGAAATGAGAGTTGTGAGGAATGGTAAACGTCCAAAAATCCCACCCCCAAAAAAATTACCATAGAATTACCATTCTGCATTTTGAAATACCCAATTTGCGATACTTAAATTCTGAATATTTTCACCAGTTCTAGGCTGGACACATAGCAAGTATTAGCTCCCATTACAATTAGCTTATGAGAGGCACAGTTAACTTACAAAGTGGATTGAGACTATCAGATAAAGCGTTGCTGTGTAAATACAAAAATCACATTCTTATGTACTCTCAATTGTATGAGCTCTAACACTATCAGCATCTCTAAATTTGGTGTAGACAATGGTATTTAAACACATTTTAGAAAAAGATCTGGTAGACAGAAGGGATTGTATCCAAACTAACATGGCACTTCCCTTATTTTGAGAGAACAAAAGCACAGTAACAGAGGAGATTGAACCTAAGAAGAGAGGGATGAAAATGCAAACATTTTCAAAATGCTAATAATTTTTAGATTAGGGTTTCATTTAATGTTGCATTTTTTACCACTTGTATTGGACTTGAAAATCAAAACCAGATTCCTTTTTTATTTCTTTTTACAGCTGTGCATTGTTTTTATATTAAGTGGAGTCAGCAAAAAGCAGTCTTAAAATACCAGTCAAGTGTGAAAAAGCATAACCTAAAGCAATAAGATTTATACCTGAAAGAATGTTAAAGCTGCTATTTAAGATTTTTAAGTTTCAGTGCTTTTGACTGGATATTATCCTGTCCTCTGCATAGCTAATATAGTCTTTTTATTCTCTTATTACTAGTTGGTCACTAAATTGAACAGAAAAATAGAATTGTGAAAGTGAAAACTAATATGTTTCCAGTTCTGACAAGATGATAGTGCTGTTGGTTCCATCAGTTTCCAACAAGCTATAATTTAGAAATAATGACAGTGGAAATCGTAGTGCTGACATATAATGTACATTCACTGCAATATAGGGATTAGGCAAAACCAGCCCTGGAGGGTTGTATTTGTGTAGTAGAGTTTTGCTTGCCATCTTCTCTACTGTGTAGTTGCTTGGAGAATCTAGTATGCATTAGTTGTTCAGAAATGTATTTCCTAAGGTATTACACCATCTAATGTTGGTTATATATAGACTTACATTTTTCAGAGCACAGAATTTAAGCTGTCTGTGCATGTCAGTTTTGGGTTGGTTTTTTTGTCTTTTATGCTGATATAGGTAGCAGTTTACTTGAAATATGTGCCATAAACTTTTATAAAAAGATGAGTTATTGTCCCTAGCTTAAATTTAAGGCACTATTTAAATTTTCTTCAATCTTGCGGTTTGTAGAAACATCACAGCATGTATTCCATAAGTAAAATTTTTGCAATGTTGAAAACAGGACATGGAACATGAAAATTCACAGTATTAAGTTTGCATTTTCTCCACTCCCCCTTTTACGTATATGCTCATTTCTGTCCTACAGATCAAGCAGACTTTAGCTGAAATCCCGCTTTTCCCAGAAACTTAGGCAACTCATTGGTGAAGATCATAGAATCACAGAATGGTTTGGGTTGGAAGGGACCTTATAGATCATTTAGTGCAAATCCCCTTGCATGGGCAGAGACAGTTCTTATTAGACCAGGTTCCTCCAAGCCCCATCCAACCTGGTCTTGAACACCTCCAGGGATAAGGCATCCAGGGCAACCTGTTACAGTGTCTCACCACCCTCAGAGTGAAGAATTTCTTACTAATGTTTAACCTAAATCTTCAAGTTCAAATACATTTCACAAAGATAAGCTTAGATTCCCAAGTATCTGGTGGAAGATTTACCACTTTAGATTCACACTTGTTTACCAGTTTTATCCACTGTGTTCTTTCACTTATGCTGTCATGCTGCTGAGATGAAAATAATAATAGTTGTCTGAAAACAGTAGCCAGTGTAGCAGTCACCAAATATGAGAGAACTGCTTTCTGCAAAGTTAACCCTGATTACTTTCATGACAAATGTTAACACACATAAGTTAAAAACTGAAGTTGCCAGTAGGTCACTGGAAAAAGAAGGTGAATAAATGTAGGACAAATAATCATTAAATAGTTTTGTTCTGACAAACAAATCTAGGTAAATGCACAGGTATATTCAAATTGCTAGGTTCAGAAAAGTCAGCGATGAGTATTTTTTGATCCTAAACATGAAAGGTGCTTAATTTTCCAACTTCATTCTTCAAAATTTGGCTCTGGAATACACAGTCCCTCCACCAGCATAGAGGGTACTCTGCCTGGAACAGAGCAGTGGTGTTTGTGAACTTTATACTGTCCTGAAGCGAGTGTGACCATATGAGCTGGCAGCTGTTTGCATTACACAGAATGACTTTACATGAAAATGCCTTTATAGTCACTGTAGGCTTTGTGCACACTCTTGGAAGGGACAACATAATAGTCAGTTCCAAGCAGTGCAAAGGCTAGATAGTTAGCTCAACCTTTCTTGAATGTAGAGTGGAAAGACAGACTTTCTGCACCAAAAGCTCGTAGAAAAAGGACTATTTTCAGCCAGCATTCAATCCAAGTAAATTTAATTATATTAATCTACAACATAAAGATGAAAAAAAACCAGTCCTGTAAATAACTCAGTAATGAAGATCTAGACACATCAAAACAAAATACATGTACACCTTGGAAATAATTTCTCAAAAATCCCGGATAGCTGAGAATGCTGCTACTAATTATGGAAAAAAGAACTTGATTTGCTAGTGGCCAACAGTTTGACAAAGAAGAGTAAATTCAGTGCAAGGTTTGTGTGGTTTTGGCAACGGAGATATTTAACACTATTTTTTTTTTTTGTGCTAAGTAATCTTTCTTCCCCCACATAGGTACGCAAGGAATATGGCAAATGCTTCCGACATTCCTACTGCTGTGGTGGGCTGCCAACTGAGAGTCCCCACAGTTCAGTGAAGGCATCAACAACAAGAACTAGTGCTCGCTATTCCTCTGGCACACAGGTAACACAGGTTTTCACAGCATCTTTTAATTAACCTTATTTATAAAAAGACTACTGAGATGTGTTCCAATTAGAACCACTAATTGTCTGCTCAGTATTGTCATTTAAATGGTGAGTACATACTTCTGCATAGTAGAATTAATTTCTTTTTAAACATTTTCTTTTACTTTGGTCTTATCCAAACACCCTATGTTTCTTGTAATTAGGGACTTGTTTGTAGGAATGTTTATACCATGTTTCATCTAAATGAAATTTAATAAATTAGATTTTCAATAACAAAAAAAGGAATTTCACTGTGTGCTAGAATAGCTTACTTTAAGCCAAAATAAAAAATGTTCTAGGCAGTAGAATATAAGTCGGAAAAAGCTTTTTGAAACTTAATATTTTCTGTCTCACTATGTAACAGAGTCGTATAAGGAGGATGTGGAATGACACTGTGAGAAAACAATCCGAATCGTCTTTTATCTCAGGTGACATCAACAGCACTTCAACACTTAATCAAGGTCAGTCACTGGGAACATTTCAGTTTTAGAAGCCTTAAATTTTATACAGATTTTATATCATTTAACACAGAAGAATTGAAAAGAATGTTTTAAAAAAATAAAATCTGTAACAAATGTTCTCTAAAAGCAGTTTTAAAGTTATCCACCAGCATATTTAAAAACCTTGTTCCCTCAACTGGCCCCCTGCTATAGAAGTTGAATTTCTCCATTTGTGGAAATGTATTTAAATAAGTTACATCAATAATTTAACCTAAAAGCAAGATCATAATTTTAAATCTTTCCTAACCTTTATAGGTTAAATCTGAAACAGAAATATGAGTGCAGTAAAATTTAAAGCATATTTGACTATGATTTTTAGGTGCAGAAATTTTCCCAGTGAAATCTAATTGATATAATTTCTATGCAAAAGATGTCTGTAAAGCATTTATCTCTTCTGTTTCAAAGATCATCGTATCTGTCACTTGGGATAGAATCCAGATTTTCAGGCACAGAGAAGCCAGAACTCCAAATTTCTCAGCTCAAATAGATTTTGAAATCAGTAACCTCATTCTCCTGTCCAGTTAGAAAGCAAGGGCATTAACAGAGACAGATCACCCCTTCGTTTCTCCTCTCCCATCTGTTTTTTTTAAGGCACTTTGCACTGGCAGTGGAAGGAAGACTGTTCTGTGCAAGCCAAGTCCAAAGCCTATTATTCTGCCCACATGTCTAGGAGAAAAACACATAGACTTGATCTCATTGGAACCAGTTCCTGCTCAACTCAGAAAGTTTCAGACAAAATACACCACTATCAGGGCTGCTACAATACCCTCATCAACCACAACTAGCAAATTTTTCTGTTTAGGTGTTTGTTCTTTTCAAGATTTGCTGGTAGGGACGTGTACTTAGCACACATTCATTTTGGAAGTGAAAAATGTAGTATTTTGGAAGATAAAATATTTCAGAAAGCATGATACTGTTTTGGATATGTAGCAAAAAGAAAGTGGGTAAGACCTGTGTGTCTCACTGCTCCCTCCCCCATTCTTGTATGTTCCTCCGGCAAAATCACAATTAGTAACTTCTCCTAAGTAGAAAATGTACATTTTTCATACCCATGAGAGAAGGCTGTTACCTTCTAGTTTCTTATTAAAGTTCTGTAAAAATACTAGCAACAAAAATCTAGGATTTCATCCTAATTTGATACCTGTGACTCGTGAGGTTTGCTCTAACTATGCTGTACCCCCTCAGTTGACTCAGAGTTGAACAGAGGTCTTGGCTGCTTCTCCCTGTTTTAGAGTTCCTTTCTTAAGTCATGTTCTGCCATTCTGTTTAGAAAAAATGATAATCAACTTTAATTATAATATTGTCACTATCTTGGTGACACATACATGTAAGGGCAGTTTTCCAATTAGTTGCAAGTGTAATTTTTTCTTCAAAATAAAAATCAAAATTTTAAAGGTGGGAAAAAATTAAAAAAAAAAAAAAATCTGTTAACTGTAAATTACACATAATAATTCTATACAAGATTTAACATAGTACACAAAAAAGACACCAAAACCACTAGACAAAACAAGCAAAATGTATTTCAATTAGTATTTCCAATAATAAGTACATTACAACTTAAAAAAAGCTACAATAAAACCTTTCAAACAGGATTAGCGTGATCAGGCAATAATTTTCTGAGTCTTAGATTTTTCTACTGATTTCTGATACCAATTATCTTATGGTAGTACAAAAGTGTTAATATTTGGAATATATATCTATATCTATCTATATATATATATCTATCTTCCTTGCCAAATAAAAATATCAGTACTATATAAAGATACCTGGCTCTTTAGTTGTCCCTTGGTCTGCAATACAGTGATCTGGATAAACTGCTGTGGAAAACAATAGAAAAGAAAGTACCATTTTACCTTAATTGAATGTTTAAAGCAAGTTTTAAATCACAGCATCTTATGTGCAGTGTTTTTTTGTTTGTTTGTTTGTTGTGTTCATTATTCCAACCCATTTTTCTTCTAGTAGCTATAAATCAAGATTGGCTTTTTAATAATTTCTCAAAATATGCTGATCTTTTCCTAATTATTCTGAGAGTTGTTTACATGGTGTTGCATTAACATGTAAAATGTTTTTTTTTTAAAAAAAGAGTCCATCTAGTATTTTGATTGATCTTACATTGTTTTTAAACTGATTGTTTAAAGAAAAATTGTCATTTGGGGAGTTCCTTTTTAAAACCTGGCAGATAAATTTGCAGCATGAATGTCTCAGGAGAAAATGTGAATGCTCTGATTTCTTAGAGCAAATATTTTCTTTCCCCTCAGCATGCATACTTTTGCAGATACTAAGTTATGCTTCTTGCAGTTTGTCATCCACTGTCTGTTTGAAAACAACAATTTCCTTCCACTGTCCTTGTGTTTTTAAGAAAGTGAATAACATCTCTGATTCTGTCATAAAGAGATTTCTCAATACCTTCCCATTTGAGATATTCAGTTCTCACAGTTCTGGACAGAAGTGTTCCATGTGATCATTTTAAAAGTTACAATAGCTTTGTGTAGTACTTTGGATCTCTACACATTTAATTGCTATTCTTGTGTAGCAGTGATTTTGTATACATTAGTAAATGTCATTCTCACCAGATGTTTACTTTGGGGATTTGGACAGCACCTGTGAATTACTTGAATCTAACTGTATTTTCCTACTCCCATTTCAAATACATAGCACGAGTACATTCAGAAATTTTCAGCTGAATTGCATTTGACAAGTCCTACATGATTCATGATGAATAAAAAAATATTCTTTATTGAAACTGTCAGCCTAAAATTAAAGAACTGACATTTTTTTTTCTGTTTCTTTTGCTTTAGGAATGACTGGCAATTACCTACTAACAAACCCTCTTCTTCGACCACACGGCACTAACAACCCCTATAACACATTGCTCGCTGAAACAGTTGTATGTAATGCCCCTTCAGCTCCTGTGTTTAACTCACCAGGTGTGCTTATACTTCCTGAATAAAACTGCTTTTCTTGGCTCTCTCCAAATCCCTTTTCCCTAGATAGAAACTCAAGTTGCAATGCCCTAGCCATACATTCTGAATTTCTGTCAGTTGGAGAAATACAGTATTGCCAATGTCAGCTTGTAAAACTGCACTATATTATAGTAATGCCTTTGCCATAACAGTATTTACCAATAATTATCCATGTTTTTAACACAGGTGGCATAAATCTTAATATACTATTACAGGACTGACAACACATGGTCCGAGAGCCCATCTTCAAGATATATATCACTTAGAGGTATCACATCTATGCACTATAAGGTTGACTCTAAAGCTTGCTGAGAAAAACCTGCTTTGGGAACAGATTAGATACTAAAGCAGTGCAAGGCATCTTGACACCTTTGCATACCCAGAGTAGAAAATTGTATCCAGCGTCAAAGAGATCTAAACTATAGTATAGTGCAGCTTTATGGTAGATCATTTTCCTGTAGGAAAATCTTGAGATTAACAACTAGAACAGTTTAGTTCTGTAGAAATAAGGGGTGTCATCACTTACTTAACATTTTGTTGTTACAATAGCTTGTTGCTTTTTTTAACTCCAGTGCAATTAATCAGTAAATATCTAGCAGTTACTGCGTGACGAGACGTAAGATCACTTTACTATAACTGGAACGGTGTGTCTTTGATAAAGAGCTCAAAAAACCTTGTTTCCAGTTTTTATTTCAAGTTTTCTTTTTAACTGAACTGCAGTTTCTATTTTCATTCTCTTGTTTTCTTACTTTCCTTATGCTTTCCTCTAGCAACCTACAGAGAGACAAGTATGGGAGTAAAACTTAACTTTGCCTATCAAATGTAAATTTTTTCAGCATGATTTTTAATGGACACAATTAAAACATAACTAGCGGTCATGAAGTAGACTCAGCGGGCAAGTGGTTCACAATTTGCAAATGAAATGTTTCCACATTGAAAAAGAACTTGCTTTTTGGGAAACAACATGAGGTCTGTAGCAAACCCTATTGGTAACAAAAGTTACGCAATGCTGAAATAATTTGCTGTTCAAATCCAAAGCAGCGTCAAACCCAAATGCTCAACAATTTCCCTATATTTTTACATTCCCACAGTACTTTTGCTACAGGCTACGGAAAGTTTTCAAATTAATTACCTGATCGTGGGCAACAAAATTTGCCTCATCAAACCAATTTGAATATATTCTAGCATGCTTAACTCTGCAGTATATCATAGAAAACTCATTTTGGATCATCAGGCCTATTTTGGTATCTGTTTAGCAGAAGGAAAGAGAATTATAGAATTAAATCACTTCCATGAGGGAAATGAATGCCAGCATGTGGTCCATGTGTTGTCTACTTTTATAAATGCCATATGTTCTGTGCAGTTAAATCCATTGCAAGAAAAATCTTGGAACATATATGAAATTGCAAAACTACGAAGTTGTTTAATCAAAGCTTAAAGAGACCTTTCAAACAACCCTCATCACTGTTTAAATCAGTACACATGGAGAGGAGTTAACAATAACACAAATACAGAATGATTTGTAAATTACTCAGCATTTATTTGGAAATTATTACTTCTTTTTTTTTTAAAGTTGAAGACAAAAATCTTTTCATGAGAAAATGCAATTACTTTTTAATTGAAAACAGTATTTCCAGAGAAGATTGAATTTTCTAGGATAAGCTGCAGCTTTAATTATTTAAAAAAAAAACAAAAAAACCCTCACAAAAAAACCCGAATAAAACCAAACAAAAACCAAGACAAACAAACAAAAAAAAAAAACCCAAAAATGCAACCAAATAGGAAAATGTATAATCTTTTCCAAAACAATCATTTTCTTATACTCCTCCAAGCCTTGCATATGATGCAGCAGCCTCACAGTGGTCAGTCTCATTTCAGTAAAGTCACTCCATTCTTTCTTTACTTCCAGACATATCTGTAGATAAAATGATTTTCTAGGAATGCTCTAATCATCTGACTTTCCATGGTTCAGACTGTTTAATTTCTTTCAAAGTTTTTTGTTTTCTTTTTTCTTTGCTTGGGAAGCACTGTGCTGTCATAGTTTACATGTCTTTGTGTCTGTAGGAAAACCTTTTATTTATTGTGTAAAAAAAAAGCCCAAACTGAAAGAAAGCATAAAGAGCCTAATCATCATAAGACTTCATTTTTCTCCCCCTTAAACTTCTGTTCATGTTTCCAGCAGACTTACCCAATCTGTCATTCCTCCAGCAGCTATGAGATATCAGCCATGGCTGATTGCCTCTTCCCATTCCACAACTAATATTTATTCTTTGGTTTAATTTCTGTGACCCATACTTACAGAAATTCCTAACATTTCTGCATTTGACTTCCATGCCCATGGTAACTGTGGGCCTAACTCTTAATTAACGATTCTGGTTCATTCAGTGCTGTCACTGTGACTGATGCAGACTGCAGGCAAACTTTGACCTTTAGAAGCCTGGGGCCGTTGTTGGCAGACAGAATATTAGTGCAAAAAAATTACATTAAGTGGGAAAAGAAAAGCTATTATTGCTTAGTAATCTAATTTGCTGAACCCTTGCTCTGACTAAGTTGCTGAGAAGCTCAGTAATTCTTCATCATGTTACAATAAATCATTTTACTTTCTTTTATATATCAGCTACTCTTAGGCCAGATAGCCTGAGCAGACAGACATGATGTGAGTTGTCCAAAGTGAGTCATTCCACCTGCTGTCTATCGTGTTGTTGGATGGTGCTTGTGGGCCCTGGTCCCTGTAGTGTGAAAGATGGCTGTCCTTGTTTAACATGAATTCTTTGTATTTATCCATTTTTTCCATTCTTTTCTTTACTTCATCTCAAAAAAAAAAAAAAAGGAAAAATGTTAGAAATGTTGTTAAAGTAGTTGCTTGCCAGTTACGTGGGTTTATGTTGTACATTTACCTTCAGTTATGTCTGTGATCTAATTCCTTTTTAATTTAGTGTCGTTTAGGACAAATTCTGTTAATTTTCTTTTCCTGAATCATGGTGGTGTACTTCAAAACATAGTTGTTTCAAAATAAATTGCTTTGCATTACATATGCAAGGGCATGGAGTGAACAGTTCCTTGTGGAAGAGTCACATAATTGACACTAAATTAAGAAATTAAAATGCCACTATTCCTCCCAGGAAATACAAGTTACTACTTTTACAATGCATCTTTTATTATAAGGTGTGAAACTGTTTACATTTGGGAATGTTCAATAACCTAACTTTTCTCACGTCTTACTTCCAAGTACAACTTTGTCCTGAACTACATTAAACAATTCTGTTAAAAAAAAAATTTAAAAAAATAACCCTCTAAAAAGCACATCAGGCAATAACCAGCTCTGCCCTTCTCTGTTTCAGGACATTCACTGAACAATGCCAGGGATACAAGTGCCATGGATACTCTACCGCTAAATGGTAATTTCAACAACAGCTACTCGTTGCGCAATGGAGACTATAATGACAGCGTGCAAGTTGTAGACTGTGGACTAAGCCTGAATGATACTGCTTTTGAGAAAATGATCATTTCAGAATTAGTGCACAACAACCTGCGGGGCAGCAGCAAGAACCACAACCTGGAGCGCACCCTACCAGCCAAAGCTGTGATCGGCGGGAGCAGTAGCGAAGATGACGCCATCGTAGCAGATGCCTCATCTTTGATGCACAGTGACACCCCTGGGCTGGAGCTCCACCACAAAGAGCTCGAGGCCCCCCTCATTCCTCAGCGGACTCACTCCCTTCTATACCAGCCCCAGAAGAAAGTGAAGACCGAGGGAACAGACAGCTACGTCTCACAGCTGACAGCTGAGGCTGACGACCACCTCCAGTCCCCCAACAGAGACTCTCTTTACACGAGCATGCCCAACCTCAGAGACTCTCCGTATCCAGAGAGCAGCCCCGATGTTGAAGAAGATCTCTCTCCCTCCAGGAGGAGTGAAAATGAGGACATTTACTACAAGAGCATGCCAAACCTAGGAGCTGGCCATCAGCTTCAGATGTACTATCAAATCAGCAGGGGTAATAGCGACGGCTATATAATTCCCATTAACAAGGAAGGATGTATTCCCGAAGGGGATGTTAGAGAAGGACAAATGCAACTAGTGACAAGCCTTTAATAGTGTAGCAAGGAAATATTAAAGGCCACGTACAAGTATTAAAAAGACTTAATTGGCCCCATGCAGGCTCCCTCATATCTGCTTGAAGAGACAATTCTGTTGACCCTGTGGTTCTCCAGTAACGGGGATGACTGGACCTCGCAGTTCTGTGAATTTTTATAAAACAAAAACTTTGTATATACACAGAGTATACTAAGATGAATTATTTGTTACAAAGAAAAGAAATACCAACAAGGTATTTTAAGATATCTTCTGCTGCTGAATTTAACAAAATTGTGAAAAAAAGAGAAATAAACACTTCCCAGCCATTTTACTGCAGCAGTTTGTGAACTAAATTTGTAAATATGGCTGCACCATTGTTTTTCTAGGCCTACATTGTATTATATACAAGGCGTAGGTTCTAAAATCCTGTGGGACAAATTTACTGTATCTTACTATTCCTGACAAGACTTGCAAAAGCAGGAGAGATATTCTGCATCAGTTTGCAGTTCACTGCAAATCTTTTCCATTAGGGCAAAGATTGAATACATGTCTAACCACTAGCAATCAAGCCACAGGCCTTATTTCATATATTTCCTCAACTGTACAATGAACCGTTCAGATGAAAAAAAATGGCTAAAGAAATTATATTTTGTTCTATTGCTAGGGTAAAATAAATACATTTGTGTCCAACTGAAATATAATTATCATTAAAAAATAATTTTAAAGAGTTTGAAGAAAATATTGTGGAAAGCTCTTGGTTGCACATATAAGCTGGTTTTCTTACACTCTGTTCATAGTACGGTAGTATGTTTAAAATGCAAGCTCTACCCATTTTCACTTATTTTTCACTGTAAACAGTGTTCTGCTTTGACAAGTTAGTTTTTATTCTTACGTTTTAAATTTTTGTTGCCAAAAACCATCATTTCGGGAGAAAATTGTTTTAGAAGCCAATTATGCCAAGCCTTGCACAAATTTGGTATAGCTAACAAAGATTGTAACTCAATTCCCTGTTCAATCTCCAATCAGGGTTGGGTGGTAAGGGGTAAAGGGGACACTGGACACTTCTCACAAGCTTTCTCGTGAATAAAAGGTGCCTGTCCTTTAAAAAAATAAAGAAAACATAACTATTACTCTTCCATATTCCTTCTGCCTATATTTAGTAATTAATTTATTTTATGATAAAAATCTAATGAAATGTAAATTGTTTCAACACGATTCTGCTTTTTTTCATCCCTTTGTGTAAACCTGTTAATAATGAGCCCATCACTAATATCCAGTGTAAAGTTTAACACCTGTTTGACAGTAAATAAATGTGAATTTTTTTCCAAATAGGTAAAATGTGCATTTTTATGTACGAAGCATAATTGGCATCATCAGTCCTTCAACCCAGCTGTATCCTGCTTAGAATGGCTTCTTTACATTTCATGATTTAAGTGTTGAGAATACAATAGAAACTGTCTGTATAGCTCTACAAGAGAGGTCATCTTTACTATTCATTACTCTAGTCACAATTGGATAGGATCAAACTCAGACATAATCAGGATCATTAGGAAAATGTACTGTAATTTCATAAATTTACATAACTTTTAAGTAGACATCTGTCCTGAAATTTAAAACAAGGTGGTAAACACCACTATCCTATCAGTAATTAGCAGTTAATTATTAGTGATGAAGATACATTGTTGCAGTGGGGAAAACATGAATAAGCAGCATTTGGATAGCCCTCCAAGAGCTATCTAAATAATTAATCCATCACGGCACTGTTTTGAGTCAGATAAATAAGCACGATGGTCCCTATTTTTATCAGACTAGAGAACTGCAGAAGGCAGCTGATGCCCAAAATGTTACCTACTAATCAGTGGCAAAAGTCTGAAGTCTGTGTTGCCTTGGTTCTCCAGCCTCTTTTGTCCCTCTCAATCAAGGCCTCTCAAAGAAACTTCCAAGTACTTTTATTTATCACCACTTCCAAAATTGTGTTCTTTCACACAACTCTAAAATTAATGCCCTGTCATCACAGAGGCCATGGTTCCATGTGTGGCTATTGGCATTTTCATGTGTGATAGCAGCACAAATTAATTTGAAATGTCCATCAATTCTGTTATCTTTGGAAGTCCATTTGGAAAATAAATCAATGCTGATTTCAGAAAAAAAATTGGGGAAAGACTTCCTGTTGTAGAGAGATTCAAACTGTAAAAAAGAAAAACCACCAAAATAAACTCCAAACAAACCAAAATCCAGGTTGAGATGGAACTGTGGGGCTCAGGTAACCTTGATGTATCTCTATGACTATGTCACTGTAGCAATTGCTCTGGAAGAAAAAAAAAAAAAATAGTAGGATCTATGTTGAAGATGCTAACTCTTGCCAGCATTTTGCTAACACTTAAAACATACTAAGTTGGTGGTAGAGTCACTGGAACATTTAAATTTAATCAGAAATAGCTCACTTCTATTTAGTAGAGATGCTTAAAAATCTAAGGCCTCTCTGAAATAAGAATTTGTTCTGATTCAGGGTATACAACAGACTCTTTGGAGCAAAAATTTTTGCTGTGGTCTGTGAGGCAACTTAAAAGTATACCTACTGCCTTCTATCTAGGAAATCATGTCTTAAGGATTTAAAAATGGTGGTGCTCAAGTAATTACAGTACACATACTTAATAATCTCACCAACTTTCAGCAGAATCTTCAGCCCTAGTTCAAGCAAGTACTCCTTTTTGTCTAACTAAAGGTGGCAAAACTACAAGCTGGAAAAAGGTTTGTAGCATTGTGATCTTAAATATATTCAACTGAAAATGTAACAATTATGTTCTCATAAACCAAGAAAATGTAGCTGATGAACCTAAGATGAACCAGCTGAACCTAAGTATCATAAGGGAATTCTTTTGTTAGCTTCTTTGTAATGTAGATGTTGCTTTTAAGTGAACCTGATTTTTTTTTTAATGTTATGCTAGTGAGTGTTCTGTGTTTAGCTAGCAGCCAATACCTTGCCAGATTTCTGTTGGTGTAACTTCTCACTGTAGTAGGTTACAGTATAATTATATAGCTGACAGCTTATTGTAATTTCTTTATGTTCTCTTCTCGCGCTCCTGCCATCTTGTCTTGGGATCAGAAGGACAGAAGAATTCAGAGGAAGAGTTTGAGGATAGCGAAATAATGACAGCAGAATTAATGGAAACAAGTTATTTCTTCAGGGTCATCAGTTAACCAGTTCCTATGATGGTGCCAAGGATATGCTTCTATTTTAGGCACTGTCTTTCTGAAAAGCTGTAATTTTCCTATGGCTAGTAATCTCCTGTTAGTATCAGTGTTAACCCTACTGGCTCAGTTCAGTTCTTCCTTGTAACTTCAGTCCAGTTATATTAATTTCTACAAAAAGATTAAATGGGATGTGCATTTAGTGAACTGTTGTATAATGGTGCTATGCATTGTTAATTATAAAATACATCTCAATTCTACATAAGTGA
Source organism: Calypte anna (assembly GCF_003957555.1). NCBI lineage: Eukaryota > Metazoa > Chordata > Aves > Apodiformes > Trochilidae > Calypte > Calypte anna. The sequence goes on along the minus strand of NC_044254.1, from coordinate 17,429,801 downwards.
ACCATTACATGAAGACATGCAACACTGGTAATACCTTTATAGTTAAAATTAACCTTTATCTGTGAATTCTACAGTACACCTTCTTTTAAATTTGAAATGAAATTAATAATAAAGTTTACATATATTCACTTATGTAGGCAATAAAAGGTGTTTCAAATTGACATAAGTTCTGGATAAAATATGTGTCATTTCATGTCCTAATTTTTAAGGAAAATTTTTTCTGAACTATTCAGAACACCTGATATGAACAGAAAAAAAATGTAAACAGTCCCTGTGTACTGTTGTTATCCCACTTTGCCTCAAAACTAACTAAACTTGTCTTCTAGACCTGATTATATGACAATATATGCTAGTGTAAAGTTTTATCCCCAAATAAAATTATTTTTTAAATCAAGAGATGCTACAGATAGACAATTATATATATATATATATATATATATACCACATCTTCACTGACGTTCTTACTCACTAATTTCAGGGTACATTGGAGAAAGAAAACTGATGGATCTCAGCAGTGATTCTTCAGTTCCACCTCAGCTCTAGCCCTGCAAAGATATTTACACCACGGAGGCCACGGCAAAGCACACCATAGGTTTTTTTTGTTGTTTTTTTTTTAAATAGATGATGACAGTCATCCTCCACATTTATGGAGAGCACTGTTGCCATTGGTTACTAGGTTACAATATGACATCAGATCCCCAAATTTTTGGATGCCACTGGCATGCCACTGCCTTGCTGAGTCTCTACTACTACACCAGGGGTTAGAATCCAGCTTTGCGATGAATTGGGGGTAAAAATTAGCCCTACCACTGTCCTGGATGCAAGAAAACTGTACCTTTTGTTTATATAAACACTTCATAAATTCAATTATTGGATCCAGCTGAATCATCCAGCTCTGACAAAAAATTATGAAGACCCCCATCTATTTCATCTGTTTGGAGGTTTTTTTCAGTAAAATCCTTCATGTGTTTTGTTTTTTTGTTTTGTTTTGTTTTACAATTACAACTTCTAAATCTTTTTTGTTCATGCAGGATAAATTCTCAATGGTATTTCATTAATTCATGCCAAAGAGCTTTAATATCTCTTCTTACTGTATTATGTCATCATTAATCTCAACTGCTCCCCACCAAAGTTCCTGGCATGTGAGGTGGATCACACTGTGGTGCAGCCTGAGTGGTTATAAATGCTACTGAAAATCATAGGCAAGCTTCAACTCAGCAGCAAAGAGATTTTAAAGGGCCATTCCATCTTACGCACCAGCTGCTGAAATCATCAGTCCAGGATCCCAGACAGGGAAAGTCACAGTTGCAGACATAGGTAGTTTTACCATGAAATTTTTTCTACAGCAAAGTTTATGTAATTCTTAACCATTTTTTCCCTGGGTGCACACCTCATTCTGTGTGTTGGAGTAGGAGCCCTGGCACAATACAGACTGCTCTGCCAACCACTTTAGAGACAACAATGCTGTGCACAAAAACCACCTATGCACATTAGAAGGGCTGATTCCCAAATAGGAAACAACAGGTTAGTATCTGTACAGCCTTTTCTAACAGAAAAAAAGGATATCTGAATAATCAGGATTGAGTAGCTATCTGGAATAACTGTTCCAGTCCTCTTGTAGGATTTGCTTTAAAATAGCACAATGCTGCTGAACGTTTGGTTGCCAGATTTGCTTAAAAGAGAGTCCCAAAGGTTAATGAGGTTTTCATGAAAGTAATTAATTTTCATTCACTTTAAATATACTACTTTGTTCCTTTTTTTTTTTGCATCAGAAGGATAAACAGAAACTTCTCAGCCTGTATTCTTTATGCCACTCATTGTTTTCAATACTTCACCTCTGTTTCCTATTATTTGATACCTTTCTAAAACAAATACTTTTTTAGGCCTCCTCCATTTCTCTCATTTAGTTGCCAGTCCACAGATTTACTTTTTTGTCAATATGTTTTAACATATGTGGCAAGAACAAAATGATGGGTGCACTGTTATTGTTGATTTATAGATGGAACTATATTATTTTCTATGCTTTTCAGCTTGCTTTTTTTTTTTTTTTTTTTTTCCTCCGCATGGTCTCACATCATCTTTTGTTCTTAAAGTATCCCTTCACAGCACTTTTTTTTCCACTAAGCTGATCATAGCAAGTAATGACCTCAATAGTTTAGGTTAATTTAGAGCCCTGCAAAGCCTAAAAGTACTTCCAATTATTCATCTGAATGTGTGCTCAATGTTCTATTTGTCAGCATTTCATTTCATCTGCATCATGCTGCCCATTTATTCATTTTATTAACCCAGGTCATTCACAATCTTCCCTAGTTCTGATTAACTGAAATAATTCTATACTATCAGCAAGCAGGCCCACCTTTCAGATAGCACATCTATCCCCTTCTTCAGATAGTGCCAGTTTGAATGTGGCCCCTGTGTTTTGGGGCACTATGGCATTAGCCTATTGCCAGGATTTGAAAAAATTATTAGAAAAACATAAAAAAAAATTAAAAATCAACGATTTAGTCCTGTTCTACCTCTTAGTTTCTAGTGCACAACTACTTTAGCTCTCACTTCCTCAATACAGATTTGCTATACAAAGTCTTGGGTTTGTTTTTTTAAATCCAAATAAATTACATCAGTCATTCCCTCTGCTTTCAGCAGCTGCATGAATAACTAAGTTTTAGTATGTTAGAGAGGCACAATTTTCTTGCCCTAAGCAGTTGCATCTCTTTTGGCAAGGTTTCCTCTGCACTACGAGCTTAAATGTTTGGAGCTGCTAGATGGCAGATCCAAAAAGCACTAAACTGCTCAAAGTGAAACTTAGGTGGAATTTAGGTGCTGAAATCCCAAGGTTCATCATCCACAGCTACAACAGGAATTACTTCAGGGGCAGAATTAATTCTAACCTTATGGGCACATTTTTCTGCTGGCGACATTTTCTCATTTCACATTTGGTTACTGTGTGTGCAGCCCTGTTGTCACAGTGGAGGTGACCAAGGCAATCCAGGCACCATGAGCAGTGTCACTGCCACAGAGTGTGTGCAAGGGCTGTCTCTGAATGCCAGAATCCAGATTTTAGGCTACCAAGGGGCTCCTTCTCTCCCCTGCTGAAGCCACTGTTCTGACAATAATTACAAATTGTCTGGAGGTAAGAGAGAAGCTCTGCAGCTTCGTAGTGTAAATGCCACCACTAAAGCTTTGCAGCACCCCTTGATTTGCCCATACTTCAGCTGTCTTGCTACAGCAAGAGCTGGATTTGGGAATCTTTCCAGATCTCCATGAGCCCATATGTATCCCTTTCCTATGAAAGACAGGCTGTAAAATTTCTCCCAGCTCTTTTATTTCATTATACGGCAGCTGAAGACTGATCAGGCCAGGTTTACTTTGTGTTGTGAAAGGGCCATGGATCCTGCCTGAGTAGATCCAAGAATTCCATGAGTTTTGACATTACAGGTGAGGGATTGTGTGAGGCTGCTGGAAGGCCATGCAGTGCCATGTTTGTGGTACCTGCCTCACCATGTGGCCTGCAGGGTGGTGTGGAGATGCTCCCCAGCCAAAGGTGAGCACCACATCACTGAGGTGCACTCAGGGCCCTACATTTCCCACACACAGCTTCTAAATAAGAAACTCAAAGAATCAAAATAAGACTGGCCTGGAAAGTGACCCCTCAGCATGGCAGTGAAGAGCTGCTCACAGTCAGTACCTGTACTGAGTCGCAGTCATCCACCTGCTGCAAATGCTGACCTGGGCTCTCAGCTCTCTATTTCTCTTGGGCAGGAGTAGCTTTATTTGAAGTTATAGCTAAAAACCTTCTTGAGGAGAGAGTCAGCTGTAGCTGGACTGGCTGGTGACAGGGTTGTTTCCATGACAAAGCACAAACACACGCAAGCTTATGTGAAACAATGAAGGTTTCTAAGTGCATTAGAGGCTGCTGTAAGTGCCTGAGCCTGGACTTTTTTTTCAAAAGTTGGGAAGCAGAACACAGACACATAGAGAAGAAAATAAAAACATAATATGAATCAAATGAGGTACAGAATTAATTTCTGCCCTTTCTCATTTCTCTCCAATACCACTACTTGCTGCCTCCTGAAGGCAAGATAGAAAAATCTCACTAGTGTCCATCCATCTGGGTAATTCAACAAAACACTTCAGTTTAGTAAAGCATTTCTAACTCTTCAGTTTTGTTAATTCTGGCAAGCCTAGCATTGCCAGATCACAATACGCTTACAGAAAGTAGTCTAATAATTTATCATTCCAAGAATGTCCTGAAATTTTCGAAGTACACTTTTGAAACTGAATTTAACCGAAACAACCTGTTTCAATGGACCAAACCCCTACCACTCACAAAACCACTGAAAACAAAGCAAACGCTCAGTATACCTAGCAAGAAAAAGGTGATTAAGCATTTGCCCTAGCGTAGGCTTCCCATAATTAATTTATTCCCATATTCTAAAGCAATGAATGCACCCTTTCTTGTGAACAAGGCAGTGTTACTGTCCTGGTTTGGGCCAGGATAAAGGTGATTTTCTGTCTTGTACCTTTGCTTTTAGCTAAGTCTCTTGTAAGTAGTTGCACTTGCTGAAATTAACAGCAAGTTTCTCAGACAGTGTGGGCTTCTAGGACTGATAACACTCGATGCTTATAGTTACTGCTAGAGACTGGTATGCAGAGCCAAGGACACTGCTCAGCTCTGAGGAAAACTTTTACCCTCCAGAAGGAGTAAAGAGATTCCACCTGCAGCCCTACTTTGGGGAGGAACAGACAAGATAGATGCCAGAATTGACCAAACAGAGTATTCCATCCCATATACGTCATACTCAGTATAAATTTGAGGCATCACGAGGGCCAAGCCATTGATTTCCTGCTTCCAGCTTCCGGCTGCCTGCCCTTCCTGCCTTTCCTGCTTCCCTTCCTTCACCCGGCATCCTGGAAGGATTCCATCCGTTCCTCTGCCTGTGGTCCTGATCCATGCCAGACCATATCTATGTGTTCCTGCCTCCAGTTCCCAACTGCTGCCAACTCCAGGAGTCCAGCCTGGACTTTCCCAGGGCTGCCCTGCAGCCTCGGTGGTGACATGAGAGTTACTGGGGGAAAAGAGGGGAGGAACGTGGTTTCCATTTTCCTGCATATTTGTATACATTTAGTAATGTTTCCTATGTATCATTACTGTTTCATTAAAGTTGTGTAGTTTAGTTTCCCACCCATAAGTCTCTCTCTCCCTTATTCTCTCTTCTTTCTTTATAAAGGAGGAGAGAGAGATTAATAGAGAGCATCTGTTACTCGGTTTAATTGCCAGGACAGTGTTAAACCGTGACAGTTACCCATCCAGAGGAGCTTGTAATATGCTCATCACCACTTCAGGAATCTGGTCTACATCCGTTCTTAAAAGCTATATTACAGAATCACAGAATCATTCTGAATGGAAAAGACCTTTAAGATCATTGACTCCAGAGTCCAGTGCTAAACCCTCTTCTCAAGCACCACATCTCCACATCTTTTTAACACCTCCATAGATAGAGATTCAACCACTTCTGTGGACGGCCTAATCCAGTGTTAATAACCCTTTCAATGAAGTTTCTTCTACTGTCTAACCTAAACCTCCCCCAGTTCAACTCGAGACCATTTCCTCTTGTTCTGCTGCCACTAGAGAGCAGAGACCAACCCCAACCTCACTGCAACCTCCTTTCAGGTAGTTGTAGAGAGTGATAAGGTCTCCCCTCAGCCTCTTTTTCTTTAGACTAAACAGCTTCAGTTACCTCAGCCACTCTTTGTAAGACATGCTCTTCAGACACTTCACCAACTTTCTTGCCCATTTTGGGACCCACTCCAGCATCTCCATTTCTTTTTTGTAGTGAGTGATCCAAAACTGACGCAGTATTCAAGGTGCAGCTTCATCAGTTCGAAGCAAAGAGTACCTGAAATTTTTCTCATATTTAAAGGATGCTGTACTGCATGAAGACTAAGAGTAACTAAGTAAAAGTGTAAGTAAAAGTGACATATAAATACAAAGAAGCCTAGCCTACATTTGTGGACAAAACTGCTCCTGTTAAGTGCTTTGTAATTTGCTGAGGACCTTTCATGATTCAGCTCATGGTCTGCACACAGAAATTCCTCGTAATTCAGATGCAGAGAATACAAGAAGCTAGACTCTGGATAGGCTGACATCTAAAGTAAGCAGGTAGCTGCTGCAGGGGGGGGTTCTAGATTTCAGCAAAAGTTTCTTGTAGATTAATTGGCACTTTGGGGCTACTTGGTCTCCCCATGTCAAGATAAGAATATGCTACATGCTGCTTATAGTTATAAGTGTTCTAATTAGGTCGACTTGATTATTGTTCTGTGGTTTGATAGATGCTGTATTTAAAGTAATTTCAAATACTAATTTTTAGACCTTTTTGGTGAACTAGTAAATCAAATGCAATTTATTCACCGAATTATTCTTTTCTTTCTTAAAGCCTATTCCCTCTGGCTTGTAACTTTAATTAGAAGCTGCTATCTGTTCATATTGGTAATGGTAATAGTTGTCACTAGAGTGCAGATGCATAGATTCAGCTCCTATTGCCACTTTGACTTTAAAACCTAACAATCTTACCAGCTATACATCTGAGAATACCACCTATTAATGACTTATTTCACTGCCACCTTGAATTCCAGACCCTAAACACTAACAAACTGATTATTTTTTAACCATCCAATAATGCATTTTCTAAAGAATAGAAACTTTACACAAAAATAGCTTCATTTGGAGATAAATATCTGCTTGAAAAGGTTATTCAGCCCATCTAGATTTCTTCTTTATTACTATAGATTTTCCCAAGGCAGTATTGTTTCTTGAATAATTGTCGACCTAAGCAATTCTGTGCTAAAATAGGCTGATTCATTCATTAAACATATACACAGAAAAGCTCTTGGCTCCCCTGGTAAAAAACAAACAGCTCCTCTTCTTCTTTCTGTCTGCTCCTCAACCCTTCCCTCGAATGTGATGAGTACACTGAAATGTAATGTGTTAATATTTGACTTGCATTTGTCAGGAAAAGGAAACATAAAATACATTTATTTGAAGCATAAGAATTAGGATCTGAAAAGTTGTTCAAATAACACTAGTCTTGTTCTGTCTGCTTCTTTACAAACTGATTTTCACAGTTCAGAAATTCTAAAAGCCTGTCAGTATATTATTTAGATAAATTTTACCTTCCAATAAAAGCTGAATTCTTTTTTCCTTATGCGATATGGAAAATTGTATCTTTTTTTTTTTTTTTTTTTTTTTTTTTTGAGTAAGTGTATGGTCAATAGAATAGCTTTCAAGGTCTCTGTTCACTACAAAGATACAGGCAGGCTGCTCTTGAGATGGTCTGCAGAACAGCCCATGCACTTAGTGTAAGAGTCAGCAACAGCAGCAGGGAACACGGTTAAGAAAGCACCTATAAGCAAACACTGAAGTCAAAAGGACCTCTTTTTTCATTGACTTACGTACTCCATAGATCATCCATAGATTTGCTAGGCTGAATGCAATTTTGTATCTTCAAAACTCCAGCACCACTTGCTTTCAGAAGAGCTGCATTTTTCCTGAATGAATGGTGATGATACTTAAGCAGGCAAGGGAAAGAGTTCCTGCATGTCAAGTATTTAGTATTTCGTTATCCTCCAGAACAGGATGGAAGAATGAGCTAAAATGTCTCCATGTGAAATAGTGGAGCAGCATGATGCTGTCTGCTGTGTGCCCCAGAATGAAATAAATTCATTATATTCTCAGCAACAAAAACATAGTAGCTCCAGAGAAAAGATGGCTCAACAGCTGTGAATCTGCTCACTATCTTGAAATCTGTAAGTCCTCCCTCCTGCTCAGAAAGTCAGTATAAGGAATGAAATTTAATTCTATGACTCCTCCATTTGAAAGATCATGGAGGTGTTTTTGCTGGCTTTGGTGAATGACAGAAAAATACTGTGGCCTCCTGATACATCTGTGAATATTTTTCTTGAAATACTGAAAGATTATCACTTCATTGTAGTTACAAAGCAACTCACAAGCAGGCATCTGTTACAAGAGTGGCAGAGCATGGAGGATCTGCCTGAATAAGTTTTGACTCAGTTTAGGCCAGTATGAAATCAGCATATTTTGCTTGTGGTCTGTGAAATTATTACAGACCTTTACTGGCTAATACAAACAGAATGAGATTTGCTGCCATTTCTCTTAGTTGCTCATCCCCTCTATTTTATTACCTTATCACAGAGCCTGTGCTGTTCCACATCCATTCTCTCTCTCTTGTAGCATCAATGGTAAATTTAATGCTCACTACTTAATCATTTTTCTCTCAACAGGTAAGGAATAATTGAACAGATGGGGGGTGGGGAATGACAAGATTTAGTGCATTGTTTCCTTGTAGGAGAAAAGACTACTCACTCATTTATGTTTATGCATATTCAGTTTCTTCCATTAGCCAAATGACCCCAGAAGTTAGGAATCAGGTAGCCCAGTTGGTGGAAAACAAGCAGTACCACATACTCCAAACCCAGCACTGGGCCACAGGAACATTTTCAACAAGAGGAAAAGTGAACAGAAAACAGGAGCTTTTGCGACGTATTACTTGTTGTCATATTTGGTTCTGCCATCAGAACCAGATCACTGGTCATAACAGTGAAGCAGATAGTGAAGCCCTGACCCCAGTTAAATAAATGGAAAATGTTCTTGCAGAATTCAGTGAGCTTGTTATTTTTCATCCAAATAATTAAGAGGATCTCTTCATATTTCATTTTGTTGTTGCTTAGATTTGGGTACTGGACGTAAAAATATAAAGAAAACAAAAAAGACATAAGTGTTTTTAAAAATGCTTCCCAACCAGAAAAAAATTCTTTGTTTCTCTTCTCTACTTTCAACGTTATCCCTGCATGCATCACCCCCAATAAGTGCTATTTCACAATGAAGAGAATACACTGTTTTTTCCCCCAGCAGATCAATATCTGTCTGAAAGTATTTACTCACCAAAAGGGCTATGATCCTTTTCTTTGTCAACCTTGAACTTCTGTTCTCTTGAATGTTTTTTGCTTTTTGACACAGGTTCTTCTTTTACTTCCTGGCTATTGCTATTGCTTGCCTGCAATCAGATGGGGACCTTTTTTTTTTGTTTGTTTGTTTGTTTGCTTTGGGGTTGGGTTTTTTTGTTTTTTTTTTTTTGTTTTTTTTGGTGTTTTTTGTTTTTGGTTGGTTGGTTGGGTTTTTTTTTTTGGTGGTGGGGTTTTTGTTTGTTTTTTTGCTTGTTTTTGTATTTTTTGTTGGGTTTGGTTTGGTTTGGGTTTTTTTTCCTTCTTTCTTTGCTCTTCATTGCTCTGACATTTATTATAGAGTATACATCACAGCTTTTATACTTGTCTAATCATAAGGTAGGTCCAGCACTGAAGTTGCAGGTGTTTTAAAATGCAACCAGAAACACACATTTTATCTTCAGTTCCTGTTCACAATAGCTTAAAGGACATAAGAAAATAATGACCATAATAGGAAATGGGAATGACGTACTGGGAGACTTGTTTTATAGGAACATAAGAGTAGGAGAGCAAGTAAGACATAAAGATAATCTATTCTATGTTGGAATAGGGCAGAAGGTACTGTAGTACATTTCTGTGAATTTATTCAATTGAACCACTTATGTACTGACTAACAGAGACTAAAGTGATGAAAGAAGCTGGAATAAAAGGATATTAAATAAGCCCTAGATAGCTGACTGCACTATTCGCAGCTTTTGGAATTCTTTATCTTTCCTGCAACTGTCCACAGATACTCCATTTGTCTTTAGAGGAGTTCAAGCTTCTGTCTGCCTGAAAAACAGATAAACCATGTTCACTGCCAGTAGGAACTTAAAACCTGTATTCTTAAAGCAGTCACCAGAGATAAAAAGCAGTTGTTCACTTCCTCCATTCCAACTGAAAGTTTCTTACAAGAGACAGAGATACAACAGGAAAATTACAGCAGTCACCTTTTTGGCACCTTGAGGTTGAAGTCCCTGCTTTGAATCAGCTAGAAAGGTTTTAACAATGGGTCCCTCACCTCGAGGAAGAATAAGGCTATTACAGCAGCACTGGGTGCTTTGCACACACTGCTGGTTCTCCCCTCCTGGGCCCTGACACAAAATGATGACCAGAATACCTGGTTTGGGAATGAGTCTCACAACAGAGATGTTTCCTTTACACAGTGTTCCAAAATTGAAGTTTTATGGAGCAGCCTAGCTGAGAACTTATGTGCTACAACTTATTAAAAAGCAGAAAAAAGTGTGGCAGTGTCTTGTTTCACATTTCAGACAACATAATCTTCACCTCTAACCTCACTTCTCCTGGTGCTGATTTGCTTCAAGAGTCTGCTGCACAGAGGGGGCACTTTTTACAGCCCCGATTTCAACATAAGACACATATATGATTGTGAAATAAAATCTGAAGTGAATCTTTGCCAGTGTAGCTAAAATAATAAGAATACTTTTCATTTCAAGGAGCAGAATTTTAGCATCTCTCTGAACTTGACATAAAATGGGAACTTTGACAGTGCTCTCTGACATAACAAAATGTATTAATTAATGCACTTTTCCAGATTTCTACTGACAATTTCTTTTTTCAGCCTTAGCAACCAGTCAGATTGCCATAATTACAAAGAGAATACTGTGCACTGTGTACCATCAGAAGCATATAATATACTTGAAGTGTAAAATGCTCCAACAATAAAGCTAGAATAAATGTATTGTTTAGTTATTGGCACAACTGGTACATTTATGGCTGCATCCAAATAACTCTGACTCTGAAATGAATGCCTGTGAATAATTTTTGCAATTTGGTGCCTATTATTTTTCATTTATTAAGCCATAGGTTAAAGCTGGAAGAAGGAGCGAGCATTTTAAACTACAAATATATTGTAGCTTATAATATTAGATTCATATTAAGTTTTTTACTCCATGTTGGGGAGGGGGGCAGAAGGGGGTAGCAAAAACCTTTTACCTATGCCTGTCAGACACTGAAGAATAACTGCACAGAATCCTAACTAAACCAAAAGTCACTCACTGCATTTTCTGCTCAAAGCCATTGAAAGATTAGATCAGTTGATATATAAAACCTAAAGTGCCAACATATTTTTTCTTGCATCATCTTTCTGGTCTCCAAAGACAATTGCAGTTAATGAGCATATTGCTTTCAGTTTGAACAGGCTTTGGGTCATCATACTGCTGTTACTACTTCACCCTCTTGTGTTCTTATTTGCTGCTCATTCATTATGCTCATCTACGGGTATCGACTGTAAGTGTTGACAACCTAAACACAAATAATGATGTGTTAGCATTTGCAGTTATTGCCTGACCCTCCAGCAACAAAGTCTGAACAGCCTCAGGATCTGCTTCAGTCCTCTAAACAAGAAAAGTTCACTGAGTCAATAACTTTGCCAAAAAGTGCCAACAGTCGCGTGTCTTACAGCAGTGCCAGAAGGCCAAATGATATTAGTGTGGTGGGGGCTCAAGAATACTTTCAACAAGTAGGATTATAAGAGGACAAGAGAGGTGTATCAGAGTATTCTATATAAGATGGCTTTCCATACTTGTATACTATAGCTGCTTTCTTTTCACTCATCCCAGACCCAGGAGCAAACCCAGGTAAAGTGTTACCAGGCAGAAATGTACTCCTTGTTTGAACCATTTTCTCTCTAAGCTCCTGCAGTAGCATTGTGTAACACAGCACATATTACTTGAAGGATATAAAACCACTTGTAACCAAGTAGCTTCAAAGACCCTTTCCTCCCCTAGCAGCGAAATGGGTGCAACTGCAGCTGACCTTGTATTATCCTGATTTTAAAAGAGAGGAGCAGTGAGAACTGTGTCATACCAGGGCCTTCATCCTACTGCTGTTGAAATCAGCTGTTGAAGACAGTACAAGTTCTACCAATGTATCTTTAACTTCCCTTACAACCTGGTTTTCCACCACCTGTCTACACAAACCCTTGCCTCAGTACCCTCCCCAAAAAAATATTAGACTTACTTCATGCACTTGATCACTCAAAACTTAAAAATAAAATACTTCACAATCTATCCATAGACCTCTCAGAAACAAATTTCAGCCATGCAGTACTGAGAGCTATATTATTAATAGTGTTCTGTAGGTTACAAGCTGATTTTGCCCATATTATTTCAAGGTGACTGCATTTTTATGTAGCATATGCCTAACACCATGGGTACGATTACTGCTACCATGTAACATCAGTTTTCATGGGTAATTAATTGATAAATGACAGCCAGGTCCTTCTTAGCTGCTACATAAGTCCGTTATTAACATATTTAATTCAATAAAGAGTGGAATAGTACAAATCATAGTACAAATCAAGGACAGAGAATCAGTTTGTTCATTTTCATACACTGATTTCTGCATCTCTGAGTAACAGGGCATGGCTCATTATTTTCTCTTACAGTGGGTCATCTTCACTCAGAAGAAAACAAAAAGCAAAACTATCAGACACCATTCTTTTCCCAGAAATGTGAGGAAGGGAATCTCAGAGGCCTGTCCTTTAAGGTTATTCACTGCGGCTGCATCATTACATAGGCAAAGGCAAGCGAGTATTGTGAACACAAACCCCTGGAAAATAAAAAAGTGGCCAAAAGAAAGCAGGATGACAACAGAGAGACAAAAATTACATAATAAAGACAAGCAAAAATTTGAAAACCAAGCCAAACAACACAATTGGTATGCATTGACTAAGGAGGGTGATAATTTTCATAAGCACAAGTATCAGGCCAATGAGAGATTTAAGAATGAAGGCTTAACTGCACTGAAGGAGGGATCCAAAATAAATCCTCTTTCTCTTGTACAAAGAACAAAGAGCTAGTGAGAATTTTTATTGTAGCTGTTTTGGTATGTTTCAAAATAAACCAAGTTTCTGCCAAATTTCTATTATGAATAGTCCATTAGTGTCCATATCACATAAGCTCATCGTGACTTCCGTGATTCTGAATTCTAGTTGAAATATGAAGAGGGACTACCTAGAAATATTTGTTATACTGGTGTTTTTGAGAAGAGGTTTCACAACAGCTGCATGAAACTAACAACCATATACCCTTCTGAGCTTCATACTTGTAAAACAAAGTTGCAAAATTAATTACATGATGCTGAAATGTGTAAGAACCATAGTCCTTGTACAATTCTTGACATTATATATAAATTATTGACAATAATTACTATAAATCATGTCCTTTCTTGGAATTTTTTTTTAAGTCTTCCCTAAATTGTCATTGTATACCTTAAGAATAACACAAGGCTTGTTAAACTGTTCTTATGGAATAAACAGAATTTGCTGACCTTCTGACAGGCTGCAAAAGACTGGTTTTGGTAAAATGCCAAAATGAAAAATCTACATTTTAAAAGATGCCTTTCCATGGCTAAATATCTTTTAAATATTTGCTCCAGTGAAAAGCTACTGGCCAAATTCCTGCCTGAGTCATTATTACAGTCCTGATACAATATTGTGGCACAATTAATCAGAAATTATAATTTGGCTCAGATTTAGGAAGATAATCAAGCAAATACCTATCATCTAACAAACAAATATCTACCATTATGGAGCTTTTAAATTACTATTTCAATACAAAATAAAACAATTATATCTAAAGGAAGTGATTTTAATGTATTATATTTTTTCCCCTTTTTTGCTATACCAATGATTCTTTGCTGAAAAATATCTAAGTTCTGAAGTTCCTGTTCAAAACAGAATTAATTGCTATTGCATTTTCCACTTCTGCACTGATTCTGAATTCTTGTTTTACCTGTCTTAATTGAATATGAGGCAGTCTGTCTTCTCATAAACTCCTTCAAACTTGTGTGGAGGTTCAAAATCACAGTTACTCTACTGTATTAATCCACAGAATAGATAAATTCATTGTGCACTTGTTTGTGTAACTCAGAAATTAAGACTTTTAGGAGTCCAGTGCTCGTATACCTGAAACATCTCCCTCAAGATTTTTGTTTTAAATACTTTTCCAGAATTATGAGATAGACGTGCTTATTTACTAATATTAATTTTGCTTAAATATGGATATTTAAATTGCTATTAATTATTGATATTTAAATGTGAATAAGTTGCTCCAGAGAAGAGAACATGCAAAGAGAGACTTAGGCCATCAGGTCTCTTGCAAGATTTTTAAGCAGCTGTTTTCCACCAGGCCCTTTGCAAGCTTTACCTTCAGAAACAGCTGGGAAAAAGCCACAGCTTAGATCTGCAATCATAGGGCAAATCTCCAAGGCTGTCTAATTACATTTGAGATTTCTCTGTCCCTGTAAGAAACAAGAAACATCCAAGCAATAAACAATGAGAATCATTCTGTGCTTTAACAATGGCATCCAGTATCATTTTAGACACTGAGCAAAGAGATCTGCCCAGAAAGCAGCCCAGATGGGACTTTAGGGGACCATCCTAAGAGACAGCAATTGCTGTTACATGTCTAATTCCTTTAAACAGAAAACAGAAGTTTACAATGTTTCCCTATGTATTAGTTGAGGTTATGATGCTTAAAACATCACAAAATATTTAATATTAATCACAGCAAAATTATACACAAAGATAAGGGCTTGAATGCATTAGTAAAATATGCCTGTGAAGTGTATGTAATATTCACAGTTTCCAGAAAGTCCACAGGATTTTGGTTCATTTAACCTTGTCTTATAACTTCTTGCCTCTCAGATATTTTTGTTAATGATGCACAAGCTTAGCAGGAAAAAAGTGGGATATAACAACCTTTGCTATTTTATATTCAAACATTATCATTCTGAAATAATAAAAAATCCTTTTACGTTTGTATTTAATTCTGTTATAAATATATAAATCATATCTGTTATAAATATTATGAATCATTGTTTCAACTGCATATGTATTCCTAAAACCCAAAACCAGTTACCATACAAATGCTACACCATACAAAACAATGTGTAATTGTTAAAAACACAGTACAGATCAGTGTCAAAACTGCATCATATACACATCTCATATCTCTTTTAAGGTCCAAGCCTTTATTCTTAAATCATCAGCTGCTCTTTTAATGCACATATCCTCAGCCATTGTTATCTGTAAAAGTCTGGTACAAGCAGCAATGGGAATGATGGAGAACTTGTAGAAGTGGTACAAGTGTAACAAATACATTCTAAAGTCCCTGTAGAAATGGAAAATGAGTGTTTTAGAGTCACTCAAAAATTTTACCATTTACCTGCTTAAAAGAAAAAAAATAAAACCAAACAAAAAACCCCACCCCACCCCCCAAAAAACCCCCAATTTTAATAAACTGGTAATAAACTTTTTCATTTACAGAGCTTGGGAATGAAAAATAAACCTTCACAAATCTGTTTGCCTGCATTTCTGGAGATAAGGAGCAACTGGGGAGGAAAACACACATTGTTCCTCCTCTTGCAAGATGCATCCTCCAAACTTTTCCTGCTTTTCCATACAGACTCGGGTTACTTTTAAGTGTCCTTCCCATTCACAAGTAGCATTTGACATATGGTTTTCTGTTCCTATTGCTCACTCTAAAAATAGGGGATTTGGAAGATGATAGCAAGACCTTCATGCCTACTCCCTAGCATCTGCAAACTATGGTATGGCAACTGCTGCTACTGTCACTAAGAGAGCAAGCTGGAAGTATTGGGTTGGTCTCAAGTTTTGTTCTTCACCATGAAGGAAGGGGCAAAGAGGGTTCCACTGAGAAAGATCAGCCAGGTGTGCTATCATTATATTTAGGAATGAAATGGAAGCAGATGGTAATTCTGCTAATATCTTGAGACTCAGTTTTCACCTCCATCTTCCTCTTCTGTCCTACAATTCTATCCAATAGAGTGGTGGAAAAAAGCTGCGAAAAAATGTGACTTGACGAATTTTAAAGCCAATCTTGGGCTGCAAAATAAATCCTAGGTCAGGACTATTGATTACTTGGCATCCATTGCTGGCAGTGTCAAAGGAAGATGAAAAGCTATCTTGAAAGCATTGTTACTAAGGTTCTTTAAAATAAAATATAATAAAAATTAAAATTAAAAATAAAATAAAACTAAAAATAAAATAAAGACCAAGAAATTAGAATAAAAATCAAATCAAATCCTGCAATGCCAAATACAACTGTAAGAGAATGGGTTGGACTGTATCTGACATTACATTAACACCTGACTTCTTGAACCTGTGTCTAGAACCTGTGTGCTAGAAATAAATCTACTTTCAACTGTAATTGAAGACTCTTCTTGTTTTCCAGGTAACTGTGCAGCCAGATGAAAGATGATCCTTCAATTTTACAGGTCGTAGGAACTAAAAAATCATTGCCTATGGAAGGTTGGAAAGTTGGAAAATATTCAGGAAGATTTTTCAGTAGGGCTACTCCACTTCAGAAGGAATGTGTCCATGCTACAATCATTCTGTGATAGGAATTGTGTTAGAATCATAGAATCATAGAATTGGCTGGGTTGGAAGGGACCTCAGAGATCATCGAGTCCAACCCTTGAACCACCGTTGCGGTTGCTAGACCATGGCACTGAGTGCCACATCCAGTCTCTTTTTAAATATCTCCAGGGAAGGAGAATCCACCACTTCAGTGGGCAGCCCATTCCAATGACGGATCACTCTTTCCGTAAAGAAATTCTTTCTAATATCTAACCTAAACTTCCCCTGGCACAACTTAAGTCCATGCCCTCTTGTCTTGTTGAAAGTTGTTTGGTAAAAGAGCCCAACCCCCACCTGGCTCCAGCCTCCTTTCAGGTAGTTGTAGAGAGCGATGAGGTCTCCCCTGAGCCGCCTCTTCTTTAGGCTGAACAACCCCAGTTCTCTCAGCCTCTCCTCATAGGGTCTGTGCTCGAGTCCCTTCACCAGCCTGGTTGCCCTCCTTTGGACCTGCTCCAGGACCTCGATATCCTTCCTGAACTGGGGGGCCCAGAACTGGACACAGTACTCAAGGTGTGGCCTCACGAGGGCTGAGTACAGGGGCAGAATCACTTCCTTGGACCTGCTGGCAATGCTGTTCCGGATACAGGCCAGGATGCCATTGGCTTTCTTGGCCACCTGGGCACACTGCTGGCTCATGTTCAGCTTCTTGTCGATCCAGACTCCCAGGTCCTTTTCTGCCTGGCTGCTCTCCAGCCACTCTGTCCCCAGCCTGTAGCGCTGCATGGGGTTGTTGTGGCCAAAGTGCAGGACCCGGCACTTGGCCGTGTTAAACCTCATCCCGTTGGAATCAGCCCAACTCTCCAGTCTGTCCAGGTCCCTCTGCAGAGCCCTCCTGCCTTCTAGTTGATCAACACTCCCCCCAGCTTAGTGTCGTCTGCGAATTTGCTGATGATGGACTCAATCCCCTCATCTAAATCATCAATGAAGATGTTGAACAGAACTGGGCCCAACACTGATCCCTGGGGGACACCACTAGTG
Organism: Calypte anna; assembly: GCF_003957555.1. Taxonomy (NCBI): domain Eukaryota; kingdom Metazoa; phylum Chordata; class Aves; order Apodiformes; family Trochilidae; genus Calypte; species Calypte anna. The sequence continues at coordinate 17,412,421 of NC_044254.1, read as the reverse complement.
ACCGGCCGCCAACTGGATGCAGCCCCGTTCAGCACCACTCTCTGGGCCCGGCCCTCCAGCCAGTTCCTAACCCAGCACAGGGTGCTCCTGTCCAAGCTGCGGGCTGACAGTTTTTTCAGGAGGATGCTGTGGGAGACGGTGTCAAAGGCTTTGCTGAAGTCTAGGTAGACCACATCCACAGCCCTCCCCTCATCCACGAGTCTGGTCACCTGATCATAAAAGGAGATCAGGTTGGTCAGGCATGACCTGCCCTTCCTAAAACCGTGCTGGCTGGGTCTGATCCCTTGCCCATCCTGCAGGTGCTGTGTGATTGCACTGAGGATGATCTGTTCCATGACCCTGCCAGGCACTGAGGTCAGGCTGACAGGCCTGTAGTTTCCTGGGTCCTCTTTCCGGCCCTTTTTGTGGATTGTTGTCTGTGTTTTATAAGGCATTTTAAGAAATACATCAAAATATGTCTAGTTTATATTTTACTGAGTTCTGCTGAATTATCAGGAGTAGCTGTGCCACTGTGTGTGAATGTATATACATATATATGTATATATACAAAACCTTCGGCTTTACCATTTTTTGCCAGATAAAAAGTAAATCTATTCCAACAGCAGAAAATAACTTTCAATTCTAAAGCCTATGAGTTCCCAAATGACTTAGGTGATATCACCTTGTCAGCAGCTGCTATGGCAGAAAATTCTGTGGTCTAGAAACCATTTCATAACTGTGGTAGACTGCAATTCTTAGCTAGAACAGACCACAGAGCATTGCCTAGGAGGTGCTGTACATTTCATGCTGACAGCTTATGTAAGTCTATCAGATATCAAGTCACCTTCAGTCCAATGCAATGAAGTGAAATTCAGTGGTACATAAACAGCATATAGGCTGTTTACACAGGACTAACATTTATTCTGCACATAAAATACAAGCTTGCTGATGAGTAATGAAAGAGGTGAGGGAAGAAAAATACAGCAAAGATCAGAATTGAGGACAGTTCTACTTAGTATAAGCAAAAAAGTATAGCATAACATAAAAGATAACACTGCCCTTTGAAGACCATGGTTGGTGGTTTATTATCAGTTTCAGAAATACAATTTTACACTCTAAGATATTAGCTCAACAGTCTCCAGAGTTAAGGCTTCTGCTTTCACTACTCAGCTGCTTGGCTGAGTGTTACAGTTTTCAATTTGATCCTGCCTGAAAAAGAACCTTCCATGGTTGGTAGCACTGAAAACGCAAATTAAAACTTTGAAAAATTGTAGTAGTGGAAAATATTAATATGCCACAGGTTTGTTTAGAATACTTCCTTGAATACTCTCAGTTTAACCATTTACATCCTAGAAGATTTTCCACTCCTCATGCTTATTGAGGGGCACCATCCTAAGTTCTCCACTGTTGCAGACCCTGAAGGAGTTAAGGTGATTAACATAGCTGTACCACATGAAGAGGATGTTCCCAGGGTAAATATATCTTGCACACTGCATTTTCATTAATATTTGCTAACTCTGAATAACTCTGAAGCAATTGCTATGAGCTGTAGGTTCATACTGCTGGGCACTTTCATGGGCTTAGCAACTCTGATGAGGAACACAACACAAAACACAACACAACACAACACAACACAACGCCTTTATTCTGGAGAAGGACCACTGCACTGCTTCTTATACCAGCACTATCTTAGTTATCTTTCTACAGTATCACACCACAAAACAATTATGTTTGTGTGATTATGAAGCTGCAAAGTGTAGAATTCCTTTCAAAACTTCACAAGCTCTACCTGGAATGTATTGCTATGAAGCGCAACCCAATTTTTAAAACTTCCAAAACCACCAAGTCACCATGAAGCTCAGGCTCTGTTTAAGCTTCCCAGGAGCTGGGAAACCAAGTCTCCTCTGACCTGGGGATCGCAACAGCCCTCTCACTTTTCAAAGTTTAGGTCCTTAGGAAGAAACGATTGTATCTTTGAGAATAAGAGCAACCTAAGAAAGAGGCTGCTAAATCAACACAATTTGGTTGGAACCGGGCAATTGATACAGAATTATGCTTTTGTAAAAACAGCTGCTTCTGGCTTCCAACACAAGCTGAACTCTGTGCTGCTAAACCTGCTTTTAGGACTAAACTCTCCCTTCAGCTGCTGCCTCTTATACAGCAAGCAAAGATCACAGAGCAAATAAAATGTTACACAAATAACAGATGTACTAATATGGTTCCTATTAACTTATCTCCCCTTTAGAGCCCCAAAACCTAACTCCTGTATTCCTCTCAGCTTGTAGGGAATTGTGCTGACACAGGTAAAGGGGCAAATAGCAGAAATCATTTGCTCTCTTGCATTGATTCTGCCACAGAGAGGCATCAACAAAGCCTTCAAAGGGCCTGACACAAGCTCTTGCTAGAAAGCCAACCCCTTTCCTCACTAAATAAAAAGTAACACGGGTCTAAAGGAAAGGTCAAACATCTGTGCACAAGATGTACATGATCCTACACAAAACCACCAATTCATCATCCTTAGGCAGATAATACAGATACTTTACTATTAAGGATTTAATTTTTTAGTTCAGCTAGAAATTTACATGAGTTACTTCAGGACACCTAGGGGAAAAGATAATTATAAAGGTAACAGCAGAAGCTGTGTATGTTTAAAGCATTTCTGTACATTTCAGTACAAACCTATACATTGTGAATGATAGGGGAACGAAACTGTGATAAAGAACATCTGGTCTATGAGTGGCTGTAACACTATGAACTCTTCAAAGTGACAACCCAAGTGTGGGGAAGAGCATTGCTTGGACACATGATACTGCTCTTAGTAGATATGTTCTACAGAAAACAAAAATTTAACTCAACAGTTTAACAAGGTGAGAAACTTGTGAAAATTTATCATTTGTATGAATAAGGAGAATGCATTTGAACATGGGCAGAGAAAATAACTCAGGAAGTGGCTTAATGGCCCTACAGCATGGGGAAAAACCTCAAAGCCTCCAAGATGGGCAATATTTAGCATTCCACCACTCTGAACAACAAATTCCTTGGACTACAAACCCAGCTTCATCTCCTGGGTGACAAAATTATTAGAAAGTTGCAAACAAAGGAGGCCATTGCAATAGTCTGGGCCCTGGGAAGGAATTCTTCCTGTTATGTGTAGGCCAAAAGCCTACACATATGAAAAGAAGAAAATTTTATTTGGTGGGAGGTAGAATATATACAGACCTGCAGGATTAAACAAATTCCGTTTGTCTATGACTAAGTGGGAGAGAAGGAGTGAGAAATGGTCATATTCTTTGTTTTCCCTGTCACAAGAGGTGCTGTAGCCTAGATTCACAGTGCACTTTTCTCATCTGTACTTGTAGCAAAAGGAAAATAGCAACAATGAAGAGAACAACTAGAAAAGACTCAGGAAACATAGAAATGGGGCAGGAGAATGAGGTGCCATACAAAATAAATAAGGACCAACGAGTCAGACTGCATCAATAGCGTAGGTCAGCAAGAATGCCTATGAGTAAGCCTGGGTAAGGCTTCTGCAAGTTAGAAAAGAAAAGCCTTTGAACCCATGGCATGTCTTCTGAGATCAATATCCCATGGCTACAATTAAAAATATTGTTTGGGTTGGCTGACCCTCTCTGCACATGTACCCTGAGCTTTTAAAGAACTTGTTCTTTAATGGAAAGGAAGAGATCGTGATGGTAAAAGGGGCTGGGTCTAGAACTGAACAGAAATGGAAGTTGCTGCTCGCAAATTTCATTTTACCTTTTTTTCTTAATTGCTAACTTGATTGATAAAAAAAAAACCAACCTTTTTTCTTCAGTTTTGCTTTCACAGCCATATTGCTATTGTCTTTTCCCCTCTGCTAATTATTAGATCTAATTTTGGTAATTTATTTTAATTAAATCAGCCTACGTATCTCTTAAGCTTAATACCTTTGAATGTTCAGGATGCAGATGTTCATTCACTGACTGGAAGAGGCCTCTCTATGGAGGCAAAATCCTCCTACAGCTACGCCCTGCTTTCTCCAGCAACATCCACACACTTTACAAGGCAACCCTAAAGAAAGTAATAATGCACTTTAGGTATTTTCTGTTGTCCTGTGACCTACAGTAGTGCCAGCAATGTGTGTAGGACTACATCTGTTCTGACACAGCACTGTGTGTTTCCCATAGCCACCCATATAATTCTACACAAAGTAGTTCACTAGATGAATTAATTATATCTGCAGTTGGTATAAATCACAATAGCTTCATTACAGTTAATAGAACTATACTGATTTGTGCCACTATACATTTTAATTAAAAAAATGTTTACAGAGCCACAATTTGATTCAGACATTGTTTAATTTGTTGTCTTTCTTCAAATTTTCTTCACTATGAAATGTTGCAGCAGAATGTCCAAATTGAAAAATTAAAAGTGCTAAAAAATACACCAAGAAAAGTAGTACAATGCTTACAAAAGATAAATAGTAGTAGTGCTGATCTTGCTCATCTTACAAATCACTTTTTAAATTCCACCATTTTTCTGTATTCTATCAACCAAACTAACATCACAAATAGTAAGTTTTGAGCATGGTAGATTTGCAGAGGCCATGGATTTCCCATGATAGGTCCTTTTACTGAAAGCCTCCTCCTTTCTTTTTTATTATTCTGTGAACTGAAAAATATCAGGTTGATTACTGCATTACATCATGTAAATACAAAGAAACATCCATCCTCTAGTCTGGACGTATCTGGCCTTCCACTGCTCAGCTTCTCATAGCATTTGACTGTGCTGCAGTGATCACATTTTAGTTTTTTAGAAAATGTACCTTTAATTATGCAGTTATCTTCAAGACCAAAAAAAAAAAAAAAAAAAAAAAGATAGCTTTTCCTGGCTCTCAGAAGACAGCATTTCATGCCCCAATGATTTTTTAAAAGGAATTCAAAATGTAAGTCTGAATAGTTTGAGAATAAATTACTCCAACATGAAGTGAGCTCTCATTCACCAATACTTACAAATAGCTTGAGCAAAGATAAAATAGTGTGTATTGTAATTAATATTTTAATTTGCTAAGAAAAGCTAAATAGTGATTAAACCCCTTCCCCTGCTCTGTCCCCCAGATAATAATGAAGCCAGGCAATTTCAAGAGAAGCAGAGCAGACAGGAGTTTAATGTCGTTGATTAAGAACATGTTTCCATGGTGGCTATTATGTCCCTCTTTAAAAGATGAAAACAAAACCAAGCCTTATTTCCTTTTAGAGCTACAGGGTTTCTTCTGCTTTCCTAAGACAGACAACAAGAAAATGTTTAGGGATAATTAAAGGCAATTAGGCTCATCAAGGCTCATTTCTGGTCTAGCTCCACTTCTTCTCCCTACAATGTGTGCTAATTGCTTCTTCAACATACCAAGTAGCATGGGTTATATTTTTTTTTGTACTTCCACAAACTGCTCTACTTGGTCATTACCAGCTTTGACAGTGTGAATAAGAGACTCCTGATTAGCTTTTTATTTGCTTTTTTAAAGATTTATACTACATATCCTACTGAATTTGATAATAAAGAATAATAAATTAACACTTAGCAATTGTGTAGTACCTTCTACTAGAGGATCTCAAAGTTCTTTGCAAACATTAATGAATTAATTCTTTCAACATTTGTGTATAATAGGTATCATCATCATAATTTTGCAGACTACTGAACACAGACACGAAGACATTGGGTAGCATATTTAGTCTCACAGTCAACTTGTGATGATGTTGGTCCTCCATTCACATATACTGGAAAATTACCTTGTTTGCCATAAGCACGCCTCCTGTGCAACTTCTGTTATGTCTGGTTTTGATTCATTGATAGTCAGGTACTTTAAAGTATTTAAATGCCTAAACTTCAGTGAGAGATTTCTAGTAGGCTGATATCCTCGTACTGGAAGCAGAAAACATGCATTAGTACAACTCCCTGAGTATGAATTCTTGACAGCACAGTCATGACCACTCAGCTCCCACAGACCAATCATTTCAAACTGCAATCCAGCTACCCAACCCCAGCCCCTCTACAGCCTTGAAAGCAGTTGGATGCCACACACATTTAAATTTTCCATCAAAACATTTCTCTCTACTGCTTCTAAGTCCAGAACACAAACCCAAGAAACTTTGTCCATGACTTCGTGATTTTGAACATTAATCAACCAAAACTGCTCCAGCACTGAAAGGTGGGTGAGATCACCTGCATGCACAGCACACAGTTGATGCAGTTGATGCATTAATTTCATGTCTTTGTACATAGCAAATTGGTCATGTATCACACGTCCAAATAGCTGTGAATGAAAAAGGTGCCAAGCCCCATCCCTCTTGAAGTCCAGTCTGGATACATAACTTGTCCAAGCTCCTCATCTTTTAGACCTTTCTAGTATACACAGCAAAATAGAATGAGCTTCTTGCAGAACAGTATTCATTCATCACCATGAAACCTGGATACAATTCTCTGTCTTGGTGGGACTTAAGCTTCCCATCTCCCTATTTACAAAGTCACGGGGTGAAGGGAAGGAGATATTGAAGTCCTGTTTAAAATGTTTTGTTTTGACAAATACTTAATAATAAAGAACAAAATTAGAGTACAGGCAACTACATGAGCAATAGCACATCTGAACTTTGCTACTTAAAAACTGATTGCAGTCCCATTTCTGCCAACAGTGGTGGATAGCACAATGTTTTGAGAATAAAGAGAAGGGATGATATCCACAGATTATGTGAGAACTGGATCCAGTTCAACACATGCTGGATTACTACTATGACTACACAAAATCTATGCAACAGGTTACCATGGTGTCAGCCTCCATTCCACTGTCCTGAGAAGCAGTTTAAAATCATAGAATCAGAGAATAGCTAGGGTTAGAAGGGACATTAAAGATAATGTATATCCAACCCTCCTGCCATGGGCAGAGACACCTCCCACTAGATCAGAATGCTCAAAGCCCCACCCAACTTGGTCTTCAACACATCCAGGGAGGGGCCATGCACATTTAGCATTACAAAATTTCAAAGAGGTGACAACACATGTCATTGCAGACACCCTCAATAACTGAATGGCACAGTAATTCCTTATTATTATCTGAATTTAGATGTTCTTTGAAAACCCATCCAATAAACAGGATCATGCTGCTGCTTTTTTGTCTTTCACATGTACTACTCACACAAGTTCTGAAGCTTATATGTGTCCTGTTTTGTTACCTGCTACCAAGTAACTAGAGAGACTTAGGATTATGACTGATATCAGTTTAGCTACACCCACTTATGGGGTTTTGAACAACAACAACAAAAACAATATGGACATCAGGCATTCTTCAAGTATTTTAGCCAGCATCTTAATGCTCATAAGTGGATTATATGCAAGTTTAAAGAGACAAAGCATTAGCACTTCCTGTGGTGAATTTCTTCAATTCAAAGGATTATTTGGTGCAGAACAGTGTGCTTCATGACAGATATAATGCAGAGAAGCAGTCTGGCTGGAAATCTCACCAGTAAGCTGTGCTTTTCTGTAGCAACAAATTGAGGCCGAGAGCCACAGACTCTGGCTCCAAGCTCAGCTGTCTCTGCTGCTGCTCATCAGCCTTTGCTCAAAGCAGGTACAAAAGACCACAAAAAATGTCTTAGCTGTAATCAGAGCATTCCTCTCCGAATAATAAAAATGAATGTTCTACATAAGCTTTCTGGCTTCACCAAAAAAAAGAAATAATTAAGTTGCTTAAATCAGAATGAATTCTGTACATACTTACATTCTAGTTCTCCATGTACCTTCATTTTCCAGTCAGTTATATCTCCCAAGTGGCATTAGCATGACTTTACATTGCCTTTTACAAAGGAGAGGCACAATCCTTGCTTTGCAACTTTCATTATGAGAGTGTAATCTATTTACAACTCAAAATAAAGTGTACTTTGGTATGAAAACAGAATGGCTTTTTCCTTAAGTGAACTTTAATGTATTTTACAGGTACTGTGAATGCAAGAAGCACTCACTTGGACTTTCTTAACAAAAGAAGTATGATTTCATGAAAGAATATGACACATTGGAAATGGTCAGAGATTAGTAAGACAGCATGCCCTATTTTAAAAACAGAATTCCCTCATTTCTCAAAAGCTGCTCCCATTCTCAACACATCCTCCTCAACACTAATAATATCTTTGTGCAGCCTAAAAAATTAGTTGCAAAGTACACTATATTCTTTTAGCTCCTTGACATTTATAACAAGGACACACAGAAAAATCTTTTGGATTAATGAATTGAACCAACTTTAAAACCAACCAAACAAAACTTTACAAGAAGACCACTTCAGCTTTTACCAAAGTCCTTTTCAGCAGACCTGCTGAGTACCAGTTTTCACATCTGGCATACAAATCCCCTGAACAGAGTCTGATTTAAGTCACTGCTCAACTATATGCTGCATAAAACCTTCTACACCGAGAATAACAAATTATTTACTTACTTTAATCTGTTCTTAGCTGAACAGGAGTTTAATATACTCCTTTCTGCCAGCATTTACACCTGTTCAGCAAAGGAAATCTGGCTAGATCAGACTTTCCAGCTTCTCTTTCCTTCACTACATCTGCAAACAACAGTTTTGTAGGAGTAGGGGACATTTTGAGATCTTGCAATACCCTCGTCAGCCATTCTTGTAGAATTCTGTTTCTGAGTACAAGAATGTACCTCTCACTGTTTGGCTGGGATTCCAAACAAGCAGCAGCTGGTCTGGATTCACACACACACTGCTTTGCATTAGGTGAGAATGAGGCATCTTTAGAAAGGGTTTCAGATCACAGGTTGCAATAGAGATACACTTAATACAGAGGGGCAGAGAATTAAACAACTTCTGTTATTTGTTAGTTACAGGGATCAGATCCAGTCCAACAGTACCCTAAACAAATTACTATGGTCTGCCTACTGACTCAAAAAGCCAGAAAACACTCTGACCTTAGGTATTAAGACCATACTGCTTTTTATCCAAGGCTCCCTGAACAACAAATGGTGAAAAGCAATGCAGAATTTCCCCTGTGCAAAACCTCACACAGTTTTCCCCCACTAGAGTAGCAGGGTACAGACAGACTTGTACAGCAAATCACAGTTAGGTGACAGCTCAGACAGGAACTTCCTTACAGTTAAAAGAAGAGTTCTCACAATGGTATTTACTGGATATGCTTCTGAGGGTTGACTATTTCAATTACATTCCATTGGTTTTGAGGCTGTTCCTAATAGATGGTTTATGTTTTCTGATGATGAAAGCTTGGGTACTCCTTTCACTATCCTGACAACTGATTAGGTACCATTCTTGTTTTCAGACAGCTAATCAGAGGTCCCATGAATTTTCTCTTATCCAGCAATTCATTTAATTCTCACATATTTGTCTTATCATGTGAAATCTGCTACTGCACAAGGTAAAGACAGATAAGCTTTGTGCTATTACATCCACTCAAGAGCTAGAATACCATTTCTAGAAAAAATGTTAGGCTTTTTTGTCTATTTCTCTGAGATATTGCTTATGAAAATGTTAGGTCTTTACTACTCTCTATGGCATCTAACTGAGATTTGAGTAATAAACATGCCATAGTTGAAACACCAGCACTAGAGTAGTTTCAACTGGTTATGTACGCCGTAAGAATTCAATAATTTCCAGAGATGTTCAATGTCCTGTTAGAATTTCAGTACTAACCAAAGAATTATTGATTTTAAACTAGAGTGTCATGGATTACATTACTGAAAAAAGTTAGGTAGAAACTTCCTTTAATAATTAAACAGAGCTGAAAAGGGAGCTCAGTTCTTTAATTACTATGACTTTGCATTCTGCTTCAGCTTTGATCAGGACAAGCAGGTAGGTAAGGAGTTTACATAGAAGGTCACACCACTTCATTCATTTAACACTGGAAGGCTGTGCTCTTAATCTACAAACCAGGATTTGCCATGGTGTTCACACTACAGGCTTTTAACTCAATCCAATGCAAGTCCAGAATCCTCTTTAGCTCACAACAAAAGCCACAGAAGGTAGAATTTCCAGAGCCCACCTATAAGACTCCATCTACTTCTAAGTTTCCTTTATTTTTGATCAGGGACAATAGAAACCTTCAAAGGTCTCAGCTGAGGCAATTCCATGGTATTTCATCCCCTGACAACACAAAGTCCATCAGCAAAATCCCTGTTCCCATGTACTCCCTTGAAATTGTTCTTTCTCAGCTTTTACCTACAGCATATATCAGCCACAACTTATTATGAAATAACATTCACATGTTTTCTGACATTTAACTTAGTAAATCTTAACAACTTTCAACTTCATCACATGAAAAGAAATGCAAGTGTCCCTTCATCTGCCAAAATACAGAAGATGCAGATGCCATGTTTCCACCTGAAGTTGTTTATATTGGGGAAAAAAAAGGAAAAGGAAAAAAAAAAAAAGGGAAATAATGCCAAGTCTCTGCTCACCAGTCAAAGGAAAAGGTATCTTCAGGATACCAAACATGCTTTTGTATTGCCATCCCTTCAGCCTGTGTATCTCACTTCCCATTCTCCATTCAGCATTTCCCCAGTGTTGACTGCAAACATAGTGGGTTTTTATTCTTACTTTGACATGGGCTCCCTATGGGACTTCATGATGAGGCAATTTTAAGACTGAACCAGTTGGAAAGCATCACATGAAACTGGTATCCTAAACATTCTTCCTCTCCTTGCCTTTCTTCAGAGCTCAAATCAGTTTGGTTTTGGTTTTTTGGTTGGTTGGTTGGTTGGTTGGTTTGCTTTGGTTTTTCCATGATTTGTATATTACTCTTTCTGCAGGCAGGAGTCTATACCTGCCCCATAGTCTGCACAACACAGGGAGATCCCACAGAACTTGAACTGTTCTCAATTGGAATTACTGTTTCAGAAAGAAAACACTTTATAGAGAGTTTCTGAAAAACAATTCTTCACCTAAATGTGGCATTAGTACTTATGGTTACATGTTTTTTTATGCCTTTTCACAAACTTATGAAACGTACAAGGAACATATTTTCATGCTGTAATAAAAGGGATGCATCACCTATTTTATTTTAAAAGAATGTGGGGTTTTGAATAAAGGCTACGGAACATCTGCTGCCTACCACAGAAATCATCCTTGCTGGAATACAAAGCACATACTACATGGAAGCAGTACAAAAAGGGCAAACATCACAATACCTGTGATAAAGGAATAGTTGGTGCTTCAGATTTCTACTTACATATCTCAAGTATGGTACTTGTATTTTTGATAGTACAGGTTTTGCCACACATTTCCTACATTACAAATGAATCTATTCTCGGGTGTCAGAGGCTGGATACAATATGACCAGATTCATGGCAATCCAGCAGGAGTGATTTACAGCATGTCATTTGCTTGAAACAAATTGGCACCTAACCTATAGCATCTATGTTTGTGTCTGGCTGAAGGAGATAACCCTGTTTGTGAAGTACATCACATTTGTTACCTTGCTGTAACACAGATTTCTCTTGAAACGACTTGCTCTTGTACTGCTTGTGAATAGGTGGAAGAAATGGAAGAAACCTACCATGGATGCTTTCATGTGAAGAAAGAAAATAGACACCCTTACACATAGATCTCAAATTTCATTTCAAGCAGTCATACAATTTCAACTTGACTTCACCTAGTGAAACAACTCTGACTTATTATCTAAAAAAATAGTTGAAGAGATCAATAGCATTTTATTTTCTAATTTACCCTTGATTAAAATCCAGACTATGACCCATGATCATAGTGCTGAGTGCTGAAATCACTCGTATGATTTCAATTGCTGTTACTGCTCAATTGCCTACGAGTAATTAATCATGAGTGGGAGAAATGGCTGCAAGCATTTCCTTTTATCCTGGAAATTTTCTCTTCAGAGACTCTTTCAGCATTTGGCTCCTAACTCAGCTACATGCTGAACTTTTGCCTCTCCCATTCTTCCTGGGCCTTTTTTACTCTTGTTTGTACTGAGTAAACTGGCTTCAGGTTAAGTTTAAGAACATTAACTTTGTAACCAGGAGAAGATAATGAACATTAAAATGTAAAACTTTTCCCTTATTTTACTTTAATGTGACTAATGGAGTAAGAAAGAAAGGAAAAAAGAGAAAGAAAAAGAAAAAGAATATATTTATGAAATCCCCAGAAAGCCTTCTCTAGGCTACCTGAAAGGAGGAATCAGAGAAGATGGAGCCAGGCTCTTTTCAGTAGTGTCCAGAGACGGGACAAGAGGCACTGAGCATAAACTGAAACACAGGAAATGCTGTCTGAACATCAGGAAACACTTTTTTACTGTAAGTGTGACTGGGCACTGGCACACGTTGGACAAGGTGGTTGTGGATTCTCTCTCCCTGGATATGTTCAAAGCTGTCTGGACAAGGCCCTGGATAACTAGCCCTAGGGGTTTGGACAAGGCGATAGCCCCTGGAGGTCCCTTCCAACCTCAACCATTCTGTGACTCTGATCTTTCTGATATCCAAATCTTTCAAATAGTCCCTGATATACCTTTTGCTTAACCTGTACAGTGGCAACCTCATGCATATGTGGTGCTTAGCAGTCCTGCCTCTGCTGGATGTATTACCATGTAATGTCTTGGTCAACAAAGTGCTATCTCACTCTTCGTTTTCATTCTTCTTCTTGGCAGCCTTCTAGACATGTATTCTCTCTTGGCATATCTCTGACAGTTAGCAACAGTAACTTTTATTAATGACAGGTGCTTCTACATCTTTATAGAAAATTTTACGTCAATTAAATGAGAACTATCAGTTTAGCTAGAAAAGTTAGTTCAGAGATCATTTTGGATTCCCAGGATTTGGGAGTAAGATTTCAATAAATGTGTAAATGCCACGTATTATAGGTGAAACTCTCACTCAGGTAACTCTGGGGGAATCCAGTTTTACATGATGTGTACAAACCCATCAGGATTTGTACATACCCATGATTAGGCAGGCAAATGATTTAAATCTTCTAAAACCAGTGCACTTGCAACATAGGTAGGCACACAGAATTCTGGGCATATCACATATATTTAAAAAACATAGGCCAAAAGTTTCTGCCTTAATGAACTTTCTGTAAAAAACAATCTTAGCACCTTTATTAGATGTACCTGGAAGCATTACCATTGAAAATCAAACCAAAACAAAATGGACTTTTTTTTTTAGCTGCTTTTTTTTTTTTTCTTTCAGCATTGAACAGGCACAGCTAATCTACTTTTTTTCTTGCTGTCTTTACTGCAAAACTTTCCCAGGATGCTGTATCTAGTCAGACCCCATTAAAATCATCAACTAATAGAAATGTCTTTAACCTAGATTTAAAACCACAACCTGATCCAATATTTAAGATCTTGGCCAGGAAATTGTTCCACAGTCACCATCCATAATTACTCAGAGGTCAGAGACTGCATTGCTACTCACAAGTGCAAATGGAAGAGCAAATGTACTGGAGTTCACTTGCTGCCAATTGTAAGGCCAAGGCTTGTTCTGCAACAGGGCATGGAAGATTAAAATAACACAGGAAACTTGGCTAGAGGATAGGTCCAAGTGGACCTTGAAGGAAGTAATTACTTTGTACTACTGCACTCCCTCTTGCTCCCTTTACTCTTTCACTTCTTTATGTGCTTAATTGTAAATTACCCTCCACTCCTTCCACCACTGCTTTAGTTTTTCCTTGTATCAGTGAAGCAATATGAAAGTGCTGGTAATAAATTTCTGCTGTGAAACCAGTGCCAATACTTCGTGACTACGAGCTTCAGAGCACTTTGAGCACTGAAGTGACATTACAAAGCTTGTTAACATAAAATCTTCTTTGTGTTACATTTTTTGCAATACATTTTACAGAAATTTACCCCAGGGAGCTAAGGGGCAGTTGCTTCTTTATTACATTTTAGAAGAGCCACATTGTTAGCGTTCCAGTCTATATATTATGAAATTAAGTGGATACCCTTGGGGTTAATTCCTTGTTGTAATTGTAATGAAAAGAAACAATTTCTAACCCTCCATTTAAGATCTATAACTATTAAAATCCACTAGTCTTAGTGACTCCTGGGGCCAGGGAAGTACATCTATGTATAAGAAAAGGGGCACTCCTACAGTGTCCAATATCAGTAATTTATAAAAATAACAGCATCCAAGTGGGAAAACTAACAAATGAGTTTCCATGGAGCCCCTCCCTGCTGTTTACCATTGCATGGTGGATTCATCAACTACCTAAAATTATATGCATATCAAAATTATGGAGCTGGGTTCTGAGATTATATTTTGCCTAGAGTAGGAAAGGTAGAGCAGGAATCACATAATATAATGATCTAATACAAGAAAAATACATGCAAGAAAGCTATAGAGAATGCTCTGATGTTAAGCAACATTTTTTTAGATCTAGGTATAATTTTTCAACTGATAATAGAACATTTTTTAAAATAATGAAAGATTACCATCTATTTTAAAAACTTCTATTTACCTCTGAAAATGCTTAATTTATTCAGTTTGGAAGTCATAAAGTAAACAGTAAAAAGGCTGTTTATTTTCAGTGTATTCGTTGTGTATATAGATGTACTCACCATAACTCCTGCTCACTAGTGTGTTTCTATGGACTTTAATATGGCCAGTTTTCATTTCATCATATGTGGCAGGTTTCACCATACCTTCTACACACTTTTCACAATGATCACAAGAAAGAGAAGCATTTTCATACATGAAATGTGAAAAAAAATATTTGAAAACAGCAGTAATTGAAGGGAGATGCAGGAATACTGGGCTAGGAACCAGTTATTAAATCATTTTTATGGACTCACTAGGTTTCAATCTGACAGCAAACCTTTAGCATCTAATTTAGTTTGTTAGTAGTGAAATAAAATGTACATCATCAGATAGTGTAAATTTAAGATACTTACTAAGATCATTGTTTCTATTAAGGTAAAAATTTTATAAGTGCATTATTTTCTAACACAGCATAAATTCCCATTTGTTCTGTATGCATGCTAAAAGGACACAGTAATTTGAGAGTGGGAGAGTTTTCCAAGACTTTGCTGTAGTTGCCTTGTGAAAAAGAGTATTGCTTTAAGACATCAGGAATGGTCTGTCTTTTGATAAAGGTACTTGTTTAGCTGTAGTTAACATAGCTTTAATACCACTTATCAGTCTCCTTTAATTCTTCATTGAATAAACTCCCTTTGGAGAAAGGAAAAGGGTCTTACTAGACATGAAAGAAAGAAATAGCTGCTGTTTTAAAAATGCCATTCTGCCCATTAATAAGATATGTTGTAAGTTGCTGTGTACAGAGGAATTTAGACCCTATTGGCTATTTCTAAGGGAAAAAAGGAACGAGGCATCATTTTCTATGCCACCGATCAGTGAGAAATGGGTTTGTTTTTGTAAGTATTTATTGTAAATTCATGTTAATGTCACCTTCTAGCCATGCTGAAGAATACCTTTATTTCTCCAGTGTTTACAAACGATTTACAAATTTAATCATTCACAACTTGTGCATTCTCGAGTCACCATGCCAACCAGCGAAACTACTACTGCCATCTCATGCTGGTATCTAGGTGAGTCTTAAATTGTCAGCTTGAAAGGCCAAAGACCTGTTGCTCTTGCTTACTTTTAAAGATTACAGAAAGTTGTAATATCATAATTGAAATAAAAGATAAAATTGGAAGGCTGATAAAGAACTAAAAATACTTCCTTTATTATCATTGGCACTGTTTAATGTGCTGACTATATGGGTCTTTAGCAAGTGTCAATTATCAGAACTTATATAAAATGAGCAGGTAGCTTCCATTTCACTGGACAGATGTTAGCATCACATCTAATGAAGCTAAACAGAACCACTGTCAACAGAACTCTGCAAGTTTAACTTTTCATAATCATAACAACCCTTATAAGAAATCAAGAGCTGTTCTGAAAATCCATGGCTATCCATAGGAAGCAGAACACTTTCTAACATTGATTATACCATTGGTAGAAAGGGCTGCACTTCCCAAGGCCAGCAGCTAATTATCCTGTGTCAAATATGGATAGGATGACTACTGGGCATAAAACTGAGCAGAATGTTGATAGTAGGAACCTCAGCAAGAGTAGGAAATCATTAAAAAAATTAGGGAGCTTTGATCTTTGAACTGCTGATGGTTCTTGTCTTCATAGAAATTTGTTTATTCAAGTCTATCCAGAAGTTCCTGTGATTTCATTGCCAATCATGTACTGAAGGAAACGTTCCTGAAGTTGGACAGAGCAACACACTGATAAGGCTGGGATGCTTTGAAACTATTGTCCTAATCTGCAATAAGAAGCACATCCATTATATTCTAGCATCAGAAATAATATACAGAATTGTGGCATTAGAATGCTACAAATAAAGCCTCAAAAGTACAAAGTATAGATCCTTATTGTATGGGAGGGAGCATGCACAGGGTGAATGTTATCTCTCTTTAACAGACAAAGATGACACCCCTGAGATGCTGAGGCTGTGGGGCTATGCCTACTTACTTTGATAGTTCTAATAAATTTTATTTGCACTGTGTATTTAGTCAAGGCAAAATTCCTGTTAGCAATCTGAAAATAAACCAAACTCAGGACAGATGCTAACATCAATTTACAATTTGAATAATTAGTACATGACTGCCTAAAATTTCTTATAATTTCAATTCCATAGTGTACCCCTTACTATTTTTCTTAGTTATATTCCTTACTTGTGCGAAGGTGAACATCACTACATTTGTGAAAGAATTTATTCACCATATGTATATTTGCCAGATCTGATTGGGAAATATATATATATATACATATATATATAAAAATGCATACATATAATTATCAGTATTTCTTGTCTAATACTGAACAGCCAATGAGTAAAATAATTCAAAGCAAAGGCAATACTGAAGCATTCCAAAATGTAGAGTCATGTTTATGTTTAGTTATTAATTATGCAATAATGATCAGAAATAGAAATTTGCTTGTTACAGAAAACAAACAAAAAGAAACATTCAGCTTAAACGGCTTTTGTTCAGTTGTAAAACTTGACATCTTAGCTACTGACACAACTCTTTTGAATATATTCCTTACATAACATAGCTGTAATTTGCAGACTACGTATTGTGGAAGAGGAAAAATCACAAGGTAGAACCCCTTCTCACTGTCAAACCATAAAGATAAGAAACACTGCAGTGCTCTTGGTTTGTGATAGAAGTTGGTAACATGTTTGTAGATAGTGAAAAGCCCAGTAAAAGATGTGGCACTGATCGTTTCAGTGAAAATGAGCACAAAATTTTTCAAATGAAGCAAAACTGCTTTCTTGAATAAATGGACAAATCACACACGTGTAATTTGCTCTTACATCCTAACTATGAATATATAAGAAAATTATAACACATTCATCCTCTTTTCCCCCAGTAATGTTCACATCACCACTGAGGCTGCTGGGCAGCCCTGGAAAAGTCCAGTCTGGACTCTTGAAGTCAGCAGCATTGGGGAGCTGGAGGCAGGAACACACAGATCCAGGCTGGTATGGATCACGGAACACAGGCAGAGGAATGGACGGAATCCTCCCAGGATGCTGAAACAAACAGGAACAGGCAAGGGAGGGCTGAAGGAAGGGTGAAATCAAAGGGGTTTGACCCTTGTGATCCCTCAAATTTATACTGAGTATGAGAGGGATGGAATACTCCTTTTTGTTAATTTCAGTCACCTGTCTTGTCTGCTCCTCCCTAAAGGAGGGGTGCAGCTGTGATCTCTTTACTCCCTTTCTCTTTCCGGAGCATAAGATGTTCAGAACTGAGTGGTGGCCTTGTTTCTGCAGACCATTCTCTAGCTGTAATTATAAACATCAACATTTATCAGATTTTGGAGCAGATACTGACTGAGGAATTTTCTGTTTATTTCAGCAAAAGCAGCTACTTAGAAGAGACTTAGCTGAAAGTAAAATTACAATAGAAACTAATAGAAATTAGTTCTATTTTAGCCCAAACCAGGACAACCACAGAGAAAAGGCAGAAACCAAGAACAAACATCACTCCAGAACCTAAATTGATTCAGCATTCACCTGGGAGAAGAAAACTCTGCTTTCCAGTTTCTGCATCCAATTAACATCTGGAACATCTCCATCCTAAATACCTTTCAGCCACCATAGGGTATGGATTCAATCAACAAGACAGAAACTGAAGCCAGGCTCCCACATTCCCAGTGAGCTCTCAGCAACACTGCACAGATAAAATCAGGCACTTGCTAGATGGGTGCAACCCATCCTGAAGGGGAGACTGGGGTTGCCTAATGTCTTTGATCCTTTTGGGAAAATAAAGAGGAAAAAAAAAAGTCTAGTATTGTAGGCATACACAAAAATATTATTTAAAGCTGTAACTGAACTACTGAATCCAGACACATAGCACAGACAGAACGTAACCACAGGTCCTGCAGATTGGTACCTTTGTGATGTTGAAGACAAACTGGATTTTCTGTAGAAGGACTATCAGCCTTAGCTATTTTTAGAACTCAGCTGCCCCAACCAGAAGAGGGAATGGAGAGAGAATGGAGAGCAGGAGAAATCACCATCCATGCTCACTCTGCTGTATCATACCATACCATACCATACCATACCATACCATACCATACCACTCAAGCACAGATATGTGAGGCTTTTAAATGGGCAAAAGGGATAACTGTGCACCCCAAGGACTCTTTGTATCTGTCTAATTGATTCCTTTGTGATCAACTGGCCACTTGCTTAATCCCTGAAGGATTTTATAAAAAAAAAATAAATAATAAAGTGAATGAACTGTCATGTCCTCACTGATGAGAAAATGGTTGTACAGCGTGGTAGATATTTGGAGCTGTTTACAATGCAGGAACTGCAAGTTGAAGAGCTGGTGTGTTAGGCAAGTGTTGCCTACAAGCACCTCATTCGAGCACATAAGGAATTTCCTCTCTTCATATATTTTGCTTAGAAGGTGTAGTGGTCTGAATTTCTTTGTTCTCATATATTAAAAGCAGATTCATCACTGAGTTAAAGAATATAACCAAGTACCATCTCTACAGACTCTTAAATAACAGTTCCTCCTTTTTAATTCTTGGCATTGCTACCGAGGAATAACTGAAATTTGGATGCTTGCTACAAATCCTTGGCCTGTTCCATTTGCAAAGAAAATATGAGTTCTTTTAAAGAAGGATGTCATATTTCCAGCAGAAAATACACTTCTACTGAAGTTTCAGTATAAGAGCTGGATAAACCCATGGGTCTAGCCAGGTTTTGTTTCTGAAACAGGTAATTATGCTGTGAGAAAAATGCTCTGAGAAAAACAAACAACAAAAAACCCCCCAAAATTCAGAAGTATTAGCCAGATGTAGAAGTAGAAATAAATCTTAAAGTGTAAGACAGTCACACAGGGGTTACCAGAAGCTCCATACTCCATGCAAACTTGTTTTTGTGTCACTTAAAAGTTAAATG
This sequence comes from Calypte anna, assembly GCF_003957555.1. Classification (NCBI taxonomy): domain Eukaryota; kingdom Metazoa; phylum Chordata; class Aves; order Apodiformes; family Trochilidae; genus Calypte; species Calypte anna. Next base: position 17,393,022 of record NC_044254.1, on the reverse strand, counting down.
CAGAATACCTATTAGATTTTCCTCCTGGCAAAGGACTGCTACTCATATCTTAAATGAATGTGTTCAATACTCTTCTTTTAGACCAGTTATGGATTGAATCATTCATTAAGTCTGCAACCTTTCTTTTCCTTAAAAACTTACTCTTCTGGATTTCTAATTACTTCTAATTGGATTACTAATGACTAAAATACTGAGTTACTACCACTTTATACAGGAGATTTTTTTTTCCTACAATATAGAGTATTTTGAGCACTGTCAGGGGCTTTCAATAACAGCAAATGCCAAGTTCAGAACTCGGAGTTCTTAAAAATAGGATTAAAAAAAGCTCAATACCCTCCCAAAGGAACAGGAGAAACTAAGTCTTTCCCAGTATAATCCACAAGACAATACATTCCCATTTGCAATCACAGGTTTATGTATAAAACAAATGGTTTCATTACATGGACATGGAGCATAACGTTATTTTTGGAAAGCACAACAGAGAGTGAAGCTATTTACCAAGTAAGGAAAATCCAGCCCCAAACAGGGTCTAGAGCAACTGATTGCTGGCAGTGCCCCAAATACCTTTGGACAGGTTCCTCTCCAGGCTGCAGAAGAAAGCTCTACAGCACTTCTTGCCACATGCACTGACTGCTCAGATCCTTCAGCTGGGTGATCTCTCCAGCTGAGATGTTGCCTCAGTGCGGTACCAGCCTGGCTGCAGCACTGTGAGGGAATTTTGTGGTGCTGGACAGGTATCTCCTGGTGTGTCCACAGAGACATAGCCTCTGCTGCAGCTGCAGAAGAAGTCCAGGTGGTCATCCAGTCCACCTGGTGGTGCCGGAGAAAGGGACCTGTCAGGACAGCTGGCTCATTTGGATCCTGAAGTCTGCTGCAAACTTCCTAGTATCTCCCATCAGGCTGGCAAGTCTCTGTCCTTTATACTTGATAGGAAGCTTAACAGAATAGTCTTAGAGACCAGTTTACTGAAGACTGATTTCTTTAATTATTCAAAGGCCCTGAACTCTTGCTTACATCCTTAGTGCATCCTCTGGGGCACACATGGCCAAACTGGAGTAAAGCATATGCTTCCATTCATTGCTCAGAAAAAGAAAACACAAATAGTGCAATAGTGAAAATTCAAAGGCATTTTAGTACTGTCACAAGACTTGTTATTTGCTTTGTTTGATGTCTGTTCTTTCTTCTTGCAGTTCATCAATGATTTTCAGCTGCCATCTATACTCAGCAAACTACATCAAATAATCATTCCAATTAAACATAGTCACATTTTCCTTTAAAGCTGATTCATATTGCATTTTGATAATTTGGATGTACTTTTTTTACACTGATCTTTCATATATATTTATCACTTCATTTTGTGCAGGAAGATACCACTCAAGGGTTCCTCCTTGGTGACTTGTCTTCTTCTTTTCTTAAGAAAATATAAGTCCAGGCATATTTGTATCAAGAAATACAAGAATGGGGTAATGAGTAAAGAAGTATAATGCAGTTGGAAAAATATAACTTGTAATCATCCAGTAGTATATTAGTTTGAGAACGAGTTAAATAAATAAAATGTGAAAAAATATAATAGGCATTGTTCTGCTCTTGACATTTTTTTAAACTCCAAAATCTTGTATTGGCCACATGTTGATCAGCTACCAAATGCTGACAGAAAATATTTTTAGAAGTATACATAGGATTTTGTTCATTTAACAGGGGATGTTAAAAGACTTCTCTGGCTTTATATTTCATTAATATATGTGTTTTAAGAGATGCATGTAGTTTTCAGGGTAAGATCACAGATATCCATCATAAACATCCTTATGTCTGCCACAGAAAAACACTAAAGGCTAAATATTGTAGGCTGTGCAATATCAATACGAAGATTTTTAAAAGTGCTAGCACAGCATCTCTACCACTCTGCCCATGTGGGTAACAATGAAATACCTGAAACTCTGGCAATAGGTGATATTTTACTTTACTAAATAAAGTCATATCACCTTTCCTACAAGAGAGTAACAAGGATAAAATAAGAGCTGAATATTTTTGAAGTTTCAAAGACTGAGAGTCCTTGTTTGTTGGAGGTGGCTTGATTTTTGTTTGTCCCATTCCTTTCCTTATATTTTTGATAGCTCAAAAAAGAATGAAATCTCCAAATATAGGCCAGCACATCTGTGGCCCAGATAATGAAAGTGATAAACAGTCCCATGATAAATGATATCTCAGGGAAGGATACCAGGTATCTTGATGAGTACTAAAGAATTTCCATGTGGAGAACAAACTCTATCAGAAAAAAAGGAAGATATGATAACATCAAAACCATTTCGGGGACATGAGGCAGACTGAGAAGATGAGGAAATGCAATAGTTGTCTTGGAAACTGCACTGAAAGAGATTCTTTCCATGTTAATCTTTTTCAACCAGGGGTCTGTAGCTTTTATTGAAACTTTCACTATTTGCATTGGACTCTGAAAAAGTTTAAGATGGATCACAAGTGTTTCCATCTACTGAAATTCTGATATTCTGTGGATAAAACTGGATATTGCTTCATAGGAAGCATTAGAAATGCTTTTTTCCTTTCAAAAAAAATTTTTTTTTTAATTTTTCCAACTTCGGTAACTGCTACCAAAGCCTATTTTTCCTCACTTTTAAATGTAAAGTTAAAAGGAAACTATTTTCAGAACAACAAATTTCCATCATATGAACAGTTAATTCAGTTTTATGGCCGTCATTTTACTGTCCTCACAATGCATAATTCCCATTTAGAAAAGTCTTAACCCTAGATTTATAATAAGAGAAGCAGTGCTTATTTTAGTATTTTTCTTCCTTAATCCAAGATAAATCTCTTTAATTAGAATTGACTGCTTTTTAAAGGAATGGAAATGGCAAGTGGCTCTATCTTATATTAAAAGATCTATTACCTTTGGTCTTCTAATTCTTCCCAGCAATTTGTTTTCTCGGGAGGCATTTTCTCATCCTTGTGAAAAGTAACTTAATGTAGGTGTAGAGGGAAAAACACATCATTGGAGTTATGTACTACATAAGGAAGACATATGCAAGTTTAGAGCAATGGAAAATAATTGTCAAGTACGTAATGTACGAATATTTTATTTAAAAAATTTCTGTGGCATAAGCTATTTCTCAAATTAGACATTTTTATTGAAGGCTACGTTTTCTCTTCCTCAGGCAAATGGGATATTAGGAAGTAAAAAGTAGAGACTGAACATTTCTGCTTTCATGAGTTGAGGGCCTAAAAACTTAGTGGCACTTCTTGTACACCACAGCCTTGTACAGTCACACCACAGAAACCTTCACAGCCAGCAGTAAGAAGTGGTATTCCCTGCCAGGATATCAATGGGATGGATTTTGATTGAACTGTTAAGTTTTATTCTTTTTTTGCACACAGGATTTTCCTTTTTCTCTGTGTCCTATAAACTTATCTTTTTAATTTCACTGTGCTAGTGCCCCTTTCTGTCCTGATCTTTCCATGGCCACATGGAAAATCTGGACCCTAATGATCCTTTGATTTTGTATGCTCATCAGGATTTCTTTTCCTAGACAGACAAGCAGCAGATGTCCTAAGGTCTGCCAGATGACTTGAGACTGTCAAAACTTGTCATACCCTGGAATTAGTGAACACTGGCCTCACATACAGCAATAACAGTGCTGGAAGATACATTTGCTGATGCTTTGTTTATAAAGTCATTTATATAACACTAACCAATATGACTTGTCTAACTACTCACAAAATTCAGCTAAAGGTTTGTACCTTGTATTAAAAAGATGTGAATCCAAAGCAGTCCAGCTTTCTTTTGCCCAAGATTAACAAAAAAGGAAAAAGTACATAACCAAATGAAACATTGCCTAAAAGCAAAAATAATTCTCTCTTGTCCCTCCTCCATTTTTTTTTTTTTTTTTTACTCTTTCTGACAATTATGTCATATAGGTAATATAATATATTCTGTATTTCAATACCTTCTGGTTTCAGGCCTGTCTGTATTGTCCTTTAAACTTACACTTTACAAGTATCTACTGGAGGGAGTTTAAAAGTCATCAACAGGCCAGATAGCTTATGGTTGCTGAACACATGGTATTTTGACTCTCCTGGCTAATTCCACTTATTTCAGCAGAGCTGTGCCAACAGTGAGTCTGAGCCCTCTATCTAAATTTAATCTGCTCATTACCTCCAAAGGCTATTGCAAACAAATAGGCAATCAAGTAGCTAGAAGGACAAAAAAGATGGATACGATGTACAGCAGGTAACCTCACAGAAGACAATCAGAGCACTGATACCTTTCCTTCCAAACAGCAGATAATAACAGTTCAAACTAATCACGATTCAGATTTTCTTTTCTACTTTTAATTGATACTCTGGAGACTTCATTCAGCGCACTCTAAATCAGTCCCTTGGTAATTGACTTCACCAATAATCAGATCAACCTGCAGGAAAGAGCTGGATTGGGATCTGTAGAGCATAAACCCCTCTGCTTTATAGAGCACTGAAAGCTGCTGCAGTACATACACACTGTAAGCAGTTGTTGAGAAAGGCTTCAGATGATCTGACAATATATCTTACCTTGAACTGGCAAAACAAGCTCAGTGTTTACTCAGTTCTTAGCTTCTTCATTCCTGCTATATTGAGAGTGACACATGAGAAATGGATAGCTCTCCCCAGGGAATGAAGTTAAGGTGAATTCAGTTTACAAACTCTAGGCTAAAAAGGACCTTTCAGATAATGTTTCCAGTGGGGACTGGAGTACACACCTCACCTCTACACTCCTGTGGACTCCCGCCCCCTGTCTGATACTTTCTACTTTGGTCATTACCAAATAAAATCCTATCAATTTCAAAAATTTCAATAGACATTGCTATTTAAGAGACCTTCCAAAAATGTAGCAGACTGAGTTTTTTGGTCAAAGGAGAATCTTATCTCACTATGGTTTCTAAATCTGTACGTTTTTCTGAGAAATGGAGTGTTGTAATCTGATTGCTGAGCCTGTGCAACAAGAATGAAAGCTAAAGAGAAAGATTAAAGATGTTTAAAGTTCAGATATATCTTTACTATCTTTCTTGGCACATTGACATAGGGATTAAATACAGTTTCTCAGAAAAGTGAAAATATCATTTAATAAAGTCTAGTCAGAATTAGGTAATGTAAGGATTGTTATCCTCAAACCTAAAAGAAGAATATTCTATCATGAAACAGAATAGTCCTTGAAGTAGGATATTCAATAATAACATTCCTAAATTGAATTGCCTGTTTATTTTTCATCGGACTTCAGAATAGTTTGGGGTTTTTTTATATTCTTCAGGGAAATAAATATTAAAGTTTGGTGCCTTTGTGCTGCTGTCTCTATCTTCAAACTGTTCTCCTTCAGAAAGGGTATATTTTTTCTTCTGACCTCCTACTAAAAATCTACACTGCCATACAAAGCATTTTCATCTAACAACAGCAGTGGAGGTCCATCTAATATGGAGCATAAGCCTTCATTTTATTCCATCATCTTGGCCAAGCCATTTAGTCTTCGAGAGCTCATATACATGACCCTATCAAATGGCTAATGACCAATAGATCATTAACATTCTCTGGAAGAAAATCATCTCCTGTCTGCTGCAGCTACTCAGCATAAATTTCATGAGTAACCAGGAGGGGTAGGGGAGGCACAAGTAAGACAAATTCTGTGTGGCCCAGGTCTACACAGCATTTCTCTTAAGCTAATATGACTTTACTTCATAAAGCCATTAGATACCCTAAAATGGGTATTTGATCCTTTGAACAGTTCTATTTTCTGCTTAATCATTCATAATAGAGTTAATTCCCAGTCTTTCCCGTGGCTGTTTTTAGCAGTTGAATACCGAATAAGAAAAGGCATGAGGGACAATTGAGCAGGAAAATGGTGAACTGTAAAAAGGGAAGGGCATTTTACTCTAAAATACATTTGCATTTCAAAAGAGTAGAGTAAATAAAATGCACTTAACTGGCACTTGCTTTTTTAATTTACTAAATGCTAGAAAGACACGTTAAGATATAGTACTCTAAAGGTGCTCAAAAGGAAAAAAATTGTCCCCCAAGTGTCTGATGTGAAGAGCCCCTAGGTGACACTCAGAGTAATGCACTTTTTGAGCACTTCAACTTACTAGTGTCTTTCAGTGCTTAATTAACATAATTTGACACAATTATAGATATAAACACTTTATAAGCACTTGGTACTAGCAATGTCAAAAAAGCGTTGATCTCCATCAGTTTTTACTGGAAACAAAAAGCCCTAACACAGCACTCAAACAAGTGTTTAGAACTGCTCCACACTGTTAATAACATTCAAAAAAATATTAGAAAAAAAAAAAAAAGTTTCCAAAGCATTTTATGGATAAAGGATAAGTTTTTTAAGGATTTTACAAAGACATATAGCAGCCTACCCAAAACAAAATTGTATGAAATGCACAATCAGAGTTGCTTAGTTCTGTTACTCACCTGACTGGCTTGCAATGTTAGTAAGTCAGTAAATCAGCAGTGTTTGGGGGAAAAGAGGAAAAACCAAACATGGTGCCACATAGAAAAACAATTATCACCATATCTATCATACTTATATGTTAGACCCTCAGAAAGACGATTGAGAATATATAGACTGGTTTGTAGCACAGGCACAACTCATAGTTTGTAAGGCAAGACTGAGTGTAGGGATGCCATGGAACACTGTACCTAAAGAGGTTTTTTTTTTTTCTTTTTATGCGATTAACTTACTTGAAAAAATATTTTGTAAAAAGAGTCCACATGAAATGCATTGTTTATGTTCTCAAAAGAGCTAGTAGTGTCTTCCTCACTTCCTTAATGCACATGGGAGTGCTGCTTTTGAAGAAAAATATTCTCCCAGAAGATGCTGCTGTGGACAGGTTCCAACTGGCAGACTCAGGCCAGCAGTGAACCCACATGAGCTGCCTGCTCCGTTTCTTATCTCAGCAACAGACCCAGGTTTTGTGCTGAGAGCTGTTCTGTTCCACAGGGAAAACTGCAAGAGCACAAAGCTTAGATTTGCTCACATGACACTGCAGTATTACTTCTCCCTTCTAAGCCATGAACTTGCTTTTCACAGAAACTGGTGTTAATTATAAACTTCTTAATTAATATCTTCTGTGCAAACTAAAATTTCAAATCAGGGAGAGGACTATGTTTTGCGTAGACATATGGTAAAAGATTTGCTTCTAAAGATTGATTTGATGTAAAAAGTAGAGAAAAAAGCATGCTTTTTTTTCTCTTTTCCTTTTTCTTCATATTTATAATTTAGCATGATTTTACTCAAGTTAGAGGTTGTTTTGCAAAGAGATTGAAACACATAGACCCCAATATATATTATCTCTTTGTATGTGAGGCAGGTCATCTACATTTATGAATATTTCACCTGACAGTTACATTAATCATCTTAACACTTTGAGAATGTTAAGTGAAACCAGTAAAATGGAATGACAATTGATCGTATTAAAGATCAGCCATTGCATTAAGAAGATACTATCTATGCAAACTAAAACAAACAAAAAGAAAACCTACAAGGTGACATTTTCAAAGTCATGACTTACTTTTACTAGGGTTACTACATAAATGCTTTTGAAAATAACCCATTAGAAATTGTTCTTGATCAGCTGTTAAGTGTTGGAAATGTGTTCTTTTAAGATCCACTCTTATTATTTAGGATATGCCAGATTTGCCTTGAAATTATCTCTGTCATGTGCAAGTGCTGAAACCCAAACCAGACCATAACATCTCTTCTTCTAGGTTTGGAATGAGGCTGGGAGTGGTGTATAACTGAGAATAATAATAATAAAAAAAAAAAAAAAAAAAGAACAAAATAGTTCTAAAAAAAACACAACACGGGAATGGAAGAAAATAGGACACAGTACAAATTACTGGAACATCTGAAATAATCAAACCAATTTTTAGCCACCTCCCAGCAGAGACTGCAAAAACCGTGGCCTTTCTTTTGTCTGAAATTTACCATCTACCAATTTAAGACTCTGTTGAAGCAGGGCACTTAAGCACTGCTTAAATTCTCTGGAAGTCAGAGGGTTTTAAGTAAGTGAATAAAATTATGTGCATACTGAAGTACTTGGCTGGGCTGGGTTGCATTGTTGAATTTGGCCCTGGACAATTTTAAAAGATTACTCCAAGACTGAAACTGTTATCTGTAATTTCCTTGACAAAAGAAGATGTATTCTGTCTTTCTGCCTCTAATAGATTTGAAATAAATAGGAGAACAGAGACAGCTAAAATTGGTTATTTTTCAGAGATGGGAGGGGGAGGAAGGCAGAGATAGTCTCAGAGGGAAAAAATGCAAGCTGTTTGTTATTTCCTTTCTGCATAAATATGATATATTTCAGGTTCTTGATCCATCTTTTCTAGAACCAATGTCTTCATTGTGCTAGAGTTCTGACTCTTTACCAAGTTGCAAGTTACGTCTTTCAACTTTTTGGATGTTGCTCTGAAAAACACTAATGGTCAGATACTTTTTAAACCAAACCAAACCAAATCAAACCAAACCATGCCTTCTCCCTTGAACTCAACTCCAGTTGAGGAAAAGTCTAAAACTGTGACTGAAAAAGCCTTACTACTATCTAAGCACAGAGGCATTTCTTTGTTTTACTTAGTCTAATTCCTCTATAATCTAGGAGTCTCTTTCAGAGCATGTTGAAAACCATTTTAGTTTTTACAGTCCATTAAGTTGTCTTAAATCTGATAGAAATCCAAAAATTATGCAGGAGAATACTTAAAATATAAGGCTGCAATCCCAACGGGTGGAAAATATATAGGAATGTACAAACAGCTTTTACTCTCAATGAAAAATCTTTCATTATAAATGCAAAAATAGGATGGTTTTATAGGCTAGGATGGAGAACACTCACTACAAACAGGAAACGTGTTAAATTCCTCCCTCATTCTGAGAGTCTTTACACTTACACCTCACAGCAAAAGATGTCCCATACTTAACCAGGAAGTTTCATCTCCATAGGTGCATTTGAAAACTGCTAACATTGACCTGGCTTCAAATAATGGTTCTACATGTATAACTTGGGGAGATTTGAGACTGCAGATCCCAAATACACTGTGTTCAGCCTTAAAACTCTCCACCAAGAAACTTGCCTCCAGACAGGAGGATTTTAAACCAAATTTCTTGAAACATATTGCATAACATCATACTTACCATGCAAATGCTTAAAGAAATTTTCTTAGGTCGTGGTAATGTAGAAGAGATTAGATACCCAAAGATTAGACACCTAAAACCTGGCTCCTAAGCAAAACTTATGGATGGTTATGATTTATATTTAACTTCCCCATCAGAGAATTGTTGAATCCTCCAGGTGCAACAAATAGCTTTAGCTATTTGTTTTTTTATTTAAGAGTTGGTTTAATTGTATTTTTTCCACCTTGAAGAAAGTAAAGAAGTAGCTTTTTAAAAAATTATTTCTTTTTTTAAAAAAAAGGTAAATAGTTAATTATATATATATAATATATATATATTACACACCTTCACCTAATTTCTCTAGCAAAAATATCTTCTCCATGTCTAGTTAGATGCAAATAAAATTCTGTAGTGGGACAGCTGATCTAGATGATATCTATCTGTCTGTTACTCCTCTGCAACCACTATTTCATCAAAACACTCTGGCATTGTGGAACTATGCCAGTTATATGACAAATAGGGACCACCTAAACGTGGATGTTATGTATAGCACGATTGCAGTTTTCTTAATAAAAGCTGTCCTGGAACAATCAGCTTCATCCCTTTGCTCATTTTCAAACCCTGAATTCATTCAGCATATATTATAAATCACTTTCTTCCCCAGACAATAGGCATTTGGGATATTCTGGCATTCCAAGGCCCTTGACTCACAAAATATTTTATTTTGTTCTGTTCTTAGGTTGTTGGGGTTTTTTTTATTGCTCACAACTTTAGCCCTAAAATATCCTTTCACTTAGTAGAAATGGATTCATTGACTACATGAATATCATTAATGAGTAGAAGAGGATATGTAAATTACAATATGCTAGGAAGACCATCCTAAGAGTTAAAATTGCAGAAATGGAGACACTGATGGAATGATCATGACAGTGATGAACTACATACAAATACACACCATTATGATGAAAATTATATAATATTACTTATTATATACATATTACTTATATATATATATATATACTTATTATACAGTATTACTTAGCTGGTTGGACTACATATCCTATGACTGTGTTTGGCTCAATCGATGAAACGTTTATAGTTTGGCAACAAAAACTGTTGACAACAGAACACAGTACTCCAGTGGAAAATATTAAGCAACCTTAATAGCAACACAACCAACCCCACTTAAAACATCACACAGTCATCATATTTTGAGAGGCAAATACATTCGTTCAGTATCTATCTTAATATTTTGCATGTGATTAGCTTAGCTCTGTCACACTCTGTAAGCATGCCAAGAACATATTGTTGAAGTGATATCAGCATAAATGAAGCTGGTTTTGTTTGGTTTTGTTTTTTTTTTTTCTTTATGTGTGTGTGTGTGTCTGTGTGTCAAGGGCAATATGAAGCATTCAGTAAACTGTGTTACATCCAGGCCTGGAGCCTAAACCACAATCCTGGATAGTTATGGAAATCAGGCGCAGCTGGATTTGATTCTCATTTACCTTCCCTGTACAGCTGGATTTAATTCACAATTACCTTTCTGTGTTTTTGTCCAAAAAGTACGTATTCAGTGTTGAGTGTTTTCTAAGACGTCACCATATACACCTTTTTCTTGTCACTAGGAAATTTTGATGATGGCCATGATGTGTATAATTTGGTTTAACAGGCTGAATTGTGTTCAAATCTTCAGTTAATTCCATGGTCTGCTTCATTTATTAAGTTACACATATGTTGTTATACTTCCAACCCACACTTGGCTCAGGTACTGTTTGGCCATTCTGGACAAATAGCTGCCTATACTTCCTGAGAAGAAAGTGAAAAATCCTGTCTTCTCTTTCCTTAGGCCTGTCATGTGTTGTTATTAAAATCTGACTCTTCCCTCTTGACAATGAGGGAACACAAATTTGCAGTAATATAAGCCTAAAAACACTCTGCTGTACAGCTTTTTTCTCTATCCTCAAATCACTCATATCAATCAACTTATTTCTTCATTCTCTTCCTCCCCACAACCCTACTCTTTATAATGAAAAGTTTGCAGGCACACCTACCAGAGTGGCTAAAGCCAGTATGAAGGAATCAGGATTGTCAGAGACTCCCCAGATAGCAGGTACAGAAACACTCTGGCTCATACTTCGGAGCTGTTTTCTGATTGAAAGGGATGGAGAAAAAAGAGCCATGCAGGCAATTGCAGCCAGTTCACATGATGTGGGAGAGTGTGCCAGGGTCCTCTGTGCTGATAGGAAAAACTATGTCTTTCTACAAAACCAGAGAATATTTTTTTTTGTCTAAAAACATTAAAAATGCATTAAATTTTCAGATTTATTCACATTTCATTCTTAATTTTTGTATTATTCTTCAATTGGGAATTTTTCCCCCATAATTATATTGTGAAGATGGATATGTAGTAGGAAGTATTATTCTGTAGTAAGTATATCATAGTGAGTGGAATTAGAGAAATAAAAAATCAACCAGACATAGTGGCATGAAATCCACCATGTTAACAAGGACTCTCTAGATAGGCGAGACATGGTTTTAAGAGGGGATATGAAGATCTGAACAACATTGTCCATAGTGATTTTAAATATTAATGAAGCATCACTGTGTAGCTTTGCATATCCGAAGATGAATTATGGCTTATTTTCATGTGTCTGAATAACTAATCTTTATTTCTTTATAATCAAGATTTTGAGTTTTTTAGCATTTACATAACTGATTCATAGAGGGTCAATTTGCAGATCATTCCTTTCTTTGTCTTTAACAATTCCTTCCTCCATTATGAAAAACTGATGATTTAATAACTGCTTACTGCATTGGAAGTTAGCTTTTGTGACTTGGATTAGATCATATTTGAAAATAGTGTAAAATTACATCATAATTGTATTTTTGGTGACAAGTCTTTAACTATTTTTTCATTTCTAATTTTAGATAAGAATAACACATCAATTATCTAGATTACTTACTTTCTCCATACTCACAGGGCCATAACTGTTTGCCAGGCAACGAGTACAAAACTTCATTAAAAGAAAAAAATCAAAGGCAAAAATATTCCTATTCACCACCTGTGCTCTTATCCATTCTATACTTTAGGCACAGTAGGTGAAGGCATTAGGAATGAAAATCTGCTTCTATAAAACTGTATTTACCACTACTGCCTCTCAGAAAGGCTTTCCAGTGACCTTTTATAGTGCTTTTGCAGCCCATATACCTATTAAGGAGCAAGACATAACATACAATGCCTTCCAGAAGAGTTTTGATTCAACTTTTATTATGATGCCTTCATCATAATATCAACAAAACTAGATAATTCTACCCATTTGGAAACTTTAATTGAAAACTCTGATGAAGCTATCAAAACTGTAATCTTTGTTAGTACAAATTTTTTACCTAAGTAATCCTGTCCACCTTATGGCACTTTTCTGAAGCTTGAAGGACACAACGCTCATATGGCAATCGGCAGCAAGATAACATATATATATATATAACATATTGTCAGAGACCACAGAGATTTCCACTCAGAGAATTCTTGAAGAATCTTTTGGGAGATCTTTTGAATGTTGTGAACTGTTCCTTTCCCTTTAAGTAAAACAACTCTAAGGGAGTTCAGAATCCATAATATCTTGAGCTATGCAAAGACTTCACAAGGACCACTTTAAAAATTATTTTCTGGAAAATGTATTCCTTGTAAAATCTGGAAAAAGTTTATGGTATTTTACTAGAATAGCCATGGAATTTACTAGAAAAAACATAAGTATAACTGATTGATACATTTGGACAAAAAAAAGTTTTTAAATTTCACAGGAAATGAACTGAAGAAACAGAATTTTATTTCATAAAAATAACTCATTCCCCAGATTATATAAATAAAAATGACCTAAACATTTAAGACCCCTAGCACCTAAGACCTACTAAAGAAATCAAATACTCTTAGTTACGTTGAAGTACACCTCACATACATTTGTACCAGGAAGAATTTTCCAGTGGTTTTATCTAAAATAACAATAATACATATTTCCATGATCACTTTCATTCCCTGTGCATCATTAAGTAACAAATATAAAGCAATGGTCAAAGGATACAGAGTCATATTGAGTTACATGAAGAGCTAACTGCTATAGTAGATGATGATAAAAGCAAAACCTTCAGTATTACAGACAAGACATTGTAAAAGAAACAGAATAGGCACCATGAAGACTACACAAAACTTCAAACTTTGGACCTGAGGTTTATAGGCATTTAAGATAATTTTCTTACCTTTCTGTGTCCTTCCTTCAGCTTTGGTAAATAAGGTCAGAACTGTGCACATACAGATGAGTAAAACTGTGAACTGTGAACCTGAAAGGTATTAATGAGTTAACACAGATCAAAGTAGAAAAAAAAATCCCAAGTAATTTACTCAGTTCATATTAATTTATCTCTCACAGAATGAATTACCATCTGTTGCTGTACTTTCTTAGTTTTTCTGTAGTATAGATTGTTAAAGGCCAACAAAAGTCAACAAAAGAAGGTTCCATCCTACAAAGTACTAAGCAAAACACTATTTTGAATAGTGTATAGTTTAGTGAAGTGAAAATTCATTTTTATATCCAGTGGAATCACAGCTTCTTGCAACTGCATTTTTCTTCCAGCAATTTGGATAAAAACTTTTTTCATTAGAGAGATTCTTTCTGAATTCCATTGCAGACACATCTGTCAGAATAAGATCTTTATACTGTTTGCTGTCATTCATTCCAAAGAGGTTCAGTAACAGGTGGCAAGGAGGGATCAGGCCCTGTGTAGAGAAGTGGAAAAAAAAAAAAAAGTTCAAAACCTACCAGCAGATTCAAATTACAATGGTACTCAGTGAATGAACTTTTTTTGTAGGACAGAGGTCTCAGATGCAGGTTAATATATATAGAATTTGGACATTTTTTTCAAATGACCATATTCATATATGAACTCCACTGAAAGGAACTGGGCACAGGTATTATTAAAATTCACTTTCTGTAAATGTAAAGCTCACCCCTTTCTTGCTTTAAAAAGTGTTTCATTCTTTAGGCTTTGAATCCACTGACATTTACCCTACAAGGAAAATAATCAGTATTGTAAATTTGGGTCATGAGCTTATTTTTCTCGTATGTTACAAAGCTCTGGGAAACTTGTGATCACAGTTACACAATAACCTAGTACACAAGAAACAAAGCCTTGTTATATTATAAAAAAATCAACACATATCAAACAACTGAATTAGACTTCATAGGTATAGTAATTAATATGTGTAAAAAGCAGAACAAAAGATCAAAACAACTTAATTAAATGTCAGATTTTACAAGTATATCCTCACCTATGATACATGGAACTTAAAAGCTTGTAGGCAAAACTCACAGTAGGAACCATTCTTTGGTTTTATTAATTACTGGAATAGTTAAATAGCATTTACTGAAGAAAATACAGGTTTGTTTAATAGAAATCCTGAAGTTCACAGCAATCTCCAAGGTGCAAAATAAAAAGTGATTTGATCTTGAACCAATCACAGCTGTTGAAAACATTCTTGGAAAACTTCCAAGATTAAATTCAAAAGAGTAAATTGTAAAAGGAAAAATTTCATATTTTGAATAATTTAAGAAAAAAATTACTATGCTATAAGTTCTCAGAAAGTACAAACACTAATATCAGATTAATTTTAAATAGGGAAAATATTTCAGATGCAATCTGTGCAAATTAGAGCATTCTGGCAAATTTCAATTCACTCAGTTGCTTACACAGTAGAAAATGCAATGTTGTTTTGTCTTGCCATGCTTCTGGGTTAATATTTTCTGAATAATTTAATTTTAAATGCTTTTTAAGATATCAGGTACAAATATACATTTCTTTAAAACATTAAAAGGGGTTTGTAGAGCTGTGAATTAATAGCTTACATGTGTGAAAGACTAATGGAGTAATTCTAGGCTATCCAGGTACAGAAGGACATATCCAAGACTGCTACTGAATTCCTGTCAATGGACCTGCACAAGCCAGTCCTTGGCTTCTTCAAGTGAGGACACATGCAGGTTGCCAGACAAACATATCTCTTGTACTAAACCCAAGATCAGCTGGAATTCCAATTCACAAAACAAATGGCACTTTTCCAGTCTCTTAATTAGTTATGATATACCTATTAACACTTAGATGATTTTTCATGTGAAAATCAAAAAATTGATAATCCTACTTAAATATCATTCTCATTTTTTAAAGTCTGACTTAATATTCAAGTTCAGAACTAGAACGGTAAGGGATCTAGCCCCAAATCTTCTGGTATCAGAAATGTCTTTCCACTGCATTAGAGGATATGAATGAAATTTGAGACAAATAACCTCAGGACATGCAGTTAATTAAGAACTGAGCCAGAATAAAGCTGATGGTTTTCAAATCAGAAGCTAATGTGTTGCCAGCTGGAATGGATAGCCTCCCCATGGTAAAGCTGAAAATACATGTTTGTAAACTGTGTTTCCTCGTGTTTCTTGTGCTCTGGAGAAACCCAGAACTGTAAAAGATACAGAGCAATAAATTGCAATTAGTACACAATTAAAAAGAGGTCTTCCCCTCCCCACCATCAAAAAGAAATATATCTCCTTCCCTCCATGAAAAGAATAGGGGGAAGTGGTGATAGAATGCCAGTTATTTGGGCAAGTCATCAAAGCTCTTTTCCCCCCCTGAAATATCTTCTTCTTATGCAAATGAATATATTCATAAATGCTGTGTGTTTCTACATGGGTCAACCAAAAGTTTTTTAATTTCTTAACCAAGCTTGACAGAAGGGTGGAGTTGTTAAAGATCATTAAATGACCTCAACTTTCATTAAAACAGCCAGGTCAAGTAAAAGAACATTTATAAAAGTTACAGCATGGTCACAAATCACACCAGATGGAATAGAGCCATATAAAAGCTCTTCAGTGAGCAACACCTCACCTCAATCTTGTATTTTTGCCAAACAACTAGAAGAGACAAACCCATACAAACTACAGTTAATTTATCCTGGAGCTATTTGTCATTTCACTTTAGGTACAGAGTGATGAGCACATTTTTGCAGTATTAGGGGAAAGTGTGGTGGTCATTGTGGTTTATGCCTGTATCAAAGCACCCAGAGCTCCTGGCTCACACTGCAGAGCCATCCTAGCAGACTGGAAATCTATAGTGTTAGAGGATTAGCTGCCTCTTGAAAATGGTCTCCTGTGTTCTCTGACATTATGTATTATAATAAAAAAAGTCTGATATTCCTTCCATGAGCAGAGAATTTAATGACCACAATGTGCTGGTTACTGGTACATGAATGTCTTTGAATATAAAATATTTACATTATTTATGGAACTGGGGACCTGCTTTTCCAGTTTCTTTTGCAAACTCAGAAAGAAGAGACAACTTGGTGATTGATGTTTATTTGCATGTAGAGGCTTGGCCAAAGACATTAGGTGTGGTTTAAATTAATTTGAAACAGATGTATAACTCATAATTGAACAAAAGCTCTACCTCATACATTTAATTAAATAATAAGATTCAGAGAAATCTGTCAGTAAAATTCAGACATTCGGGGTCTGAAGAACTACAGCACTGTTGCACATATGCTAGCAGACTGCATATTCTTAAAATGAGATGTTACCAATACGCCATGTTACATTCATGAAGGAATGACTTAAATCCCTGGAAATGTCCCTCTCTGTGCTAGGAAAGTAGAGAACAAGGAAATTTACAAGTGCTCAATATACCTCTTTATGAACTGAGATGCTATTTCCGTGTTTGTACCCCTTCATCTTAGTCCTCCTAAACGAGTAAACTGCTAGAGATAAAAAAGAAGCTGAATTATACTGCCATGAAAGAAACCAACCATTGTTTCTGTAATTTAATATATATATTAAATATAATCAGTGAGATTCTATTTGCAAAAGATCTGCCCAGAGATTACATTTAATCAGTTTTCATAATCAAGAAATAGGATTTTAAGAATTATATCAGAACTTAAAAGTAGTAACAACTGCATACATGCATACAATCCTGTCTATTTTGCAGTCTGTAATATAAACTTTCTTGATTAAGGAAACTCAATTTATTTCTGATTTGACAGCTCCAATATTAATTAATTTGCCTGTTCCCAACAATCTTTATAGAGAAGTTTTACGAGGAAAAACCACTGATATTCACTCCCTTATTTACACATGTATGCCTTTAATTCTCTTAGGTCAAGGCATTTGTATTTCTATGTTTACTAACTTGTTAGCTAATCCTAATTGCCAGCAAGGATTTACCAACCCTAAAACTGAATTCCTTTGTCTATCTCCAAACCATTGAAATTATCTGTTACAGAATACATTAGGAATAATAGGATTCTTGTTTCTCTAGACTATAACTATTTAGCAACTGAGAGATAAAACCAATTAGTATTAGATCCTCTTTTTTACATCTCATTTTAATCGGTATTATTATATTGAATAGCCTTATTCTTCATTGGGTATCTCCATGAGCAGGATTCTAATATTAGCATGTCTTTTGTACTTCTTAAGTATCTAAAATAATTCCAGTAAGTGTAATAAGACTTCTTAGACTTCTTACTGTTAGTCAGCTAAAACTGTTAGAATAACTTTTAATGTTATTAACAATTCTCAAGTTAGAAAGTTAGGAGTTAGGGATTAAAGAAGAGACAAAACATTGCTAAGTTTAAGACACCATTTAATTTTGGTAAAGTTATGTAAACCAAAAAACTGGAACATCTGAGAGCAAACTGTTTAAAAATGCTTGAATTTCTCTTTAGTTCTCTTTAGCCCTCAGATTTTTTTTCTTGATCAAGATTTGCCCTAATGCCTGCTGTGCAAAGAACAATAAGAAAGTCCACAAATCATATCCATGACTCTTCCTGAGTCATCATCTTCCAGCTATCATAAGTCCATAAGTAGCACAAGAGGTATGTTTTCTACCACCTGCAACAGGGATCCAGCACAAAGTATTCAGCATCATGTCTCACAGGGAAAAATCAAGATCTAGAAGCAACATCAGTACCTATATAAATTCAGTTTCCAAGTGCTAGAAGAAAATCATTCCCAGTACAGTTAATGCATGTAATTTCATTTTGTGTTGTCAAGTAAAACTGTAGCTATATGGTCTCTTGTTACCTTGTTGATGAGCCCACTAACTTCTCTACTAATGACAGCTGTCAAAGGGAAAACAAGAATCCTAATACAATCTGATAAAAGGTTGCCCAGGTGAGAAATCCTATTCCAAGAATGAAAATAAAGCTTAGAGTATATGCTAAAACACTGTCACTTTATGTAGCAAAATTAAATATATTAGCCCTTTTTAAACATTAAGTTTTCCTTGAGAAAAACTTCAATCTTAGGGATGTCAAGACAGTTTTGGTTGCCCTTTACAGACATAAAAACAGTTAAAACAGTTATTGTGAGCCAGGAGGAATGCTTTTGCGTTAACTTTACTTTTATATATATATTCTTGGTATTTTTAGCCTTAAAAAATTTAGGTCTGACAGTAGTTAAAATATAGCTACACATTATTTGAACAGAACCCTTTTTTTTTTTTTTTTTTTTTTTTGTATATACATATATCTACAGATAGACAAAACAGAGTTGAAAGTATAATCCATTAATCTCTCCTTTGCCTTAGCACTTTCAGCTCTTGATTTCCAGAGAAAAATATTGCCATGTTCTACAGTAGAATAAATAAATATGGTAGAGAATAAAGGATGGCTGATGGCAGAGGAATAACAGAGGGTAATTGTGAATAGTAGTTTATAGCAATAGCATATGTATCTGTTGTAATATGAATTTGCTTTTGGCTTAGAATATAAAGCTTCCATCAGATGGAAGAACCTGCAACAGCATTTGCAATTAGCAAATGTGATACAGGTCAGTTCAGTGCTTGCTGAAGATAGAGGAAGAGATGTAAACAGTCATATATTTGAGAAATAAAGACTAAGTAAACACAAATCAAAGTTCTCATCTGGAACTAGATTATATCCGTGACATTTTATCCAAGAATTGTTTCTGTCTTCTGTTATTCTTTACTGGATATCTGCAGGTATAAAACTTCAGAAGTCTTATGGGAACAAAGCTCAGGGGGTGAGGGAGAGAAAAATAGCCTGGATGAAAGGTCACAAGTTGTGGAAAAGGGCATAAAGTAGAATTCAAACACAAGTACTATGTACGATAGATTCCTAAGCACATTTTTGTGGAAATTACCAAAGACAAATAATTTCAAAAACAAGACTGTAAATGTATGCACAGAAACAGACAAACCAATACATCAGTGTGAGAGTAAACATTGATGTCACAAGGCAGTGAATTGACACTGATTACAAAATACTGGACACATACACATAGAGTACATGCTGAAAGCTTTTGTAGCTCTCTTGACTGTAATTTTTTGTGGTTCAGAATAATTTCGATTTTTGTGTAGTTTGAATCAAAGGGTTATTTTGACTCTTTTAAAAAAAAATCTTTAAATAACTAAGCCAATATAGAGTGCTGTGGTACATTTTATAACACAAATATTTTAATAAAATTTACACAACATATATACATAGGGGAATACATAAATATACACAAAAATTTATTATTGTCATCATTAAAATATATCTACTCCAGTGAAACACATCACAGAATGTTTTCTGTTGGAATGGACCTTAAAGATCATCTAGTTCCAATCTCCCTGCATGGGCAGGGATATCTCCCACTAGACCAAGTGGGAGTTCAAGTGGTCTTGAACACTTTCAGGGTGAGGCATCCACAACCTCCCTGGGTAGTTCCTGATCTCTTACCACTCTTACACGAAAGAATTTCTTCCTAATGTCTAACCTAAATCTACCCTCTTCCAGCTTACAACCACTTCCCCTTGTTTTATCACTACATGCCTCTATAAAAAGTCCCTCTCCAGCTTTCCTATAGACCCTCTTCAGGTACTGGAAGGCCACTATAAGGTCTCCCCAGACCCTTCTCCAGGCCAAACAACCCCAATTTTCTCAGTCTTTCCTCATAGGACAAGCGTTCCAGCCCTCTGATAATCTTTATGGTCTTCCTCTGGACTTGCTACAAGACCTCTATGTCTTTCCTGTGTTGGGAACTTCAATTAATTATGTTCAGAAAAGGCAAATAGTGTCTACATGCATTTCCTCAAAATGAAATACAAGAATTCCATCTGATTCTCTGTTCAGACAGAAGGGTTTCTAATATACTCTATATGTATAGTTCAGGAATATCCTTTGTTGCATAAAATGATTGCTTTATAATTTTGCATTAATACCTCAGTATATATAAGCTGCACTGTGAACACAAATTAGAAAATTTAATTTAATTATTAGACCTGTAACCTATTAAAATGAGCTAAAACTTGGCAAATGCTGGGGAAGCCATGACACTAATAGAAGCACTCTTGAGACCACCATCAAGAAAATAAAACTGAACAGAGGTGCTGAGGACAGTTTCATATCCAGATGAAATAACATTTTCCTAATTCTAACATGGAATCATAAACAAGCATATAAAAATCACACATACTTGTTAGAATAAATATCCACTGAAACAGGTTAAATACCCATGAAAATAGGTCAAATTATTTTCTTTCATTACTTACACTGTGTAGGGCCTTCATTAAGCAAAGAATAATGTGTTTATGAACACACACAACCTTATGGATAAATCTCACACAGATAGTTCAAGACAGGATCAGATCCTAAGAGCTTCCTCAGAAGACTAGGAAGCTTTTCCTGAGATTACTACTTAGCCAGCCATCCTCAGTGCTAGCTAAGATTTAATGGAATAATCCAACTGAGTGAATTTGAATTTAACTACTTACGGAGTTAATGCTACACATGAGAAAAATGCCAGCATTGCACCATTAGAGACTGCAATTTTTGGTTGATCAACCTGATGGTACAATTGGCCTGCAACATTAATGAGAAGCCTGAAAAATCTCAGAGGAAAGAATCAAGGAAATGTTATTTAATTTAAAAATATCCTAAAATCTTTAGTCATGATCATCAAGCTATTTACATGCATTGCTTGGGATACATAACCAAGCCAACTGAAGGAGTCATAATGTCTTAAAAACATGAAACAGAAATTATTAAAGTGTGTAAGGGTTGCATACAGAACAAAATTCATCATGTTTACTGAATTTTGTTCCTGCTTAGCTTCAGTTTTGAGCAGGCCAAGATGATTACCTAGCTCAGTTCACAAAGAACCTGGTATAAAATCCCTCGTTTATCAATCTCTAAGTTACCATTTGCTTTTAAAAAACATATCTATACTGCAGTGCCATTACCAGCTGATGAGTAATGAGGAGCATCAACTCAAAGTAATTAAGGGCAATATAATAAAGATGGTGTATCTTAATGACAGGCAATATTAATTATGCCCTGTGAATGTACGCTAAAGCTCTACAGTCACCGCAGAAAAAAAATATTAAAAATTAATGGTAACTTATTCTGGTCTTGTAAGCCACAGTTCAGTTAAACTGTATTTTCTCTCTTAGAGTCCATATAAACATTGAAATTAATTGTTTTAGCTCAGAGAACTGTATGAGGAATTACATACCAGAAAATGTTTAAGGCTCCTTTGCACAAAGTGGTGGCTGAAAGAGAAGAGCTGCCCCCAGGTATGCAGCAGGGAGGGACCTCCAGGTCTTTGCACCACATGATGGAGGAAGGGGCAGAGCTTCTGGAGTAGGGGGTGGTCTCCTCATTGCTCATTTTCAAAATGGGGACCCTTATCCCATTTCTGTTTATAGTTCCTTCATCATATTTAGTTTATACTTTTTTGTTTAAAGCAGGTGTAAATCAACAAGAAAGTGCATCACATGGTGAATCAGTGATCAGCCACAGGCCCCATGCAGAGCATAAAAACCCCACAGGCTGTTTTCAAAACACCCAGTGAAAACAAATACAGAGAAAGAAATCAAACCCCTTTTGCTGAATTCCTTGCAGTAAACATGACCACTCTTTTCCAACATATATGGGGTGACATTGAAGGGTGTTTAATTAGCTCTTCTGTGTGTTGTTGACTCACAGATTTATACTATATTCCTGTTGGGAAGAGTGATAGGATTCAGGCCACATAGGGACAAAACAACCTGGTTCCCCTTCTAATTGAAGGTGTGCTTAATTTAATAGAATCATACCCACTTAGGATTTGCTATGAGTGGATAAAAAGGTCCTAGCCAACACCAGCAAAGTGTCTCCAGTCTAATCCAATGTAATTTCTATATTCTTAATGTTTAGAAATAGTGGTTTTTTTTTTTCAAACCTGAATTAACCTAGTTTTATTTCATTAAAGTTTTTAATATGTAAATCATCAGTGTTTCTAAGCAGCATGAAGAAGATGGACATTCCAGTCAGTTCAGGAGGACAGTTTCCATTTAAACCACCTAGGACTAACAACCCTTCACTAGGAAGAAGAGTGAAGAGGGCAACCTAGGGACTTGGTGTGGAAGTCCTGAGGTAAGGAGTCAATGCAACAATATATTTTTGTGAATGAGATTTTAAAAATTAAAAGAAACCTAAAAACGTAAGCTGATCCCAAAAGAAAAAAGCATTTTAAGTTAATAGCCAAAGAGAAAATGGAAATCCCATATGGAAGGAATAATTTTCCTAACACGTCTTTTTTTAATTTGAAATAAGATTTGTGATAACATTGTTAATGCTGGGGATTTTAAGTGACAGAATATTATCCTAACTTATTCCTATAAAGCATCCAAAAAGAAAAGAAAAAAAAAAGCTCCTTTGTTAGGCCTAGTTTAGGCCATCTTAAAGCTCCTTTCAATCAAAGTACAGCTTCTCATTAAGGGAAAAATTATTATTAACATCCTCATTTTGCTTCCTCTTGTGAATTATTTGCATTCAAAAATGTGCATGGCATTAGTTTCAGGGTAAATGCAAATATGACAGCAGGATTTCTCACCAAGCTCTTTTTTATTATTAGCTCTTTTTATGCCCTCCATTTATTATTCCCTCATCATTTTTCACAATGTATTAAAATGTTATATTTCCTAAAATAATAATATTTTTCTTCATTTGGTAATTGTCTCAGTCCAGTCTACAAAAGTCTCCATCACAGCACCTACTGCCTGTAATTTGGAATAGTTTATAATAATTGTTCATCATTGCTTAGGGGAGCCTTGGGCATTACCTATCACTGTTTCAGAATCCCTTTTCTCCCACTGAGTGCGTTATTATTTTAGGTGAAGTTCACATGACAGAGGGAGAGGGCAGGGGCACTGGCAAAGCCCATGCCTGTGACTATCCATGGCAGACTCTCTGTCTGCGGTCTGAGAGAAATTGAGATGTTTTTCATTTTTTTAAGCTTCATCATGTCTGCCAGAAACAACAAGCCCAGCTCTGAAACATTTTTTGAGATTATTTTAAATGAAACAACAAAACAAAACAAATAAACTAATACTCTGACTCATCTTCCTGACATTTTAAGAAGAACAACCTTGGATGCTGAAGATTAGTCAAAACATAGTGTATTCAGTTAGAACAAAATCAAGTTACAAGTGGCATACTCTCTGCCAGGGCTGTATTTGATAAACTGATTACAATTACTTCTTTCCCTGGTCATATTAAAAAAAATGGGAATAGATCTGACTAATAAAAGCAAACTAATAAAATCATTTGATCATCCTGATTCACCACACTTCATTGTGCCAGGCTTCCCTGTTGACTCTCAAATTGTTACTGTCAAATTCTCAAGTATTTATTACACTCAGGGTGACTTATAAGTCCCTTTTTTCTGTCACTGTGTTGATGCCTGTTATCACGCCACCACCGCCACCATATAATTGGAGCAAAGCAGAGCAAAGACCTCTCTGACTGTGATCTGTATTGACATGAACACAGGTAGCCTCAAATTCAGAGATGTATCTAAATACAAGTAGAAAGAACTCTTAGTTGATATAATTTTTAATTTTCTTCCAGGTGAGTCACAAAGATTTATCATAGGATCATTTACCAGCATGTAATTGAAACACTGCTGCTGAATTTGACCTGCTGTTGTTGAAAATTACTGAGAAGAGTAGAACCAATAAAGCAGTTACTAGCAGGATGTATGCTAAAGGCAGATCATATACTACTTATATCTTTCCTGTGCTTAATTCCTTCTCACTTGAGCAAATGTATGTGCCCATTTCATACTCATGAGTGTCAGTTTGAGTAATCTATGCAATTCTGAGTTCAAGTAGCGTAACTTATTGCCTCAGAATTTGTTCCTTTTCTTAAAGTGGTTTCTGAGTTATGGTGGATTAGTTTTCTGCAATGTTTTGAGGGGGAGAGTTAGGGTAACTCGGTGTTCATTATGATATGGGACCACAAAGAGCAGGAAGTGCTGAAAAGGGCAGAAATACACTATACTTGGAATTTGGCAGTGGATCCATCCAGCCAAATAAAAAGCAGCCTAAATGAACTGCAAAAAAATTTTTACCCATGTGAAATGAATTTGGGGTGTGGGAGGAGGGACATGGAGAATGGATGAGACTGAATTCAGGACGCTGCAGGCTAAAATCCTTGCTCACCAATCTCCTTTTAACAAGAGCATGAAGTATTAGTACAGGCACTTCTAGTGTTCTAAATGGTCAGTATTAAATTTCACACTGAAGTCAGCTTTTGAACCTAAGAAATTCTGATAAGTGTGCTTAGACACTTTTTTCCTCCTTTCCTTTCCTTTCCTTTCCTTTCCTTTCCTTTCCTTTCCTTTCCTTTCCTTTCCTTTCCTTTCCTTTCCTTTCCTTTCCTTTCCTTTCCTTTCCTTTCCTTTCCTTTCCTTTCCTTTCCTTTCCTTTCCTTTCCTTTCCTTTCCTTTCCTTTCCTTTCCTTTCCTTTCCTTTCCTTTCCTTTCCTTTCCTTTCCTTTCCTTTCCTTTCCTTTCCTTTCCTTTCCTTTCCTTTCCTTTCCTTTCTTCTTTTTCTTTTCTCTTTTTCTTTTTCTTTTTCTTTTTCTTTTTCTTTTTCTTTTTCTTTTTCTTTTTCTTTTTCTTTTTCTTTTTCTTTTTCTTTTTCTTTTTCTTTTTTTCTCTTATCTTTCTTTTTTTTTTTTTTTCTTTTTCATAATTTAACTTGTTTCTTCTAGCATATATTTTCTCTTTTCCTTCTCTTTTCTTCCTGTTCTGGTATATGTGACAGTTACCATTATTATGTGCTTTTGAAGTTGTATTTGGATCAGCTACATTTCTCTCATTTTTTAACCATATATAGTTGCATCACTAACTTGTATTAACAGAAAATATACTGGCTGTACAGAGGTTATTCCCTGCTCTCCTCGAGAGTTCCTTCTGAGTAGTGAGCCTTTCATTTGAGCAAGTAGTACAGCTTATTTTAATAATTCAGTTTAATGCCACCTAATTCTGCAATGATCAGTTAATTATTGACTCCTGTTTAGTTTCCATGCCAAGATGAAGCCATAAAAACATCACCTGACAAGCAGATGAGCAGGCTTCTATGATTTAAACCATGCTGTAATAATCAGCTACACCTTAAGTATCTCATTAGTTCAGGAATAGTAAGGGGAAAACTACAGGTTGGTAGCAGCACAATGTTGTATTGACTGTTGACTTTTTCCAGTCATCCCTGCTTCCAGCTCCCTCACTACATGGAGATTTACTGAACAATGAACAATAAAACACCTACAGTACAGACAGGCTGAAAACACAAAATCTGAACTCAAACCTAGTAAGATGATGCCATTTTCAAGCAATTGCTGAAGTGAGAGCTAGCATTTGCAATAGAAGCACTCTTTTTTTTGAGAATTCCATATATTTCATGTTTTCTCTTGAAGGTAAAACCACAGCAATTAAACAATCCTTCCAAAACATTTTCTGAGTTTTCTTAGTTGAAATGTGGTGGCTTTCCATCTTCAAATCTGAGATTTCTGTTATATGCAACTATTGTCTCTGATGGAGACAGCGTTGTTTCAGAGTTATATTTCAGAGAGTTGCATGTCAGAATGGTTACTCTGAGGAATTATAGTCTGTCCTCTGTTTCTGTTTCACAAAGCAGGAAGCCTCACAACCTCTAGTTTAGAGAATCAAGAAGACTTTTACCCTGTGACAATCTCTGTATTATAGATCTCTCTTCCTTTCCCTCTGAGCATTTGCCTTTAGCTATTCCAAAGCCTGGCAGAATGGGACAACGGTCTCCGTTTGGACTTGGGGTACACCTAAGATCACAAGCTGACCCACAATCACAAGACCACAGGTTGAGGAGGTAAACAACATTCACTGTGGGCAAGGTCTGCTGTAAGGACAAGATATAAACTATAGCTGGCAGAACACCTGCTTATATCCTATACAGGCTAATGATGTACTATGTTTCTTCAGACCTGAGACAATAAGGGCACTGACAGAGCTATGCTAGTTGCAGTAGGTTCTCTTATAAACACTATAGTGAGACAAACACAAAAGCACAACACAATTAGAAATTCTAAGACCCTAACAAGACATTTCAGATAAAGAATTTTAAAATTACTATCAACTATTTAAACCTCTGAAGCTACTGTTATTTACTTACATTACTATTTTTCCTTTTGTAATCAGTCCAGTGAGATGTTCCAGCACCTTTGTACTAAATAGAGAATGATTCCCATTTAATAGGAATAAACCACTTTGAAATATTTACTAGGGTAAAAATATCTCCTTCATCCACCATGCAACGGTAAATATTCAATTTCATTCGATTTCCTCTCTCTTTTATCTTCTGTGCCATTCCATCTGCCATAAAAGTTGAAATGTCTATAAGAATATGGCAAAATACATACAGAGACAATAAGTGTAGTTCTTTTGTTAGAAGTCTTTACTGAAAACACATTCTGACATATGTGTAGGCTGAGAAAAAAATGATAACTCTTATAAGATATCCATTTCTCAATTCAATATGATATGATTGACACAGCATGCTACAAAAGAGACACTAAAGTAGGTATCCCCTGATAGGTAATTATGTCTCAGTTGAGAACATCCAGGACAGAGAGATGGAGGTCAGGGTGGTGATGTTTTTGAGCCCATCTTTTTAGGATTAAGTTTATTGAGAAGAAACAGTTTATTATTATTTGGAAGTGTGAGAGGAGCACTGCATGTCAGAATGGAGAAAAGAGAGAGGAAATTAGTGAAATACAGAGCTGGGAGAACATTCCTGCAAAAGGAGAAAGGAGTCAGTCAAGCACTTATTTTTCCATTAATATTTAGGTGGAGCAAAAATACTAACAATAAAAACAAATGTACTGCAAATACTGCTTCAATATTCAATCAGAAAATATTACTTCAATACTAAACAGATACAAATTAGCATTTTAAAAGTACACCCCCAGGAGAATTTCTGAGGGTCTCAGGTTGGCATTTTCATCATCTCTGCTGAAACAGAAATATTGATTTGACACTATCAGGTCCAATGAATTCTTTTTGTGGTATTTAATGATGTTATTGAGAGTCTAGAAAGCAGTTGCTATAAGAGAATAAATAATAATGCTAGTAATAATAATAATAAATTCAATATTCTGCTTCTTCAGAAAGAACTCATGGAGTTCTTCCAACAAAAAACCAAGAAATCATAAAATTGTTTGGATTCTGTAACAGGAGATGAACTATGTTCTGGTATGGAACACAGAAATGCACTAGGAGTGAACATAAAAGTGTGGCAGAAGGGAAGCTGGTCTTGTGTCACTTTTGAGCTGCCTCCATTTTAAGTGGGTAAAAAAGTTTCTTTTCCAATTTATCAGAACAACTCAGGTGTAACTGCATTAAAACTGTGACTGCTCAATGCATCACTTTCCCTCTTCAGTCGCCACATGCCTATACACTTTTCTTGTTTCTCCTAAAACTTTTCTCTGGTCCCAATAGGATGTCACATCATTAGGCAGATTTATGCTCTATAGGCCTGGAAGTAGCAATGTGCACCAACAGACCTCACCTGGGGAGCTCAAAGAAACTGCAGCCATTCTGTATTTTGTAGCATGGTTCTACCAAGGTTTTTCTTCTCACTTCTTCAGGCTGTGAGGGATTCTGGAAATATGAATCTACACAGATCAATGCAGTGGGGTTTTTTTGAGACGAAAGCTATAAGGCAGCTTACATAGTGTGTAGAATTCAGCTCAGCTGAATCACATTTACCAGGCTACTCTTGCCTGTAAGCCAAAAAGAGAGGAAAAAAAAAAAGAAGATAGAGGCCATTTTGGCTTAGATACATGAGATTCAGAATTTTCACAGATTCTGCATCTTGCTGGGCAAATAGAGCCCTGAAGCTTTGTCTTGTGTCTCTTACACAAAAGCATTTATTTGAGCTTTCATATTAATGCTTTTATCAGAGGAAACTTTTTCTTAATCATATTTATATTAATTTTAGTAGTCAGTTTAGTGACTCAGCTTCCTAGGGGACTATCTTCTGTTTTCTTTCCTTTTAAAAATGGAAGCAATTATTTGTGCTTATGAGAGCAGTGGGAACAGCAATGCACTAGAGACAAAAATATATGAAATTATCCACAGGAAAATTGCAGAGAAGCTACAGCTGCAGTAAGTGTTCTCAGTAACTACCCATTCACTGACCTCCTTCTTGAATTACTTACTTGAGTGAATGACACAGCAGAGAGACAATCTGAAAGATCCATTTGGCTATTACCCCACTGAAAATGTCAGCTAAGCTCATTCATTGAGGAATTCTGTTCATGCTGATCAACTGCTAAAAACTAATACATAAATGCTTAACAAGCATGCAGCTGACTTCTACAACCACATCTACATAAATAAAAGCACAGATTTGCAGTCTTTGTTGCAGGACCCCTTAACTTGAGACTTTAAAGTTTCCATTGCACTGGGAAAAAATAGTTTAAAGTGTATAAAAATCCTAAAAACTTGTCTAGGAAAGATGGTGTCAAGAAGAGGTTTTTTTGATAGTTTATAAATAAACCTGTTAAAGCCAGAATGTATCCCTGTAAATTAGTTGGCTATTATACAAATATTATTAGACATTAAATAAATCCATATATGTAGTATAATAGGATAGCAGAAAATACAGATACACAATATATTAATTTTCAAAACTGACTTTCAGAAGTGAAAGCACAGTATACTGAAGGGAGAATGCTGTGACTGATTTGAATGAGACTTCCTGCTCTTCTCAATGTTGTTACCCTGCTGCTGTCACTAAGGCTTTTTCCTTTATTAGTTATACTATTTATATGTGAATGAATTCATCCAGCAAATATCTTTTGCTCTTAGTAAAAATGAAATGTAAGAACCATTAGAATGTAGGTGGAAAGGTATTTTTAGAAAAGACAGCAAGTTCAGTAGAACAGTTGTTCTAGCACTTATTAAAAATTTCCAAAATGGTATTTCATCTTGTGTCCCTAATTACTGAACCACACTTCTTGTATCCTGACAGATAAACCTGTTAAAAAATTCTTGAAGAGTCTGAAGAGAAATGGTGTATCCTTCCCAAAGCGCCTTCCACCACATCTCTAACAACATTCAGCTAAAGGCACTCTGACCCCTCAGTTGATTATCTGGACCTTGACAGTGCTGTCTACAAAAAATGCCAGAAAATTAGCACTTCTGAATGCCTATTTTGCATTCTTCAAGTACATTATTAGAATTCTTTTGTCAAAAGAAGCATGCTACATCATTGTGTTCATAATAAATGCTCTTTGGTTTGTATGACTTTGTGTTTATAATACACCCAAACAAAGATCTCATTTGTTCTGCCGGTAAAAGCTAATCTGTACAAGGTTTTTTTTTTTATTATTTTCTGCAAAAACTGCCTTTCTGAGCCTAGAGATTGGGTTAGCTAAAAGCTTCATATTCATTATCTTTAAGGTACCATGTTAATGAAAGGATTTTAATCATTGACATTGCTATGTGAATTATTATTACAAAAACCCCTGCTGTTGAGTTAGACAAAATTAACCCAGTGTAAGGGGCATTAAAAAAAATCACTGCTAATTAGTAAGCCAACAGGAACAAAGAGAATGTATAACAAAGATGTTGAGAGGAAGACACGTAAAAGCTGTAGCTTCCATTCCAACACTGATCTTTTTGCATGGAAATCTTTTTTCTGTTTGATTTGTTCCATTAGATTAGAACATTTTTATGTTTTGTAATTAGTTTTCTAAGTCACAGTGTCTCACTTCTCTCAAACTGTGGAAATCCAAAGGCTCATAATAGAAAATGGAAGATATTTTTAAATGCTTTTAAATTATTTCCCCAGCGATCTATATCAGAAGCATAAAGTAATTCTCTGGATTATTCTGGGACTTTATTTCCATATTGTCTGCTGTTCTCCATGAATTGCAGAATACTTTAACTAATCTAGCCAGGTTCTATTGGAATAAGCCCTTCATTTTAATGCCTTGATACTATTGTCCAAGTTGCAATTCCATATGGAGCAGATAAATGAAGTTATAGGTTTAAATCACTGCATGACTTCTCCTCTACACTCCCAGTCATGCTGGTTTCCAATGGGTAACACATCATTGTGCTGATGTAAGAGCCAAGGATGAGACGATCAAACCTAAGAGAAGTATGCATGCTGGGTGCCATTTGTTTGTAATTGCTCTTTGTAAGTTATAGTTTCAGATAAAGCTCCCAAAATGGAATGAAGAGAAAATAATAATTAAGTCTGTTTCTCTTTCTGAGCTCTGACAAAGACTTCAGTTCGTCCTTCTATTCACTATTCCACACATTCCCCCTCTTCTCTCTTTTGTTCATCAGCCTTTTCAGCCTGATAATTAAGACTCAAAATATTTGCTGCTCTTGTTTTTTCAAAGCCATCATTTGGTCTGTGTTGTAAACGGGGAACAACAATCATCTTGTTCTCTTGTGTGCCAGTAATTTAGTATTGCAATAACCTCCAATTGTTGAAAGATTTAAAACAAATCAACGTTTCTAGCCGTTTCCTTTTCTTTGTGGGGAAAAAAAATATGTGAGCATAACATTTACAGCGTACACTCTTATATTTCCCTTTTTTTCCCCCCTCCTTTTTTTGTTCCCTTTTTAATTCCCTTATGAGGGAATTAAAACACAGGGCAATTGCAGAGGATAAAACAGAAGACTCACTTCAATAAAAAAATAACATTCTTTCACAGAGGCAACTTTTACAACCAATATCATTGTTTCAGCTTTGCTAGTGCTGGGTAATTCCATTAACACTTTTTAACCAAGTTGAAGTAAAAAAAAGAAAGAGATAGTATCTAATATATTCTGCAAGAAGCACTACATATCTGTTATGTAGAAATGTCCATGGGCTGACGTTAGTATTTTTAAAATATTGGCTAACCATTCCAAAAAACTGCAAGTTAAAATTGGGTGAGTTCCACAGCACAAACAATGGGTATAGGAAGGTTAATAACAAAACTGGGAACTAGATGTTAAGCACCTCAGAACTCGTTTTAGAGAGTAATGAAATTTATTTAATTTCCAGATTCCCTGGGCAATGCTCCTCTCTGAAAATTATTAAATCTGTAAGGAACTGCCCAAGTCAATATTTTGGGGAGAACTCTGAGTGTAAAGCAAGCCAGTTGTTTAAAATGGATTTAGATTTCCAGTTTATATGGCATTGAAACTGTTTGACAGTGATTGTCTTATAATCAAGGAAACAAGTGACAAATCCCATAAAAGAACCTACCCCACCTTCCTCACTTCCATTGTATTTTTTAAAGAATTTTCTTCTTCTTTCTTTTTTTTTTTTTTAGGGGGGGGGGGAAGGGGTTGGTTTTCTTTGGGTTTTTTGAGTTTTTTTGTTATTCAACATTAATACACTAGGAATGAAACACATTTTTTCCTACTTTATAGACTTCCATTATAGCACAACTTTCAGAACACAGAAAAGCAACATAAAAAGCCTAAAATTGCAGCAAAGTCCACAAATGATTTGGCTGAAAACCTAGGAAGGACATTCAAGTAGCAGACAAGAGAAACTCTGTGGACTTCACTGACTCCTTTGGAAAAATTGGAGCTGATTCATTAATCCAGTAGAGAACTGACTGGCAGGCACAGAAGACAGCATCCAGTCTTTCATGCTGTGGCCCTTCCTTGCCAGCTCTCTAAACTTTCCAGAGAGTGCAAGGTAATGAAAGTACTTAGTAACATATGCTCTCCCTATAGTCAGTATCCCTATAACACAATCCAGGCTTCATTAGATTACATGGTCTCTCTTCAAAAAAACAGTAAAATACAGATGTGGACAAAACTCCTTGAGTAACCACTCATAATTCACAAGCTTCCTTCCAACTTTGAGACTATTCTGGCAAATAGTATATACAGACAAATACTTCCAAGACATCTTCCCTAGCCAAAAGTGGGTCATACTCATTGTCTTCCTTCTTTCCCTCCTCATACTAAGTCAGTCAGCTTGATGCTGACCTGATGTGAATCTTGCAATGGGAAAAACTGTGGAAAGCTTTGAATGAAATAACCTCTACTTAAATATAATTTATGCACTGCATTTGCTTAAACATGAATGGAAAATAAATATCAATAAACACTTTCATAAAAGGAAAGAAGCTGAATTAATCTTTCAGATGTCCATATGCTTTTACATGTATGTTTCACATGTAAGTATTTATGTGCATTTGCCTATAAGAATTGCTTGGGAATACTGATTAGAAAAATAAGACCATCAACCTTGGTCTATTTGTACTTCTCAGTTTCATATGCTACACAATGATTTGCTAAGATTTCACACTGATGTAAATGAAAATTGTATGTAAGCACTGAATGTATGATAACAATATAAATGTGTTCTTTATAGCAGACAGTTTTCTTTTCTTCTTCATAAATATTATTTAAGCTAGTCACTAAAATCTGAAAATACAGAGGTCCTGACCAACAATACCTTTTTGTAACATGTATTTCACATAGTTAAAAATATTTGTTGTAGCTCTGCTTTGTCAAAGAACTTAAGCATGTGTTTCCAGATCAGCATGCATGTAAGTCTGTTGCTGAACAGGGTTGAAATTCCACTTCTTTTTTCTTTGTCTTTTTTTTTTTTTTTTTTTTTTTTTTAATACCACTTCTTTATGTCTTACATAAATGATTTGAAAAAGTTTTTGAATTTTTGTCTTTGTTCTGCTGTACTACAAAGCAGTTATCAGATCCCATTGTGAACACTGGAAAAAACACAGCCTGGTTGACAAATTAGTAGTCTTTGGTGCTAATATTACTAATTCAGCATTTGAAAGGGCTGCTCACTGGGGAAAAATAACATGTTCTCTAAAGTCACAGGGGAAACTAGGGAGATAGTTAATGGGTGTTGGCTGTGCTGTACATATTGTGCACAATGCTGTTCGCATTGCAGCTGACTGACTGCCAATAGATGTGGAAGTAATTGTCAACAAGATTTATTGTTACTTCCACATTTATACAGTTAGAAACGAAAGGTTGAAAGAGTTTTGAGAAGTTCAGTGCTGACTTCTACTGAGCCATAGCAACACTCACTGATTATCACTAATGCATGCCACTGACAGAATTTTGCATCTTTGGAGGCCCTAAAAGTCATTCTTTCTTGTCAGAGACAAATCCCACTACCCTCAGTAATTTTTTTCTGAGACAAATACCTGAGCTCTGACTTCAATTCTGGCTCACGAAGCAACAATTCTTCAGTATTTGGAAATATTTCAGCTGGATTTGGAAACCTCAAACTTTTAAACAGCAGAATTATGGCACTAAAGGTAATAAAGAAGTAATTGCCACAGTGAGAAGCAGAGGGTTTTTACTTGAAAAGAAAGTTGTAAGGAGAAGGGGGGAGGCAGTGGGTCCATCTTTATAAAGTAAAGACCTTAAATCACCAGTTTGAAAGAGCTCAACACACTTGTTATATAAATTTATAAATTCCAGAGGCATAAATTCCAATGAATCCTTTTTTCAGCTTCTGTTTCTGAGGTTTATGCTTCTAGAGAATGTTTTTAACCTTGCTTCACTAAGGCAAAACTGTTTTATTTACATATAATTTGGTATATTCTAAAAAAGGATTGATTTGTTTTATCAAATGCTACAGAAATCAATCAGAAGCCAAAACTCAATATCTCAGGCATTTTTGTGTCTTTCCAGGTAGAGGAAAAAGTTTCACTTTGAAGGCTTTTAAGACTGTCCTGCTTGAATCTCTGATGGGTTTATTTCTTTGTGTCAGATGGAAAAATAACATTTACTCAGTTACATTTTTTCTGTAGGTCTCTCTAACTCTGGTATTTTCTTACCTAATAGCTCTAGACTATGATAATCAGATGGACTGACAAGCAAGGGCAATCCAGACTCTTTCAAACTAAAGTTTCTGCAAAGACAGTGATGTGGGAAAGAGAGGAGGACTTGCTCAGAGGTGCTGGGTGTCACTGCAGTCTGTATCGAGATCTCTGAGAGCAAGCAAGGAAGAGAGGCCCAGTTATTCTGCATGAGACGTGCTCCTACAGCACACAAGTACATGTGTGAGGTCACCCCATGTGTGATGAAGATAATTAACTTCTCAGTCTGAGGTGGACACCTACTTGTTCATTTAGCAGGATATTTTCTCACTTTTTCTGCACATAATTAGCACTAATGAAGTCTCGATTTCTGTCTTATAGATTGCTCTGTTACTGATAAAATTCTATATTTAATATACTTTAAAAGTCCTAGGCACCTAAAGGCAACATATATGATTAGAGTTCTCCCTGGAAGCACATTTCTCTCTACTTGTGGCTCCATACTTACCTATTAGGAAGCATGACCCTAATTTCAAAAAAGATATGCAAAGACATGCCAGCAAAACAGCTGATAAAAATCTTTGAGTTCATCTGTTTGTTGTCAAGAAAGCTAGAGCTTATCATAAACTGATGAAGTAAAACGTTATCTCTTCTCAAAACTTGATCTTGTCTTCTAGTTTCAGGTGGCATTTCCTAGCACTGTTGCATTTGTTCAGATAATTATCTTGGTACTGAAGAACATCTGGATAAGGAAAAATAAAAGATATTTAAAAAATAGGATGGGAAAAGTTACAGAACTTTCGGATCAAAACTACTCTGAA
Organism: Calypte anna; assembly: GCF_003957555.1. NCBI lineage: Eukaryota > Metazoa > Chordata > Aves > Apodiformes > Trochilidae > Calypte > Calypte anna. Next base: position 17,357,888 of record NC_044254.1, on the reverse strand, counting down.
GTGTCCTAATAAGTATCAGAAAGAATGGCATTTCAGATAAGAAACCTAACCCTAATCTAGACATTATTTACATGGCAATCACATTTTTTTTTTGCAGGAACACATCTGAAATTGTAATGCTAATTAAAAAAATATGTATTTTACCAATAAGAAAAAAATCAAACCACTATAAAACAATCTTCTGACAATTAGGCAAACACAGCTAAAAGATGCAGTATGAGAAAGTCTGTGCCCACGCTTGTGAAAGTAATGAACTGCAGCTTCAGTGTTGAATGTTCCTGACAATTTAATTTGGCCTAAAGGTGAAAGCATTTTATATCTATGTCCCTCTCTGTTCTAGGATTTCCTTGTTTTCAAAAATGCATGGTATTTTATATTGCTTTTCACCTTCTTTTTCAACCTTCCATGCTCTTTTCAGAAAAAAATAATAATATGGGAAGAATGTATTTCAAAATCATATTATAAATGTCACCTACGTACAAGAAATACATCTGCTCTTTCCACATAGGCAGAGAGCTTCATGGTTCAAGACTGTGCATACACACACACAGATTGTCTCTCTAACTCTGCTTACACTGACTGTCCCCAGGGGCATGAACAAACTGTACACCCTCAGGCAAATTTAGCTCCTTATAGCCAAATAGTGCCCAGAATTAGCAGAAGTCTGAATAATGTGAAGTGCTGAGAAATCATTGATGGCTGTTGTGTACCCGTGTGAGCCAGAATAAGAGCACTCACACATCTGTACGAGAATCAGAAGTTAATACAAGGATAAAGCAGAGTATTAACAAGGGCACTTTCTGACAGAATGAGGCCAGAGGGCTATATAGATGCTGCACTGCATAGTGCCCAAAAGACACCCCCTCTGGCCCTTCATTCTGGCAGTTCTGTGCTTTGCATATGAAAGAAATGAAAACTGGCCACAGAAAGATATGCTAAATGGAGTAGTTCAGACTTCATGATTTTGGACAACAGATATTTCTGCCAATTCTTTTGTCCTGTATAGACTCAAATCCAAAGCTTCACCAGATTTGTCTGAACAGATAAATAGCATGACTAAAGTTCTACCTTGTTTCACCCTTACCCCAGGTAACATGAGATATTACTTGAGTTAAAAGCAAAGCTTTCTCTGCCAAAGGTTAAAATCCTGAATTCTTTCAAGGCTCACATCACTTGTTCACCCAATATTTAAGTGTTTTGTTCAAACAGGAGAACAATTAATTTTGTAATAAAATTCCTAAGGAGTAAAAATCCTGTATTCTGGAACATTACTGTGAGCTAACGGATAGAAACATAACAGTCTGAGAAATAGATTAAGTTGTTGGACCATTAAAGATAATTTGTGTGAGTAAAGATACAATCAGCCAATCTACAAAGAAGTCAGGTAAGTAAACAAATGATTTAGGAGACCAAAATAATCAGGTGATTACAGAACAAAAATATTTACTGTGACTTTTTTTTTTAAGATAGTATTACAGGTGTCTCTCATCATGCCTACATGATGGAGGCAGTAACAGAAGAGCTATTTTAATTACAAAGAATCAGTGTAGCATATACCACTACTTGGCAGCTGAATGCCATTAATGCTGAGTAATGCAGAAAATTTCCAGAGGTAACACCTTCATTAGCAGGACACCGATGTCCCACATTGCCTTCCTTTTAGGTCCACTAGACTGAAAAACAAATATTACAGATTAAACTTTAAACATCATGAACAATTTTGTTCTATGTTTGCTGCAGAGAAAGAAAAAAATATTGAGGTATAAAAAGATAATCTGGTGACTGATGCAGGCAGCCCTTGGTGCCCTGTTTCCCTTTCTCCCAAGCACGTCTGAGGCACTGAGCTGACAGCAGCCCCTCGCCCCCTGCTCACCTTCCCTTTTTATGTGTCAGTAAAAACCTAGTACAGATAAATTAAGGCAGTTCAGAGCGTATCCCTCGGTTTCATCATCTCCTCAGTTACCAGCCATAGGACAGATTACAATTTCACAGATGCTAGGAGAGGAGATACTATAGCAAAGCAGTAGTACCACTACAGATAAGGTTAAGATGGCACTTCCATTATAAACACCTATTTTCAGTGGCTTATAACTTCAGGCTACAAATTCCTCTCAGGCTGAAACCTGGCATATTTGGGCTCAGCTTGGTAATGGCTTTCCCTGTCTCTTCAGACCATTTTGATTAGGTGTTTGTGATACGAGCCTGCAAACAAATGTATGTCTCTGGTCATTCCAAGTGGCAATGAAATACTTTTCCTTCTTGAAAAGGCCTGGAGGGCAGCATGTTCCTGTCATTCTACCACCCATTTTGCTGTCAGCTGTTTCCCCAGAAAGATCAATTTAAAAGTGACATAATTATCCCTCAAAAACATTCAGGACAGCTGAGGGGTACAGTCCCTGCCAGTGTGCTCTGAAGGCCACTCTATTCCCTCGGAGTGGGTAGAGCTGGCAGTGCTCACCAGCACCAGGGCTATGATAAAAGCCACACTTAGCAGTACAGCATTTCTGTGAGTTCAACATATCAACAAAACTTCCATATTTTGGAATGAGGAGAAAACAAGCATAATTATGTAGCACACAAATCTCATTATTTTAATGAGGCATTAATTCTAATAGTCTAATTATTTTGAATTATACCTCATTATTAAAATCCTGTTTTTTTCATTCTGATCTTTAATGAAGGATGTAATGAAATCCCTAAATACAGTACTGCTTTCTTTTTTCTGCACCCTTCTCCTCTAATAAAGTTTAGAATTTTTGCCAAAGATGATAATTTTTCATCATTCCTCCAGAACAATAAAGTACAAAGACCTACTTGTATGCCTGTCTACCTGCCTGGCTCCCTGCATGGTAGTATCTATTTCACCAGCTATTAAAAAAATAAATAACTGTAATAAACCTGTTGAATGAGACAAATTTTGTGTTACTTTTCCTTTGTATTTCTCATATATCAAGATACGTGCTGAATTATTGTATCATAAGCAATGCATAACCTTCTGTGCTTTTAATGAACTGAGAAGATGCTGTATCAATCAAAGATTATTTTTAAATAGTCAGAGACACAGTGGATGGAGCAGAAAGAAGTAACAAGAAAACCAAAGAAATAACAAAGAAATGGGAGCTGGAAGAGGATAGAAAAAAGACATACCAAAATTTGGAGAGGGAATATAAAAATAATTGAACATCAACTATTTTAGTTATCTTTTGGTTTTGCAAAATTTATTTTTTATTACCCTTGTCTGTTTAAGTTTTTGCCAGCATATCAGATGCACAGTATAACTCCTTTGTATGTTCTGATACGTGTTCTGTGTACTCTTAGGGTACTGGGCTGCAGGAAGGCTGCTATGTACGTTCTTTAGGACACTGGAGGAAGCAGTCATGGTGGTGGCATTAGGACAACTGCATCTCCCTGAAGTCTGTGGAGGAACCATACTGGTATTTATTTCAGACAGAAAACCTTCACATGCGTCAGATATAGATGGCAGTATGAAGCATATGGAAGGAGATAATATACTTCTTACTCTGGTCAGTCCAACTTGAAACGTGCAGCAGTACTGGAAAGAGGCCAAAGGCAAAAAACATAAAAAAATTAACTGCTCTTGTTTTTTTGAAAAAAAAAGACAGAAAGGGGATATGATAAACATGATAACAATAATGGCATAGCTAGAAAATTAGGAAATACTTAATGGAAAACACCCAACAAAAATCCACCCACAGAAGCAGAAAAGCAGTGATTTAAGTGTATGCTAACACTGTTCTGCCAAAGTACAGCAGCCACAACTGCAACACACCAGAGAAATACCCACACCAGCTTTAAACTAGCAAGCCCGGTTACTGCCAGCAGTCAGCTACAGCAGCACAGAGCTCAGCATGAGCTAATTTACCCAGCTGCTCAGCAAGGCAAATTGTCTGTGCTGAGCTCAGTTCTGCCTTGGTTAGATTGTTACTGCTGTTTGGATGTAAATCTAGCTGAGGTTTTTCTGCATTGCACTGCAGGCACTCGAATGATTGCTGGGTAACCCTACCAAAGGACTTGCAGAAAGTTTTAAGATGAATTCTACACCTACGAAACTCATTCGTAAAATATGATTAAGGTAATAGTAAGACTTCTCCCTAAATATTAGATACACAGGCAGCAGGAACATTGACAACTGAATTACAGAGAATGAAATAATTGCAAGGCCATAAGGAAGAGATATTATTATGCTGGAGGGCATAATCCCTAGTTTAAAGCTCTCTATAAACTGCTGGTCCAGGTGATATTGTATGGTGTATTAATATTTTATATTCCTAAATGGCTATCCTGATTAAAATTTTCCAGAGATTGCTGTAGAAGGATCGTCTCAGTATTTGTAAGCCATCACTAAGCCTGAATCCCATCTGGTGAAAGGAATAATTTAAGTCAGCATGGATATGACAGAAAAAAAACCCAACCAAACCTAACCAAAATACACTACCTTAAGAATATTTAGCATTTAGTTCTAAATTACAATGCAAAAATATGGACATCTATCACAGTTACTTCCCTAGTGAACACATTTATCTGTTTTGGTTATGTCAGATGACTATGTCACACCAAAGTACTCCTTGAAGAGATGGATGGCTTTTCCTCCTTGTAAGAAGGACTGGCCATGGTTCAGAGAGTACAAAAATACTTTTGAATTAGGCATGTACTGGTGATAATTGTTAGCAACTGAATGCTAATTTGTGAGAATGGGAAAAACCCCATATAATGGCAGACGATGCCACCTGAAAGTGCTGGTTACACTGACACAGTATCACTCTATGAGACTTTATAAATGAAGGGAAAATTAAATTAGGCTAAATATATGATTATTTAACAAGACTCAACCAAATATTTCCTTGCTGGATAGCAAATAAAGCTTGTATTTAACCAAAGATTAGTGCATTCCAGTTTTAATACCAATGCAGTTTGTTTTGATAGTAAGATCTAAACAGCACTTTATGTTGACATTTCTATTGCGTATTTAATGAATGCATATCAAATATGCATGGCAAATAAATACTCTGTTCCCCATAAACCTTTCCTGCACAGTCTTTATCTTTTCTGCTTCAAAATGTATTTGTTCTCATAAAAATGGGTATCACCACAATGTAACCAAATCTTATTTCTGGGTGGGGTTTTTTGTTTTTGTTTGTTTGTTTCTTTGTTATTATGATACTGCTGTTTTGAAATACAGCCTTGAACTGTCCCTTGGACCCCCTGTAAGCACTCAGACTACTAGGGAAGCATCCTTCTGGCAGAACAGATTAAGACTATCCCAAACTCCTCATTCTATTGTCCGTACAGAACAGTGTTGTGGCATTGCATATGATATAAGCAAGGAAAAACAGACTGGGCAGAAGTTCCTATGTTTTTCAGCTTGCATAGTTAAATGTTTCTTATGTGCTCATCTGGAGCAGAGAAACTTCTGATTTGATAGCATCTGATTACTAGTAGGTACAGGGGGTATGTTTCTAGCACAGCGTTCATCATTTAAATCCCAATGGATCCTTGCTGGTTTACTAGGGGACACAGATGGATTCCCTAGCTGGGAATTCCAAGGGAAATGTTGGGTTTTTGAATGTTTAAACGCATATTGTCAAATATATCATATAAAGAACAAATTTTAAAAATATGTCTATTGCACATATCTTCTGGATGTTTGCAAGTAAGTCTAAGGTTATGAGAATTTTAATTTTAATTTTAATTTATATGATCTAATCTAATCTTTAAATTATATGATCTAATCTAATCTATCAATTTATTATTTGTGTGCCTTGATCACAGAGCAGGCATCATCTGTTAATATATACAAATATATTAACATAAGGGCAATAATTAATTTTTTTCCTTTTTTGATTCAAAAAGGGTGTTCAAGCAATAGTGCATATTTTTAAAAGGAAACACAAACATTGTATATGTTTCATAACTTCAAGTCCAGAAATAACAAACAGCTTCCTTAGCTCAGTTGAATCTGAAATGAATGCTTATTTCTGCACACCTTCAGGTTCTGGTATTCTATAAAGCAGCTTTAATGCTAGTCTGCCTAGTAATTCACTATGGGATGTCTTTATATACCACCGACAGTAATACAGCTCATTTTGGGTGATTAACTTAACCCCCAGAATTGCAAGTGGCTTGCTACATTAGCATATCTTTCAAGGAATAGTTGCAATGTGAGAAAATTGCCTGTAGGATTATTTGCAACTAGGAACCTGTGAAATGTAAAATAAAATTGAAGACTATAAAGTAAAACATCAAAGCTACCTAAAATATTAATAGCCAGTATTCCAAAAAGTAATTTAGAAGAATTGCATGAGGGAGTGAAAATTACTAATTTAAAAACAGATAGTCTTGGCAAAACAAAGTCAGAAGTTTAAAACAAACAACAGATAATACAAATTCATTGTATACACAATATGAAAAGAATGCAAGCAGCACCAGCAGCTTTAGTAGCTAAAGTAGGCTGGGGCAGAAATGCCTGACTAAGCAAGCAACTACATTAGTACAAACAAAACAACAAAGTTGCATTATATTGAATTTAGGCTACTGGAGAGAAAGAAAAACAAGTACTCTTTAATCCATCTAGTTTTCTGTTAAATTTTCATTCTAATTGAACACAGACAGAATTTGCGGGCAGAAGGATTTTCTTGTTAATTGATGCATTTGGCGCTGAGAGCCACTGTCATGCTGTTCCAAGTCATGTTTTCACCTGCTCTCTGTGGGGCAAACAATGTTGGAAGTTTCAGTAAGGTTTCTGTGGCAGATTACAAGCTTCAAAGCTAACACTGTGAAACCTGTTTCCCTTTTGATATGCCTTTTTTCTTTTAATAAATTCCAGAATGATGAAATAACCCATGCAAATCATAAAGGCACAAAAAATAGAAGGAAAAGTCTTCAGTCTTGAACAATACCTGATTCTTCATGATGTGTGGCAGAGCTTTGAGTTGGATTCATGTTTAAGCTGCTTACTGATCCACAATCCTGAAGAGGTTCTTATGTCCATATGTCACTTCGTGTTCAGAGAGCTCTCATTGGGCCAACAGCACTATAGACTCCACGGCAGCCACTGAGGCTGCCTGTCATTCAGGGCTGCCCAGACTATGCTGTCCTGTTTTCCTTGGAATTACACAGGCCAGGAGATGACTCAAAGGCCTACGAAGTTCATGGTACATTCAAGACTACTCCAAGTTGCAGCAGTTGCATGGAACATGTGCAAGTTAAAGCAATGGGACTGCTCTGTCCTTGTCTGCTCTTGACTTCATGTAGGATAGATTCCAAGTCAGAGTCTAGAAAAGAAGCTCTAATTCCCTGAAACCCACTGATTTCTGAAAGTCTTTAGCATACAGTTGATAGGGCTGTTCTGTGAAACTGTGTTCATGTCATAGCAGGTGCAGATTTAAATCTTGCCAGTGTAACATGTACAGCAAGGAGAGGCATTTCTGAAGAAGGTAGCAATATATATGAGATGGTTTCCTTATGCAGCTGCCTAATGCATAGCCTTAGGAGGGAAGTACAGTTATTTATTTTCAAGATTTTATCTGTTGTTTTTTTGTTTGGGATGTTTTGGGGTTTTGGTTTTTTTTTTGTTTGTTTGTTTGTTGGTTGGTTTTGGTTTATTTTTTTTTTGAACAGGGCAGTACCCAGTAAATCTCCCATGAAAAGGCACATACTCCACTGATAACAGCATAGTTCCAGTTGAAAGGGGGATGGCTTAATGACTGAAGAGGTCTTTTAAAATCTCTAATAACAGTGATCCTGTTATTTCTAAAGACATTTATAATCTATAGATCTATAGTACAAGGTGATAAAACTGAGCTTGTTTGAAAAGTTGGGTATTTAAAAATGTAAAGAATTCTATCAGCTGCTTTTAAACCAAGAAAAGAGTTTTCTGTATTAAATACTCCAGACTATATTCAGTAATTCTTGATACCAATTTTTTTAACCTGCAATCAATATATATGATTATATAATATGTTTACAATAATGCTCATTCTTAGAAACATCACAATATGATGCAGATAAAAAGGATTGCAGAAAGATGATTGATAATACACTTCTATCTTATATTTAGAAGGCAGGGAAGGAAGCTTTCTCAAACTGACCTATCCATACAAGTAACAGATGAAAAAACAATGCCAGCAGCTATTTTCAAATGACCTGTTTTAAATAGCAACTGGGGTATGTTACCTTTAAAAGAAAGGTGATTTTTGTTATTCTTTGAGCTATAACACAGAGAGCAATAAGGGAAAGGCACGTGTCAATGGTTCACATTCATATAGTAATAATGTGTGGAGCCTTTTCTCATTATGCCATTCTTAAAAGGGAGCAGAAACCACCTTTCACCGAATCTTCGGGGATGTGCTATGGATAACCTATGGCAAGGCTGCTGTATCTTTTTTCTTTTCTTCCATCTTCCACAAAGAGAATCTTCCTAAAGAACACTGAAATTCATTATATTGATAAACTTGTGATTCCATCTAGCCTGTGTGGTTTCTTTCGACAACTGGTTATAAGGTTTTCAGAGCAGCATGAAGAGTCTAAATCAATGTGGCCTGGATGTATTAGCCCCACCTTCTACCCCTGCAGCACTGAAAGTATTTTGAAACCAGTTGTACAGGTCATCAGGAAATGGCAGTGCTGTGTATTCTGAACTGGGCTTTAGGAATAAGGTTATTTTTCACGCAAAATATCTTCCCTGAGCTAAACTTTATAGGTCTTGCTTAATGGTTGCCCCAAACTCTTTCACATCTGCCTGCTTCTATGTGCAATGAACTATCTGACTAAAAGCGTTCCACCTAGTGAGAGTAAATGAGTGACAATCTGTAATAACTACCTTCTAACAAAAGGACAGAGAAAAAAATACATGGAGATAAAACTGTGGTTAAATAGGAACTAACTGACAACTGACTGGTTTCTATTAATTTCACTATTGATTTCTAAAATAAATTACTTGGTTTTGCGTGCTCGCAAGATACTGTGCATGCAAGATTCTTTACTCCATGTATGCACCCACTAGGATTTTCATGTCAGAACTCAGTGACAAATTTTATGAGCAGAGTGTCTCATCTGCTCTGAAATTGAAAGGAACAGCTTAGGCAGCCCTTTTTAAAATATTTTGTCTTTGCATTTCATGCCAGAACTTTAGAGGCAGAACTACTCTTCTCTCACCTGTGAAATACTGTGCCTTGGCCATCTCCATTCTGTGGATCTATGGTCCAGAGGCTTGTAGCCACACAGATGCCAGGACTACCTTAAGCAGGCTTATGCAGTCCATTCAGCAGATGAATATTTCTGAAATGCATCAGTATACCGATTCTCTCATCTTTTCTTTGGGAGTGATGCTTTTTATGAAGCTGCCTGAGCTACACTAGTCTCACCTGAGCTGGTAGCTTGAATGTTCCAAGCACTTGGCACCCACATACTGATGGCTGTGGGAAAGACAAGGATTCTGAAAATTTAGATCATCGGCTCTGAAAACATATACAATACTTGCACTGGTACATTACTTTTTCACCAGCTGGGATAGCTGGCACAAAAAATGCTTAAAACTTGGAAGGATTTTGTTTTGTTTTGTTTTCTGAGTACTTCCATTCTATTTAGGACCATACAACCCTGTGACTGTAAGAAGTATTTGTTACTGAAGTACATGACACTTCTGTAAGAATTTGCAGTCACTTGACTTTTTTGCATGTGTGTTGATAACAGTTCTATTTATTACAGGAGCCTAAAGTGTCTTTTTGAAAAGAAATTGCCAAACATAATATTTCTCTTTGTACAAAAATATCCTGTAAAAAGACTATTTTCATGAATAGTAGCACTTCTCTTCAATGTGTATGTCTGCAATTTCTAAAGACGCTTTTAGATAGATCTCATTTCTACGAGAATTTGATAAGACAGCTCTGAGGAAATAATAAACAGATACTATTTATAATGGACTTGCTAAGTAGCACTCAGAAAAAGGCTATTATGCATGAGGTCTTTTCCTTTGAATTGATCTTCACTTGGATAAAACAATTAGCATAGGATCCTGTTCAGTCCATAAGTATGCAGGGACTGGATTCAGTCTGAACTCAGATTTAAAGAGAAGAATTCAATGTTTCTTGGAACATTAAAATTTAAAAATACATATATACACACATACATACCTACATGCATAAATAAATAAAAGAAACCCCATTCCACCAAGTTACTGCTTCCTCCCTTCCAGGATACTTGGGCAGATCTCATAATGTTGTACCTGCAATATCAAACTCGTTTCTCATCTGGTAGTATTTATACCTAAGCAGTTTATCAAGAAAAGAGGACCTGGCATGCATTCTTTTATCAGATTTTCCAATGTTCTTAATAAGGATTGTAGAATTCATGTACTGACTCACACTGAACAGTTCGGAGGGGTGATTTTCAAAATCATACGAAGGCCAAACTTCCACAAATAGTAGCTTATGGTGATTTGCACACACAAATATTTAGATATTTAATGAGCAGAGGTTCCAGGAGTTTCAAGGTCCCTAGTTCATGATGTTCAATAGAAATGGGCAGGACATTTTACTTTGAAATGAAATGCTCCTGAAGAATAAGCTGATATGATACTACATTTACCAGCTGGACTTGGCTGCTATTTCCCACTTAATTATCACAGAATCACAGAACGAGACAGGTTGGAAAGGACCTCTGAGATCATGAAGTCCAACCCTTAATCCACTACCACTGTGGTTACCAGACCATGGCACTGAGTGCCACATTCAGTCTCTTCTTAAAAACCTCTAGGGATGGAGAACCTACTACCTCCCTGCACCCATTCCAATGCCTGATCACCCTTCCTGTAAAGAATTTTTTCCTAATATCCAAACTAAGCCTCCCCTGGCAGAGCTTAAGTCCATGCCTTCTTGTTATACTGGGAGCTACTTGGGAGAAGAGACCGAAGTCCCCCGTCTCCAACCTCCTTTCAGGGAGTTGTAGAGAGTGATGAGGTCTCCCCTGAGCCTCCTCTTCTCCAGACTGAACACCCCCAGCTTCCTTCAGCCCTTCCTCACAGGACTTGTGCCCTTCACAGCCTCCTTGCTCTTCTCTGGACCTGCTCCAGCACCTCAATCTCCTTCCTGAACTGAGGGGCCCAGAACTGGACACAGGACTCAAGCTGTGGCCTCCATAGGCCTGAGTACAGCGGAAGAATCCCCTCCCTGGACCTGTTGGCCACACTGTTCCTGATACAGGCCAGGATGCCATTGACCTTCTTGGCCATCTGGGCACAGTGCTGGCTCATGTTCAGCTTCCTGTCAATCCAGACTCCCAGGTCCCTTTCTGCCTGGCTGCTCTCAGGCACTCTGTGCCCAGCCTGTAGCGCTGCATGGGGTTGTTATGGCCAAAGTGCAGGACCCGGCACTTGGCCGTGTTAAACCTCATCCCACTGGAATCAGCCCAACTCTCCAGTCTGTCCAGGTCCCTCTGCAGAGCCCTCCTGCCTTCCAGTTGATCGACACTCCCCCCCATCTTAGCGTCGTCTGAGAATCTGCTAATCGTGGACTCAATCCCCTCATCTAAATCATCAGTGAAGATATTAAACAGAACTGGGCCTAGCACTGATCCCTGTGTGAGCAGCCACCGATTGGATCAGCACCGTTCAGCACCACTCTCTTGGGGCCTCCAGCAGTTCCTGACCCAGCTCCTGTCTGAGCCCTGGGCTGACAGCTTTTCCAGGAGAATGCTATGGAAGATGGTGTCAAAGGCTTTGCTGAAGTCCAGGTAGACTCCACCCACAGCCCCCACCTCATCCACCAGGAGAGTCCCCTGATCACAAAAGGTGATCAGCTTGGTCAGACAGGACCTGCTCCCAAAAAACTGCTTCTATTTGTTCATTTAAAAACTTGATTTATCTAATCAGGTTCATAAAAGATTAACAGCTATGAAAGGTTCTGTCTTTGCTCTTGCATGCAGACCTTCATATGTTTGTATTGTAGAGACCAGTATAACCAGTTTAGACAACGAACAAATTCTTTCCTCTGCTCAAGGACCATGGGGAGCTCTGTTTTTGAAGACCTAGGGCAGGACAAAATATGGCAATGGGGGAGTGGAATAATCCTGGATTCCATGGCCCTTTCCCACAGTAGGCAGCTGTGAGTAACTTACAAAGTCTCCAGTGAATCAAAGGTTACTACTTAAATCTTCCTGCCCCACACATCTGTTACTATCTGATCTTGGCTGTCTGGGACAGACTCTGGAAAGAGTGAAGAAACAAATGACACTAAGACATTCAGAACAGTTATCTCTAAAACATTACAAAAGAATAGTAGTTCAGTGACGTAAAAGGTAAAAAATAAAAGCTTGAATTTAAAAGCTACTTTTTTACCACTGCAATTTGTTGAATAGAATAAAAAGTATAGAATGCTTTACCATTATTTTAATGGATACATCATGTTCCTCAGCATAGGAACTACAAAGGTGTAATTTATTGTATTTATAACCTCTGTCCTCATTTGCAGTGAAAATCTTACACATTTTCTTTAAAGAGATTTCACTTGGAATACTTACCTACCTTGCTCTTTTGCTCTTCTTTATTATTACATATTTTATCTATTCTTTCTAAGAAAATAAGTGGCAGAAGATGAACTCATTATACAGGATCTCATAAAACTCTCATATTTCTCAAAAAAAAATGATTTATGCTAAAATTGGTACTGACAAGCACTTTTTTAATTGCTAGTAATATATACACAAAGACTACGGTAGATATTATCACTGATATTGCTGCTGAGACTATAGTAATCTTCTCTGTATCAGAATTCCTTGCCATCATTTTGTTCTCCAGAGGATATGGCTTGATTAGGGCAGTCTCATTGTTTCATCTGAAATCTTAGCAGATTAATACTTTCATCAGGGCATCAATTTGTCCCACTTTTCTTTTCACTGCTCTTTGTGAGTGACACAGCCAAAGGAATGCACCTCTTTAAACTGTCATTCAGTTTAACTCCTCCTCTGCAATTATACCGGCATGCATAATACATCATAACAAATTGGATTTTGCAAAGAAGCAACAACAGAAATTATATTTGCTTGTGGCATGAGATAGAAGCTGTTGTAATAGGGGGAAGGAGGGGGGCGAGCAACGGATAAAGAAATATAATGAATTAAAAACACTTACAGAAAACAGCAGTTGCCTTCTATTTCCTCAAGGTTTCTTCTTCTTCCTTAGCTTAAAGAGCAATTGCAAAAGAAAATGAAAGAAAAAAAGAAATATTAAAACAAATTAAATAGCTTTACAATTAGAAAAGGCTCTACAAAATTGCACAGTGTGTTTGTTGTTTTAGCAGTAACTGCCTTACTTCAAGGAAAGCTTTTTGTTTGAACAAAAATTGCTAGAGACACCATTGGGTGAAAATCCTAGATCATATCAGACAAATATCTTTACCAGATCTCTTGGCTGCAATCAGAAACTTCCATTTTTCTTTGATGAGTACAAGCCCTTCCCCCATGTAGCAAACTCTATGATGGCATTCCAAGTCTCTCAGTGGCTGATAATCCTCCTCCATGCATCTGATTGCCAGAGTTACTGATGGGAAGGGGCAACCCAGAACATCCTTCAAGCAGCTGACTAGAGCCAACAACATATCCCCAGTGTGCATGAGACTTCAAGACAGCAACCAGATCAGTTGTCTGCTCCAGATCCCTCAATAAAGGCAAAATATACATTTGGCAGAACATCAACAAAAAGTCTTTTGATTTATAAAAGAATTTAGATGAAACAGAGGAATGTTTCCAGTGGAACACTGAAATCATTCTCATGTTTTAACTGAGATTATTTGTCTTGAAGATATCTTTCAAAATTAAAATGTGTTTTTCCCATGCAATTTCTATTTGCTTCAATTAATTTCAATTATATGGCAGGTGTTCCACTTCATTTAAAAGTGAAAGGGGGGGAATCATCTTTGCTGAGACTAGGAAGAATATCTTTGTCCTTTAACAAGTAGAGAATTTTTAGTTCAATATCTATTTAAAGAAAAAATAGTGGGTGAAATCTGTGCATTTAATATGGAATTGAACTGCATTGCTCAGAAGCCACTTACCCTCATCCCCTGGTATCAGATGAGTCTTACCCTCATCCCCTGGTATCTCACATCTCCTATGACGCCATACTGAAAGTTCTTGAGCCAGATGCCAATAACCAATCAACAAACTGGTATGCAACAAACATGAGGAAAGGCCAGGAAATAAATGAGTGGAAATACAATAAGTGAAAGCACAAAACCTAAAAACAGTGAACAGTGGCATCTTTGTGAGATCCCAAGCTTTACAGTGGTAGATATTTACTGGAATATTTAACTTAGCTTTAGGATAGTAGCAGCGGCATTGGTAGTGACTTGACATGTTGCAGCTATAGGTGACCTACATATAAGGAGTATGACTGTTGTAAGTGATATAAGCTGTGAATTTAGACAGTGAGCATTTAAAAATAGTGATGTTAGAAAGATGTAGAACATCTTTACAGAAAAGGGATTAATTCTTATCTTCCCTAAGACTGTATCCTACTGAGTTTTATGTTAATGGCATATAAGGCAAGGTCTCACATCATAGAAACATTGTACCACCAATTGTGTGGAGAGTAGAAATCAGCAGCAAGATGACAATTTCTGGAGTGATCTTGAAATAATCAGGTATGTACTTTCCTGTAAATGAGCCAAGAAGTTCCTTCTCAATTAGATCAACAGAAATTTATTCTCAGTGAGACAGGAAGGCGGATATACCATTATTTCTAATAGCATTAGTGTATGTCATAGGGGTAGAAGTGAATTAAGAACTGGGAGACAGGAGATCCTTATGCAAACACAGATTTGGCTGCCAATTATTTTGGTTGCATTGGCAGACTGCTATTTGAGATGCAGCCAAAGTTAAGAAAAGTGGTATCTTTGTAGCACATACTGTGGTCATCTACTCTTCTCACTAGGGTAAGACATTTGGTTGCTTACACAGTTATTATCATATTAGCAACTACTTTCACAAAATGCCTTCAGCCACTGCTTTTCCCACATTAACACTGCTGAAAAAACCTCTTGGTTTTCACTGGGAGTAAAATGAACATCTTTTGAGAATGATTAAAGAACAGACTCTAAGAACATTTCTGAAATTTAGTTATCTTCCTGTCACTAGTCTTTATTGCAGCAAAACTGCATTTCCTATAATAATCTTTGGCTTGCACATTTATTTTAATACTAATTACGTGACTGTATTGTTACACAGATAATTGTGGGAGTTGTCAATTAAATTCTCATTTATGTTCAAGCATGAGTCTGTTCTTAGTTCCTTATGCACATACATAAAAGAAGTCTGCATCTTGTAAACTGCAGTTTGCTTGATATATGCAGTTTTCATAGTTTATCAGATCTGATTATGCTGAAGATTTCCATTCTCTCAATTTTTTTTCTACAATGTAGTACTGCATAAGCATCTACTCTAAATTTATTTTTTTCAGATGATATTTTCAACTTCATTTTTTAATCTTTAAAAAATAGTAATGAAAAACTCCCAAGGGATTATGTTGAGAGAACATAATCGGGTCTGTATCTGGGTGAGATGCTTTTAAAATAATTTTTCCTTTCTTTTGAGGAAAGAGAGCATATTTCATGACAGTATTCCTTCTTGACAATAAGAAATTACTTTCTAAGAGTTGCGCAAGCAGAATACTGGCATGTTAACAGGTAGTGCTGTCCACTGTGTTTTAATGAATTTTCCACAGAAAGAAATGTGCCAAGGCTGATATAGCTTTTTTATTTTCATGCTAAAAAATGTGTAAAAAAGTATAGGATCACAGGTAATTATACCAGTTAAAACAATATTTCTTTGGTTTTTAACATTTCTTTTTGTGATCAGTAAACCCAAACAGTACAATACAGTGTAGTTCAGAAAATAAAAGGATCAGCCCTTTCTTTGTCAAAATTGAACAGGCAGTTGTCTAGCAGCAGTAGGTGGTAGAACATAAATTGCATTTTAAAAATTGTATCAGTTCAATAATTTAGGGTATAATGAACAATACAGGAGATTTGATTAATTCTTTGTATGAGTTTTAGCCTACTCTGTACTTCAAATACAAGGAAAATCTGCCACCAAAATCAAAGGAAGTTTTGAAGTTCATCTCAATGAATCCTAGGACTTGCATAAGAGATTTTGTAAGGATACTACACACACTGATCTGGAATAGTGGATGTATAGGCTTTGCCTGAAAATTAAAAGGCTGGAAAAGAAAGGGTATACTGCTCTGGCAGCCTAATTCACAGGCTACATTATCCTGCCCAGAGGTTAAGTGCCCTCAGACTGTGAAAAACTTTAACTGTTTTCTTGTAAAATGCAACATATGATACAGATATTTAATGGTTTCTGCAGCTGGTAAAGAGTCTCAGAGGGCTAGGAGGTTCAGTAACTTCCTTAGCTTTTACATTCTTCATGGACCTCCCCAATGAAGCTAGATATCTTGTAAGACCAGGCATTAAAAATACACCCAGAGGTACTGTCTACCTCTGTCAAGAGGAGACGTACCAGGAGAGCAGCTTATATATTTGATCCATGGCTGATTCACATATTCTAAACTTACAAGATACCCTTGATATTCTACAAAACCACATGCTGTTATTTAGATATAAATGGAAGATATTCACCCTTATTGTACAAATGCATTCAACAGTTTTTCAGAAGGTGTCTGGTATCTTTTGAAAGAGGAGAAAACATTATATGGACTTCAGTTCTTTTTAAACAGTAGTAATGAAAATTTTACTTTTTTTACTTGTGGGATCCTAAAAGAATCAATTCTCTCTAGTCATTTTCTGTATTACTCTCCATCACTGAGGTGAATTTTTCAGATCATAGAATGGTAGGTGTTGGAAAGGAGATTATTGAGTCTCATTCCCCTGCCAAAGCAGGATCACCAAGGGCAGGCCACACAGAAATGCATCCAGACAGGTCTTAAAAGTCTCTAGAGAAGGAAACTCCACAACTTCTCTGGGCAGCCTGTGCTCTGTCACCCTTATAGTAAAAAAAGCTTCTCCCAATCTGGAGGTGGAACTACTTGTATTCCAGTTAATGCCTATTGTCCCTCATCCTACCACATGGTACCACTGAAAACAGATTGGCCCCTTCTTCTTGACACTCACCCTTCAGTAATTTAAAAGATTAATAAGATCAGTCTTCTCCAGACTAAAAAGCCCCAGGTCTCTCAGCCTTTACTCATAAGACAGATGTTCCAGTCGCCTGATCATCCTCATAGCCCTCCGTTGGACTCTCTCTAGCGTATCCCTGTCCCTCTTGTCCTGAGGAGCCCAGAAATGGACAAAATATTCCAGATGTGGTCTCACTAGAGCAGATTAGAGGGGGAGGAGAACCTCCCTTGACCTGCTCGACATTAATGCACCCCAGGATGTCACTGGCCACAGGGGCCATTGTTGTCCCATGAATAACTTATTATCCACCAGTACTCCAAGGCCCTTCTCCATGGAGCTGCTTTCCAGCAGATCAGCCCCTGATCTGTACTGGTGCATGGGGTTATTCCTCCCCAGGTGCAGGACTCTACACCTATTCTTGATGAACCTCATAAAGTTCCCCTTTGCCCAGCCCCCCAGCCTGTCCAGATCTCACTGCATGGCCTCACAGCCTCCTGATACATTGGCCAGTCCTCCACTTTTGTATCATCAGTTGCTGAGGATACATGCTGCCCCCTAATCCAGGTCACTGATGAAGATGTTGAATAAGACTGGATCCAGTGCTGCCCCCTGGAGAACACCACTAGTCACCGGTCTGCAACTGGACTCTCTACCATTGTTCAGGACCCTCAGAGCTCTATTGTTTAACCAGTTCTCAATCCATTTCACTGTCCACTCTTCTAATCCACACTTTCGGATGTTGCCATGAGGATGTTATGGGAGACAGTGTCTAAAGCCTTGCCAAAGTCAAGGCAGACAACATATACTGCTTTCCCTGCATCTACCCATTCAATGACACAATCATAGAAGGCTATCAGATTAGTCAAACATGATTTCCCTTTGGTTAATGCAGACTGGCTGCCCTTGATAGCCTTTTTTTCTTCCATGTGCTTAACAGTGAACTGCAGAATGAGCTGCTCCATAACCTTTCCAGATTATTCAGTTGTGTCAATAAAACAATGTTGATGATCAGATCTCCTTGTGTTTTAGTATACAAAGTACTTTGTATCTCCAGCTCTAGTATAAAAGTGCTAAGGAGCAGAGGAAAGCTTTACAAATGCCTATGAAGGAAGATGCTTACTTTTTTTGAAAATATTGCCCCCAAATTAGCCAGTTCAATCGATAGCTTGAGGGTATTTGAATTTCTTGATGCAGCTACATGACACAGCACTATCCATAAGCAGCAGATTCCATTATAGCTGTTTGCTACAGGGCTCCATCTCATCTTGGCAGATGAAGTCCAGCCTTTGGTTATTTACATGTGTCACCTCTTAGCTGGATTTGAGCCATGTAGTTCCTGGGCATGAAGCCATCAGTCCTTAGGAAACTCCAATTAGTACAACATGCTGTAATACACAAGCTGCCCTGAGCAAATCTATCCTCTCTTACACTGACTTCTTACTGACTCTTAAATTAAAGGAAATTCTCAGTTACTGTTTTTAAGAAAAATACTAACTTAGGCCCAAGATTTTTAGGGAAGGGAGGGGAAGGGAAGGGAAGGGAAGGGAAGGGGAAAGGGGAAGGTAAAAGCAAAGGTAAAGGGAAAAGGGGAAAGGGGAAAGGGGAAAGGAAAAGGAAAAGGAAAAGGAAAAGGAAAAGGAAAAGGAAAAGGAAAAGGAAAAGGAAAAGGAAAAGGAAAAGGAAAAGGAAAAGGAAAGGAAATCATAGTCTTCACAACACATACTTTCTTGCCCTTAGGGAGAATATTTTGCAAATAAATAAAAAAGTGCTATTAGGAAATAGAAAATAAAATAAAATAGATATTTCCTAATAATCTAATGAAAGGCACTTAGAAAAGCTTAATAAGTGCAGCAGAACAACCGTATAGAACCGAGAACATGGGAATGTGGACTACCTGACCATGTAGTTGTATTTCCAGTCATTTAATTGTATTTCTTCCTGCACTGCCAAATCTATAAGTTAAAAGGGAAACTATTCCTCAAATGACCGCATTCCTCATGAAAGAGAAGGTGGCAGTGTAGCTTCATTGCTATCTACTGAATGGTCTCTATCATCTTTCTGAGAAGAGTCCTGTTCCTGGTAGGCAGGTGCCTGCCTCCAATCTGATGGCACTGCTGAAAGTCTCAGACTGTGGGACACTGGCACCTTCACCTTCTTTCCTTTGCTGATTTTCCCTCCTAATGTGGTGAGCAAGGTAGTGCTGGTGCTGGAGCAGAGGCTGCCCCATTGCTGCCTGTGCAGCCTGCGTGCACCCAACCTCTGGCTGAGCAGAGGGCTGTGGTCTCCAGGGTTACCATCCAACACCTTTTAAAAGCACTAAATAAACTCCAAAAGAGAGATTGCTACTGCAGTGAGAAAATGATGCCAATTGTATGAATGATGAGTGTTCTGCTTTCTGTTTTGAAATTGTCCTTTTGTGCATATCCATAAATTAAGCAAGTTTTGGTGGTTTGGGATTTTTTTTTTGTTTGTTGTTTATTTTTTTCTCCAATTAAACACAGCTCTTATAATGCACAATAAGTCACTTGCATGTGTGTCTTATATGCTTAGATTCAACAAAGAACTAGAATCAGACCTATAAACAAAAAGTCAGTTGTAGCATTCATTTAAAATAGAAAACCAAATGCCAAAAAACACCGCAAAACAAAAACCCCCACAAAAAACCCCAAACCAAAACAAACCGAAACCAAACCAAAACGAAACCAACAACAACAAAACAAAAACAAAAACCCACAACCAACCAAATAAAAAACAAAACAAAAAAACCAAAAAACCCCCAAAAAAGCTGTGGGGTTCTAAGAAGATTAGACTGGAAAAATATCCAGACCCATAAAAGAAACAAGAAAAGTGTGTCCATACTGCAAGCTTGATGGCAAAACTCCCTCCCAATCCTCTCTGCTGTTTCAGAGGATAAGAACAGCTTATGTGTAATTAAAAATAACTGTGCATTTGCACTTGCTAAAACTGACCTCCAGCCCACATAGGCTCTTTCAATAAAGGTCATACAAAATGCTTTGTTAATTTGTCATCTTGGTATTCAGCTGGTATGCAGGTTCCACAGGACAGGTGAAGCTTGTGTCATAGGTCATTAATCAGATATCCTGCCCCTTGAGTACAAGAAAACATGGCAATTGATCAGTGATCCTTAAATCTTTTTGAAGTCACTGACCAGCAAGAGTTCAACTTGTCGTACCATCTAAGAAGCTGAATTTCATTACAAAGAAGCCACTCTGCTGCTGCTGACGGGTTGCATTAGCTAACTCAGAAGGAAACTCTGGAATTCCACATAGTGTGCAGAGCAGCCTGTCCTTTGAACGTATTTATTTCTTCCCTCCAATCAACTCCCTGACTTCTGTGCCAATGAAAGAGCACATCTAACCTTTACAACTTTGAAAGCTGCCTACAGTAATAATCTTTTCTTATCCACATGCAATGGTATTTTTTGGGGGCTCTAATTCAGTACTTTGTGATTGCTTATATCATGGGGAAAAGAGTCAACAGGTAAAGACAAAAACAATGTATGTCAACAAGAGTGACCCTTCCAAACTGGATCCTCAAGCCCAGCTCACTCAAGACTGCATATAGGAAATGAAAACAGAGTTGAGGCTAGGGGAGAGGGTAGACTTGAGTTGCTAACTTCAGTCTCATCCAAAGGAGAGTGTTTTAAAGCTTAGAACCAAGTTAGCCTCAGCTGTACCTCCTTATCCCACACTGCCACTTCTGGCTGGTGAAACAGTTAAAGAAGGAACATTTCCAAACCTCATCTGTCTTTTTGCAGTCGAGGTGAACTAGCTGAACTTACCCTATATCTGTATTAATTAAAATCCTGTTTGGCTTGGAAATCATTCGCACCATTGCTCTGTAATACCATCTCTCCAGGGCAATGCTTCTCTTTTCTTTGCTGGTTTGGAGTGGAAAAGGGCTCATGAGACCACAGCAATTCAGGCAAGATACAGCCAAAAATACAAGGAAGCCTGGGCATGTCTCGGATTTCATTCATAGTCTTGGTGTAGTAATTATGTAGGCACTTCTTAATGGATGAATTCCCACCCATAGGGTATCATACCTCCCCAGGAGTAGCTGGTTTATTAAAAATACCAAAGAGCTCCCACAGACTGAAAAGGAACTGGAAAAAAATCATTAACTAAAATTGAAAAAAACAGTTTGGTGATATTTTATCCAAGTTTGCTATCATTGCTGGTTTTACAGATGCAGACATTTTAATCAGCGAGAAAACTTTGTCTCCTGCTGGGAGTAACTAGGACTTTTTCTAAAGAAAAGAAAGGAGGGGAAAAAAAACCTGAGACATTTTCTTAAAGATATTTTACTGAAACTGTTGGCAGCCCTGGTAGGTAGTGAAAATTGTGTCTGAGAGAATAAATCCATGCTGGTAAAGCTGCAGAATGTTAGATGACATTTTTCTGAGGTGATGATGTTCTACTATGTCTCCTGGCATTATTAGCTTTTCACTGGCTTTGGGACAGTACAGAAAAGGGTGAAGAAAGGATTTTGATCAGAACAAATACAGGACAAAGGCAACTGAATTAAGACCTTCTACAAGCGGCTCTTCTTCCTTATTATCTGCTTAGACTGCAAGAATGTCAAATAGGGATAGCTTCCTGCTGGAGCTGCTTCAGGGTCCTGGTAGGTCTGGGCACCATACCAACAACCACTTACTCTCACCACTCATCCTCTTCCACTCTGATAATCACAGCAGCAGGTTGATTATTGGGTTGTAAAATAGAAGGGATTTAGTGCTGACTGCAGCACTGAGTGCCTCCTCAAATTCCTCATTGCAGATCATTTTCATAATATTTGTCATGGGCCTTGCCTGAATTGTATTTTCACATAGTTAATCCTCTGCCTGTACAGCAATCTGGCCCTGTGCTGCTTGCACTGCAAAACATGCCTGTTGCTGACCTCTGTGCACATTCATCTGGATGCAACTGGCCCAGCCACCCACTTAGCTAGTCCTGACAAATACTGCTGCAGACACACGTGGACTGACCATAAAGAAAAGACAGTGAGGAAGTGAAAAAAAATCTAGAGGAGGTAATACGAGATTACTGCTGACGGATTTCCCCTAAATACACCATGCAATGTGTAGGAAAAGTCAGTGAAAAGGAATAAGAGATATCTCTGGCTTCAGGCCCTGAACTTTAGCAGGGTTCAGAGAGAAGTTCACTGGGAGCCAAGCTTAGCGGTTTATGATAAGGACGAGTTAAGAAATTGGAGAATGAACTTAACCAGTCCCTGATAGTAGCACGCAGAGCAGGTTCTGACTAAGAGAAAATGGAGTATTAAAACACAAGTTATCTGCTTGACCTGAATACCAGAGAGATAAATAGTCAGAATTTTCCCCATCCATTATCTGGTTCAGTCTGTTCATGAGGTGCATTTCTATTTTACTTTCTTTCTTTTAAACTATGGATGACAAAACTGTTGCCAGCTTTGATCCCACTTGTGACCATATTCAAGGTATTTATTCCCTGTGGCTAACTTTTTTTTTTTTTTTTTCTTTCTTCTACTTCTTACAGGGCTGAAAGGGGAAAGACAGCACCAGAATGCATTGTGTTTTATCTTCACAGACAACAATACTGTTGTTAGGTCATGTTTCCATTCTGAAAATTAAGTACAGTGGAAAACAATGAAAGTACTTTGTAAAGGAAACAAATATTATATTATTCAAGAAGGAAAGGAAGTGCTACAAAAATATTTTAGGAGGAGAGAAGAATCAAAATGTCAAGTACTCAATATTTATTTTTGGAAGCTTCATCATTTTTTTTTAATTAATACCTAGTAACTCCTGTCTAACAAACAATGCTTTCTTCCATACTCCCCTTCAAACACAGGCCATATCCATAAATATTTTTACCAGACAACTTTCCTAGTGAGATGTCTGATTTGCCAAGGGAAAAAAAAAAAAAAAAAAAAAAGCACTTGCTGAACATCTGAGCTAAGAACCATAAGAACCAGTCTCACCAGTTCTCTCAGAACTCTTCTGAGTTCTCTAATGATCACTAATGGATCAACTGACAGTCAAAAATAGGGGTATCTTTTCGTCTGAAGGACAGCAGTGTAGTTAGCAGAATCGAAGAAGTTTCTCAGGTAAATTCACATAAAGTTAATTGAAGTCTGTTATTTAACAAAGAATATAAAAATATATCAAGTTTCTTGGCTCAAAAGCTGTAATGTGTAAATATAGACCTTTGAACACAGAGTGGTTTTTTTTCTGTAACAACATTAAGATCCCTGATGACCCAAATTCAAAAGCAGTTCAGTCTTTTATACAGTAACAGCTCTGACTATTATTCCTTACACTTCTTCCTTTGCATACATTTTAAATAGTCTCCATGAACTGCAAAGTAGTGGTTGAAGCTGCAAGCTTTTATCAGGTGGTACTGCAAAGGTTCTTTAAAATATTTTCTTTCCTGTGTTCACATCACTGCCTTGTGTTCATAGCAAACAGCTGCTGATAGCGAAACCTCCATGCTCACATTTATTCATTTTGCCTGATCATAAAAAATGTTCCCCAGTAGACTTTTCACACTGAAAATTATTAATTTGTCACTAATAATCTATTAGCATGTTTCCAGTATTTTGCTACATATTCACAAGCCCTTTCTCACTTCTGAGCTACAGGCTTATTACCATAAAACTACTACTGATAAAAATATGATTATAATTTCACCTAAAATGAAATTTATGTGAATTAATTCTATTAACTTTAAGGGGTGACACTCCAAACCTAAAGCATAACTACATTTAAGCTCTTTAGTTTTTAATTCTTAAGGCTGCTATAAAGCATCTGAGAATTTCACAAAGGGGAAAAGAATGTTTTAAAAACTGAAAATCCCTGGTTTTCAGTTCCTTAAATTCAGTATATTCTTCTAGAAATGTTGCACTGGCAAAATATTGTTAGGAATAAATTCTTTATAAGCACTTTCTATTTAAAATTCTGTATTCTCTTTTTCTTCAGATAGCAGCTACTGAAAAAATAACAACCCCGTATTGTAATACCAAGTAGTGAACAATCACTATCACCCCCAGGCATTTTCTATGTAATGTAGCAGGAGCCTGTGTTGAAACACATTCCCAACGTCTGACACACACACACTGTATGATAAGCATTTGTCATGATGCTGCTATCCTAAGGCCAAAGACTCTGAACTACTGCCTTAACCTGCAAGGAATGATTTTAGAAGATCAGGATTAAAATGCAGTGCCAATGAGGAAAAGTAAAGATACTTTTACCCTAGGAATTCATTACTGGGTTATTCAATTTTGTCCTTTTTACAAACATTAGAAAAAATCTTTAAAAAGAAAAAGAAATAAAAAAAAAGAAGCCACTAGGACAAAAATTTAAATCTTTAATTCTCAAGATAGGGAAGGCTGAAAGCTTGCAGCTTCTGGAAGAAGGCTTTTTTTCCACCTACAGATCTGTAGTTGCAAAATAAATTCAGTTCCCTGGTAGTACATTAAGGAAGAAACCTCTCTTTGGGGCAGCTTTACCAAAAGCATACAGATTGTGGCAGTAGTGGGAGACCTCCTCCTGCAGTGAAAGTGGTACCTTCACTGATATCTGCCATCAGACATTCTGTCTGGGTAAGTTTGTTGCTAAGTGGGGGCACCACAAGGTCATCCAAGCAGTGCAGTGGGGACCCAACAGGTTAGGCATCCTCCTTCCTTGGAGATTTCCAAGGACCAGCTGAACAAATCCCTGAGAAGTCATGTCTGACCTCCAGCTGGCTCTGCTTTGAGATAGCAGATGGACGAGAGACCTCATGAGATTCCTTCCAGCCTGAATTATTTTGTCATTCCATCAGGTCAGGAGGACATACTGGTCAAATTACAGGCAAACCGTGAGATTGCATCTTCCCCCAGCTACAGTGGCATAGATCATGTGCAAAAAAATGGAGTAAATTTATTCCAACCATCATGGGCAACTAGAGAGAAACCGAAATTTGTACAAAAGAGAGGAAGATGTAGAACAGTTCCCCCTAAAAGTGTATCATTATAATGTCTTTGCTTTGTAGCTTCAGATCAAGACAGCTGAGGTGCTGCAATAGAATCTATGCTTCAAAATACAGATGGCTTAAGCATCAGCAACAAAATTCACCCTACCTTCAGTAAAATTCTCTTACATTAATAAAGCCAGAAAAGAAAGCAGGGGCAGTTTGTAATTGTGGCAGTAGTACACTGCAGCTGTGATACACAAAAGCAGAGGCAGATATAACAGCAAGTGCAATACCAGGTTCTGCAGTCCTTAAAACAACAGTAGTAGTCACTGTGTTGTTATCCCTCACCCTTTATATGCCAGCTTAACATATTCTCATCTCATTTATCCACATTCACAAACCCCTTAGTTTACTCAAATACTTTGCCTCTGAGTACCCTTTCAAGGAAGGAGCATGGAAACCACCCAAAGACTTTCTAGACTCAGCTTTGAAACTTGCTCCAGGCTCTCAGCCAGGAAGCCAACAGTGCCAATACTCTCTATGGGAAAAAAAAAAACAACAACAAAACAAACAAACAAAAAAAAAAACTCCACAGGACACCATGGGGTTGACAAGGGCAGACCAGCACACTGTGTCCTTTTCCCCTGCAGCCTCAGCAGAAGGATAGTTATGCAGTGAGCTCTGGTGAATGGCCATGCTGTCAAATCCACCAGAGGCTATTGCAGGCACCCAGTGTCAACCCATTGCTCTGATTCTCTGCTCTGCCCTTTTCATAGCCTACCATTAAATGCTAAGTGGGTCTTGAACCCAAATCACAGAGGTAGCACTTCACACGCCCTTTTCCTTCAGCTTTGTACTGGCATAAAGAACCAGGGCTATGGCCTTCAGAAGCAGTATCAATGACTTAAATGACCCCTTTTGGGGATGAACCCACTTTATCTCCCTCTGCCTTTCTGATCTGAAATCTGCTTGTCTGGAATTGTATACTGGCCCAGTTCCCCCACTGGTGACCAAATAGTGTTTAAACAAACTGGTTCAATGTTCAGACTCTTAAAGGGATAGAGTAAACAGCAATTACTCATTTTTCTTAGGAAGTTGCCTTCCCTTCCCATGGAAAGGCATTGCCAGAAAATTAATACTAGCTGTACAGAACACTTCATTGCAAGAGTGCACCCAAAGAAGATTACTATAGCTCATATATTTAAAAAATGTAAACCTCTGCCCTGAAATAAAAATCTATGATGAAACAGCTGGTTGTAGGTGGAAATACTCATGAGTCCCATGAGCACAGATTGAAATATAAACAACCATTTTGATGATTCTGACTGAAGATTCTGACTCTACCAAAATTTGGGGGGGAAAAAAAAAAAAAAGAAAAAAAAAAGATGACTAAGCAACACAAAAAAATGAAAAACAAGCTGTAACTTCAACCACTGGTATAATTGATGAAACATCAATAATCTTCATTTACCAATAAGTACAACTGCTAGTGAGAAATTAGCAACCAAAACAAATCTTAAACAAAGATGCATACATCTTATTTATTCACTTTATGCATGACTGAATAATTCCATTGGTAACCTAGTGGTATTTTATTCAACTTATTCCAGGCTTTCTAGGATTTGTTGAGTCACAAAGCCACTGAGCTCCCTCACTACCATTCTAGAGTCCCACCTCTGCCTCCATACAGAATCAGCCTGTACAGATACTTCCACAAGCAAGTCCACTGCTCAAATACGACTCAAGCTGGTCACTGTTGCATTTACCACTAGGGAGCACCCAGATGATGTTGCTAAAAGGGATCTTAGCAAAGGATTAGTACTGAAAAGAAATTTTTTTTCCTTCTCTGCTACAGGATCTGTGGATGTATTTAGGGCATTCCCACAATCTATAGATGTAGAGAAACCTGCACAGGCAAGATCCTGATCCATGGCTAAACCCCAAGAATTTTGTTAATACTTATATACTATCTGTCTGTCTTTTTGAGAAACTTTATATGCATAAAGACTGACTTTCCAGTTTGTAAAAATTCTTCCAGTTATGACCATAAGGGTGATGAATCCTTCTTTGATAAAGGGCCTTAGCCTCACATGCTTTCATTACAATGCCTGTGCCTAAATGCACTTAAATTTAATGTGTAAAAAATCCAGAGATTTTTAAAGCCATGAAGTGTGGAAATCACTGAAAGATTGGACTAGATTTTGTATAATATATACTTATCTGGTTAGGTATCTATTTATTGATCTAATGTGTGTTTTTACACAAATTACACATATGTTATACAAAAAGTATGCAGTAGCAGATGCTTTATAAAGATTAAATGTTATTTTTATGTTTCTGAAGTCTGTGCCTCATATTAATGCAATGGATTGTCAGAATTTTCCATTGTTCCACTTCAAAGCATGCAATTATTTCATCTTAATTGGAAGCACTGGTGTGTTTTCACCAAGGATGTTTATTTGTATTCTGACTACTGAGATATAGATACAGGACCATTTGCTATATTTAGTTTTCTACTTACATGAATTTTGTTCTCTGCTTATTTTTTATTTTTTTTTTTCCAAACTATCATGTGCAGTTTGTTTCCAATGCATGAACTATGAAATTAAACTAATATAATCTAAAAGCTTTTTTCCTTATGGGGATCTCTGATCAATTCTGTATAGATAATAAACTTGTTAACTGCAGAGTGAAGCAGTGAGAAGCACCGTAAGTTTTTGAATTGTGAATTGCAGCAGAACCCGACAGGTTAGGAATTTGTACACTGGAGCACTGGCATCCATTAATCCACAGAACACTTATATAGTTTATGTGTCATTTGCTACCAGTACAGTCAACAGAGATCCTCAAAACATTTTTATAGCCTTAGCATTAGTGAAAATATCCAACAGGTTCTGAACTGTTAGGATGAGAATACAATTCTTTCTTTTAGGACTTTTTACTTAAAGAGTGTTCTCACCACACCATACAATATCTGTATCAAATTATACTAATCTTTTTCTAATCCCACAATAAAAATCCCCTACTTTGCCTTGCACTTTGTTTACTATAATACAGTTCTATTTACCCCTCTCTATATAGTGGTCTACACAGGGCTCAACAGTATGCTGACACCTGTGGTCCATGGCTATGAGAATTGTGAGCACTCATGAGAGAAAAAGTTTTTCACTTCACTCAATAGAACATGTAAGCTAAGAGAGCTTTTCCTCAGATAACTTTCTGTTAACTGGAAAAAAAAAAAAAGTCATTTAAATATCTCAAGATTACTTATCAGCTCATAGCATTCCAGATTTATCACCTAATTAAAGGGTATGTCTTTGGGCTTCACTTTGACTCATCTAATGTTCAATAAATGTATTACTGGGGATTTACACTTGCTTAGTTTTTGGTCTCCTGGTGATTTACACTAGAATTTGCATAACAACACCTATGAGACTGTTTCAGAATTGCAATTCCCAACACAAGTCTAAAAAGTGCACATGAAATACCTAGCTGTAACCTTATCCAGTCACATCTGTTCACCTCAGAATTGTCTAATTTGACCTTTTGAATTCAGCTGGTTTTCTTGATATTCACCCAGTGTTTCAGTGTTCAGTCCAATGAGAAAAACATTCTGGATTTCTCCCAATGTACATCTAGAGATGAAATGTAATTTCTCTGAAGAACATGCTTAGTGTTATGCTTGCATTAGTTGACACATGAGTGCTGATTAGATGAAAAGGTCTTCAGCCATCCTAAGCTGACAGTATACAACACAGTGCAGGTACTAATCATGCTTTCTCTTAAGCTTGGAGCATACAAATAAGTGAAGAATAAAATGAGGAACAAACTATCTAAAATATGAAAAAAGAAAAACCAAGGAAGATCTCTGGCAGTTCCATAGCCCACAGAACCAGTATCCATATCCTCAGTACTCTCCTGACATTCTGGGGTTTTATTTTTCAGAGGTAACAGGAGTAGAACCAATACTGTAAGCCAGTATTCTGGACTTTACAGCAAAACTTCCCTATAGAAACCTCAAATCTAACTGCTGGTTGTGTTCAGATCTTGGCAAATCCTGAGATTTTTATGAAACCTTGTCCCACCGTCTCACAGCCTTTTTTTCTAGAGAAAAGGAAGACAGACTCACAGCACAGGAGTTGTCACTTTTTAAAAATGTGAAAGGTAAGAAAGCATACCTTTTAATTTGGTTAGGGGTGGACTGATATTCAAAGCCACAACATTAGAGTACTTTTATTGAAAAGACAGATTCACTGATATGTGGATAAATCAGAGGTTTTCCCTTTGAACAGTGATCTTTCTTTTGAATGAGCAGATGTATAGGAAAGAATTGGACAGTTTTGTCTGTTCAAATGGTACATCTAACAAAATACTTGCATGTCACATTATTTTCCCTTTCTTTGAGCTCATCCTGTGTCACAGTAGTACTTCAGGAATGAGGTAGGTGACATCTCTGTCATAGTAAACCTGGTACTTGAGTTTCTGGTTACCTTGAGATGCCACTGAAGTACTGCCACCAAATCACTACTAGCAGCTAGTGTGGGAGAAGGGCTGTCATGGAGAGGATGTAAAGGTTTTTGTCAGACAAAATACTGTCATAATGGCTAGAACCTTCTTCAGCATTTGCCAAAGCTTTTATCAAGGAGCAGGTACAATTACACTGGGACCAAGTGGCTCAAGGGTCCATGAGTCAAGGTACAAAAAAATGTAAAGATAGATAGACATATGGCAGTCAGGTAAAGAGAAAATAAGAAACTAAGGCACTTCTCCTCAAAAGTCTGTATCTTTGACAAATAAAAAGATTTCCTTGTCAAAGAATTTTTATCATGTTATACCTAATATGTGTTAGTGAACTGGATGAGACACTAAAGCTGCTTTTCCTTTGCTGACATTTAGACATATAACTGTCCTTTTAGCAGCAAAGTTCCTCCTTTGGAAGAGCTCATTCTCCTTCTTTGTGCATCACTAATGGCTTCAGCTCAGTGGAGAACAAATCCACTGAGGTCAGTTTTCAATGGTGGAAAATGCAATCAATTTCAGATGCTGCCCTAGGATAACAGCTACAGAACACATTGTAAAAAAGGCTTCAAATTTTTTTAATTTTAGTGCAGTAAATTTTTTACAGCAGTTTCTCTAGGTGCCTCTGCAGAAGACAGTTATGTAACATGATTCCTACTAATCTTGACAACTTCTTACAAAAAAGTCTAGAGTCATAAAGCCCCAAGATTTCCTTTCACCATTTGCAA
The DNA here is from genome assembly GCF_003957555.1 of Calypte anna. Classification (NCBI taxonomy): domain Eukaryota; kingdom Metazoa; phylum Chordata; class Aves; order Apodiformes; family Trochilidae; genus Calypte; species Calypte anna. The sequence goes on along the minus strand of NC_044254.1, from coordinate 17,327,537 downwards.
AGAAGAAAACATCAGTAAACTTTACAGACGTGATTCTGCAATGCCTTGAGAATCCCAGGAAGCCAGTTATAACACATTTTTAAAAGCAAATGTTCTGCAGAACTGTATATTAAACACTGAAAATATACTGATTTAGGTAGCTAAAAATTATTCTTTTTGTTTGGCTGAAGTTTGTAAAGCATAAATAAAGCAAGGCATGACAATGTGTGTCTATGTGAGAGTGCAAGACCTCCCAGTCTCTGACCTCTGAACAGGAATGATGTACTAAGCATTGCTTCACTTTAAATAAGACAAAAAAAAGCCAACAATCCCCTGAATAATTTCATTAAAATTATTCATCAGTTCTTATTATTTGGGAATTCACCATTGAGAGAGCTTTTCAGAAACTTTTTTTTAGTTGTTTTACAACTTAAATATTCTAAATTGGAGAATAATTTTTTTTAATATTACACATTTAAGTAAAATTTTATGCACTTAGAACCTTATTTTAGTAAGGGAAATTTGTAAATCGTGCATTTATTAGCTAATATTGTCCCATTTTTTAAATTACCATCAAATTACATATGTCTGGTAACTCCCTTTGAAGTAAATGAGTAACATTTATTCTCAATAAAGCTTTCATTTTAAATAGGCACATTAGATATCATTAGTACAAATTCATTATAAATTATACTTCAGATTTCATACAGAGTTATTTACCCAGCCCTTTTTTATATTTGAAAGTTAACTAAGATAATATTAGTTTCTGTAAATGCCCCACAGTTGCCCATATTCTAATACAAAATTATTTTTCCTTGTTTTCTACTATATTTACAAGGCACATATATATAACCTAAGTTTCCTTCAAAACTATTAAATTAACTTCTATACTTATTTTCATTCTAATGATATATCTAATTATTTAAGTGTAATTTCAAATTATGTATTACAACCTACTAGTTTGAATGTAAATAATTTTTAAAGGTACATGAATTCTGAAGAATTGCCTCATTATAAATAAACTCGTCTGTTTTATATGATCCTTCTTTAAAAAGGGATTTCTCTTTAATGTACTGCTTTCAACTTCAGATGCTATTGTTGCAGAACTTCCATCCATGGAACAACTTGTAATTTCTGCTCTGCCTCCAGCGTGGATATGAGCCCTGATAGGAGCTGTTGTCACTCCACTAAGCTGGCAGCTCTGTAATGGCATACAGGGTGTTTCTTCCACTCAAATTATACCTGCTGTGCAGTTCATTGAAAGCTGCTAATGTGACTGATTTGTACACCAGAGCTGTCAAGCACAGCACACAGAAATAGAAAACCAAAGGAAAGAGCAGGACACAGAGAGGAAGAAACCTCAATCCCTCACCAATGGTGGTATCACCAAGTCAGGCTGGTGAGGCAGCTGGAGAAAGGAGCCCACCTTGCCTCACTTGCATGCTTCACATCTTGCCTGCCCCTGGGCTTCCTCAGATACTTTCTCCAGGCCAGCCAAGACCCACTCCTACCAGGGCATTACTTGGGCTTTGCTCCTGCCTCCCCTCAGCCACCTCCTGAGGAGAGGCACAAGATCAGACCCACATGCAGGGCCAGTGAGCAGAGGCGGTCAGAGATGAGCTGATCCCAGTGTCCCTGTGTTCATGTTGTGCCCAGCACAGCTGGGCTCCCAGCCATGCCCACACACCCCTCCCTTCACCCTCATCAGGCTGGCACCCACACTGTGGTCCCAAATGGGAAAAAACATAAACAAGGAAAGGGGATAAGAGAGCATGGAAGAGGAGAGGGTTCATGCAGCTTCTGCATGGGCTATATTTTGGGTTCAAGTAGCTCAGCATCTATGAATAAAAGAAGGAAGTGTAACTGAGAACAAAATGACAGAATTTTTCTGTCAGCAAGATTTATGACTTTTTTTTCTTTCCATTGGAAATGCCAGAAATGAATAATACCACTGAAGCAGGAAAAACAGAGTAGATGTGCAACATGACCCTTATAAATAAGTAAAGGATGCAAATAGCAAATCTAATGAGGTAAAAAGTACATTCATGATCATTTTGTCTGTTATGTTTAAATATTTGTTTTCTCTGTTTACATTTAGATATTTTTCCTTTCCTGCCCACCACAAATTAGTCAGGAAAGAGGAGAGAGTGTTCAGGTAGGAAAGAAAGCTAGAACTCAAGCTGTGCCTGCAGCTAGAAAAGAAATATGAAAGAGGCAAAAAAATTCTTGTGGTCTTAAAAAGAGCAAAACAGCAACAGAGGGCATAACAACCTTTTCCCCTCGTCTTCCTTTTTCAATCTTTGTTTCAAATGAGCAAATCAGTTCAAAATGACTGTTCTCAAAACAATCAACAGACTCACAAGGTCGATTCTGTCCTCTGAAAACAGACAAAAATATACAGAATATATAAAATGTAACATGGTCTGATTTTCAAAAGCTGTCAGCAGCTGCAATTTCTGAGATCTGCAGGTGTTTAGCAATTAAGTATAAAATATCACACAGCTTTGTTAACCTAGCTGTTACATTTTAAAAAAGATATTATAAAGCAATAAATTCAGAACTGGAAGTTCTAGAAATAAGGCAAGAAGACATAATCAAAGCCTTTGTCAACATTTTTTCCTTCTGGTTCTACGAGCACTGAAGAATTTCTCACCCATACCTAACATAGACTTGGTCAATTTTTAGCGTCTTATCCATCAGGACTGGTTTAAATAAATCTTCCCACCAAAAACTAAGAACAACTGGAATGTGACTAGACAGGAAATTTAAAAAAAAAAAACCCAACAAAATTAATCAAGCCTCCATGTGAGACAGAAGTTAGGACTTCATAATGTTATTTCATAGAATGTCAGCTACAGGGAGATGCACTCTGTGTTTGTAAAACCTTGGCTATCCTCATGGTTTTTCAAGCTAAGGGGCATCAAACTAGATACGAATGCTGCTTCCACTTTAACTCCCCACTACCAGGGCTGACCTCAACCCCTTCAGCAGAGGCAGCCTTAGAGTTCCAGACAAATTCTGTTGCATGGCTGGTCTTCATCTTCACCAGCTGTGCCTGCATGAGCATGACAGAGCTGAGCTCAGATCTCAGGACCAAACTTGCCACCCTTATCCACTCTGTCCCCTTCAGAAGCATCATTGGTCTCTAAGTCATATCACTTCACCTTTCTGGGTAAAATCACCCAGAGTGTTGCAGTACTGGTACACTTTGTAGCCTATCTTTGTAACATGGCTTAAAAATTGTTCCTTGTTAATAAGAATTTCCTGGTATGAATAACTCTATCTCCCAAAGGTGCTAAACTTTCAGCCTTTCTCTGGCTTCTGGAGGGACTCCTTAGCTTAAGCAGAACACAGACAGCATCACTAAAATTATCTCCATGGTAATACAGTCATTATTTGGTGATATCTGCAGGCTGATGTCCACAGTTACAGCTCCGAAGTCTAGGGTGATCTTACTCCAATAAGCCTCATCAGAGCCTCTAAACATGACACAAAAATCAGGTGGTTTTTTTGTTTTGTTTTGTTTTTTCCTTAGGGTTATATAATGAAAATACTGGGTACAAGTTCATCTGATATACAAGATCCACTATTTTATTAGTTTCACAAGAAATCACAATGTATTCCAACAACTCGTGATGACGTTTCGCTTTTACCTGCATTACTATTATTTGGTATACATAAGCCTTATACTATCACTTCTAGAAAAAAAACCAAACACTTGGTGTTTTCTGTTGTAGACAAATATCCAAAAGCAATAGGGTTCTCCTCACAGTGCTCTGAATCACCTCTGGAAAAAAAAGTGGTAACACCTAGTTCTTGCCAGCTCAGACACATATCATTGTGTGGGGGGAATCAAAGTATCAAAACGACCTGTGGTGAGAAAAACCTTTACAATGCTATGAGTCTAAGTATATTTTCTATTTTCATTTAGCTACTTTGACTAGCTACTGTTTCACCACATCTCTCAGGTTGACTGTGTCCCACTTTCAACACCGTTGTTTCACATGACCTGGAATGGTGACAGTGGAAGCTCATTATCCTTAAAAAGCTCTTGTATTTTTTAAAAAAAATCCCCTTGGTTATGAATTATTTAGTGTCTCAGACTTTTTAATGCTGACTTTTTTTTAAAAGGAAATTTAAGAGGTATCCAAACAAAAGCATTCAGAAAATAACAACTTGGTTAATGTAAAGTGCCAGGATAACATTAGCCTTACTGTTACAAATTAACTTTATATGCATTATAAAACACAGCTAGGAAAATAATGTAAAAAATAGTGTAAGATAAAGTAAAAACAATACATAATTAATGCCATAATAAAAGAGCAATATGATAGAAAACTGTAATGGAACTAAATACAGCACTGTGAAATGCAGCCCATAAATGTGCATAAAATATACATAAAGGTGCAACTGCTCTCAGCCTGGTGGCCCAAAGGAGGATTTCATAAAGTGACTAATGGTTCACTTCTTCCAACCTGTAGTCTAGAGAAATACTTAGAGGCAGAAATTGTATTTGTCACTTGAACCATTGGTATTGACTGAAGGAAGAAAAAACAACAGGAAAGTGGCAAGAGGAGGATGAGGGGAGAGGGGCTGCCAAGAAAGCTGAAAGAACATATAAAGTATTGCAGTCAGCAGTGGAAATTTTTATTCCATCATCATTTATTCATACCACGGTAGTACCTAAGTACCCTAATCAGGGATCAATGTCCTGTTGTGATAGGCTCTCTGGAAATATTTTTGTTTAATGTGGTACCACCATCTAATTTTATGTAGTGTATTTTCACTGCCATACTAATTACTCTTCAACTTACAAATCACCTAAACAGAAAATACAAGATATGATATTTTTGCTCTTTGGTATGTTAGGATAGTATATAATAGTAGTTTGGTGGGTTGTTTTTTTTAATTAATTAATTTTGTAATTATTGCCCAACACCATAAAAACATTATAAGAGGTACAAATTCTATTTTTTTATTACAACCACACTTCAGAATCAGAGCCACATTGTATCCCAAACACAGGCTGAGTAGAGCTTTCTACAAAGATCAGTTTACTCAAGAACACTGGTGCAAATCCCAGACTTGGGATATCCTTTCACATGCTGAGCACAAGACTAAAAAGAGTTGAGTTTTACTCAAGATGGGAAAAAAGAATTCTGAGAAAGATTGCTAAATTGCCTGTGTTATGCTGGGCTTTTCAATACTGAAAAGACAATTCATGACTCCCATAAGCTCCATCCATTTTCCTTCCCTTTGGTTATTTGCCACGTTGGCAGGGACAGATACCTGATTTCACACATACAACCTGAGATGCACAGCTATCTGCCTAAATTACTTGAAATCCTGATCTTAAACAATTCTGAGAACGGCTGAGATGAAGACTGATACACATTTTGCAGAGCTTCTCTTCTAAGCTAAGACAATGCTATACTGAATCGTATATAACTGTTTTATGTTATATTCTTTAGAAAAATATAAATATTTTTCAGAGTCATAATATTAAATATTTCCAAACAATGCAGCAATTCAGCATACCAAGCCATGTGTTACAAGCCCTCAATGAAGTCAGTGTATGAAGAGAAAGAGATTCTGTGGGCAGTTGAAAAGAAACGTGAGCAGAAAAACTTCCTTGAGTACTATAAAAGTAAAGTCATATCCCTGAAGACAGTACAGCACATTTTGTTTTGCTTTATGAACATACTGCAGCACCACAAAAAAAAAAAAAAAAAAATTAAAGCAATAATTTAAAAGAAGACTGCATTGTACAGAATAATATGATAAAGAAAGAAAACCTAACTCTGACTAGGATGAAATATGCTTGTCAAACTCACTATCAGTATTTGGAATGGTAAACAAAAAAAGGATGAAGTCATGGATGTGATATACCTATGACTTTTGAAAGGCTTTTGGTAAAGTTCCTCACAAGAGACTATTAAGGAAATTTAGCAACCACAGTACAAGAGCTAAATTCTTGTCAGTGATTAAAAGCTGGTTAATAGGCAGGAAACAAGAAGTACTAATAAAAAGCCCATGCTTGATATAGAAAAGATTAATAGTGAGATACCCCAGGGATGATCAGCAAGGCCATTATTGTTTAATATATTTAATTACGATGAGAAATGGGCCAAAACAAAACCCACGGGTATGAATATTTCTGAATGCATGAAGGTTTGAAATCAGGATCTGGCACTGAAAACTTGTAGCTCAGACTCCATTCAACAATGTGATCTGGAGAAAATTTGGAGGAACATCACACAAACACAGGAACTTAATACACCTGGTTTAGAAAACGGAACCTTACTTGAAACACAGTATCCTAAAAGTCGGTATTTCATCAGTAGATGATGTTATTTAAATATATGACATAAATTGTTTTAATCACTCAGGATGATATTGACTAAAGATCAGATCTTCAAATTACTGCTCTTTCTGACCTAAGCATTCAGTAGAAATTCAGGACTCTCTCAGTAAAACAAATTTCTTCTCTCTCTTTTCTCCTTCTCTGAAAAAACTGATGGAATGTTGCTTTCTTCGAAGGAGCATGAAAAATCCTGCTCTGGGGTAAGGTTTCTTAACCCATTTCTCCTTCAATTTTTGAGCAACAATAGCCTCAAAGTCTTTTGTTCATTCATTTAGTGTTCGGGGCCAAACTAAAAGCATACTGAGTTGGAAGGTTGGGGTGGTGTTGGATTTGTGTTTGGGGTTTTTTGGTTGGTTGGTTGTTTTTGGGTATTTTTTTTTGATGGTGGGGTTTTTTTGTGTGTGAGGAGACACTAGTACTTTCTTTCCTATCTTTTCACCAGTTTTGTTCATTTTCTTGTCATTTCTTCACAGACACAAAATCACAAAACACCACCAGTCAGTCAGTGACTGAAGATAATTTATGCCTTTTTTTGTTCTGGAGGAATGTAATAGAGAAAACTGTAATGTCTAATACAGCATTATAAGTGGAGCATAAAAGAGCAGTAATGGAGTAAATCTTTTACTATATATTTTAAATTGAATCTGTGGTAAGAAAGGCAAGGAAAGGTTTTTCAGTGGTATTGATAGACTCCTCATCCATATGTTTTTATTGCACTTACACACCTGACAGCAAATTTATTAATACTGTCTACTCTGTCTTAGTGAATTTCTGTAACTTTAGTCCGGAACTTCTAGGACAGTTTAAGTTGCAGAGTATATATAAGCAGTCTATATTTTGCACATCTTCTGGACCAACATGGAGAAGTAAATTCAATAATACATTATTAAAAAATGGATCTTCTCTCTATTGATAGATATGAGATGAGATTCAAGATTTAGCACAGGTGAATATATGAGATTAGTAGTTGTATAACAGGTCTCACTTAGCATGGATTTATTGCTGAATCCTATCACTGCTGCACATTGGAACTTATTGTGTCCTAGTACATAGTATTTCAGAGATTAATGAAAAGAATGGAGGAAATTAATTCTTCCCCGCTCAAGAGGGCTCACTGGCATTAGGAATTTAATATGGCTGGATCACTGGGAGGAGGAAGGGAAAGCTGCAGGACAGTATTGGGAAGTGGAAGGAAAAAAGAAATATAGTCCCTTACCCTGAGCAATACATTTCTCAGAAGCTGGAGAGAATGTGTTTGCCAGTATCAAAAGCAGCAGGGAGTGGGAGCAGGCTATAGGAGATGATCCAGCTATTAATTTCATTGCTTTTTTTCAACCCTAGCTGAGAGAAGGATGATTAAGAAAAAGCACCTGCACCCACACCCATGGAGCTCTATCCAGAAAAGTTATTAAAAAGTATTTGTTGCCTACATATTTGATTTCTTAATAAAGTATTCTACATAATAGTAAACCTCTGTCTGCCCAGTTTAGCAATGCAAGTAAAATTTGCATAGAAATCCAATGTTTTAGAGTGGACAGTGAGTGGATATGCTGTATTGCACATAATGCAATATATTTACCCGTGTTTATGCTCAACTGCACTGGTAAATAAAGGGCAGTTCATTCTAAGAGAAATAAAATAGAGCAAGGAAGAGCAACACACTCTGCAATGCTGCCTCTTTAGAGGCTGGATCACATGTAGTTAACACGAGCATTTTAATAAACACACAGCATTACAAATCAAGATTGACAAGCAAAGGACTGAAATGGATCCTGTTCAACATTGGCTTTGGGCATTCACAGAAAATTAAATGTAAGGAGTCACCTGCAGCCATGTAATTATTTTAATAGTCCTTGGGACCAAACTGCTAACTTAATTATTACAAATTTCCTGTTCTAATGGAGCTTTCTTGGTCAGAAAATCAATCACCTGCATGTTTCAGAGAAATATTTACTTGCTGGAGGAGGGAAACACCCTATTACCTCTATGGGAACAACACAGAGAACAGCATTTGGGATGGCATTTAGCCTTTGTATTTGTCTCTTTCAAACATGCGCCATCGGGACGACGATTGTTTTGAAGCTCCTGCTAACACCTGCCCTGATGCATGAGGCCCACTGATCACATTCTGAATTTATACCTGCAAAAACCAAGCAGGATCTGATGCACAGACCACAGAAAAGGGCCAAAGACACTTATCTCATCTGCAGTGTTTAGTTTTGTAACTTCACACTCTAACCTATCTCTTCAGTAGCATTGGTGATACTGAAAACTGTGTCCCTACAATGGCACAGAATTCCATTTGAGAATTACATTAACAGAGTTAATATTCCCTACATCTCAGCTTACTGGGCATACTACATTGTCATACTGAGCTGGGGTCTTGAAATGTAACACTGTGCTGTGGCATGGAGATACAGAGCTATAAAGACACCAATGACCTTGGCTAAGATGAACCAGGGGACAGGTGGGGAGAGGGAAGGAGAATAAAAATCTTTTTCATGTGTTTGAAAAAAACCAGCTGTCAGTTCTTGTTTAGATATGACAGTAGTTAGTTCAGTGCAAACTAAATGGGTAATTTGAATAAATTTAGTAATTTTTTGCTTTGGAGTAGGAAGAATATGTTACATCATAAACAAAAGAGCTACTTTACTTCAAAAGTACATTACAATTAACCATAATAGCCCTTCATTTTATGAAATTAATCTTGAGACAAAGCACTAAGCTTTGTGTGTCATCGTAGTTAAATGTTCATGGAAATGACTTACAGGCTTTCAACACCTTAAGAAAAATTAATTACATAAAATGTAGCAGACCAAATGGCCAAGCATAAGGAGTAGCATCAGTAGTATTGAAGAGCTGCTATATAGCAAAATTCTCCCATTAGCTGAGCTGCTTCAGGTTTCTTAGTAGTTGCAAGTCACTTCCATGGATCTCATGTAGGGTTGACATCACTTCTAAATGAATAAGATTAAGGTAAAGACATGGAGTCATGGATTTTTTTCTACATTTCTAATATTTCTCTGGATTTTAAATTACTACTTAGATCAAGCAATGCTTTCATCTATTAAGAATGTAATGGATACTCTTCTTTCTGTTGATTACACTTGAGGTAAGATGCCAGAGATTCTCAGTGGAAGATGTACTATTCAACAGCTTTGTCATAAGTGATTTGCTAGTAAAAACCTTAACAGCACATTTTTTTCATGTGTAGCTCAGTGTTCTGTGTTTAGGTTGTAAACTTAGACATTGCTTTGAAAAATACTTGTTCATTTTACTTCTTATCTTTTCATACAGGAATTGATTTTCCTCATCCTTTCTTTGGCCATTGTACAGCTGCCAAGAATACTGTGGGGACAATAACCTGTGTAAGTTATCCTGTTGATGGGACAGAGTGCACAGAACCTAGTTATTTAGAAATGTTTAGAACCTCTTGATCTGCATCATCATACAGAATTTTAGCATGCAAATATTATGTCTTTATATGCATAGGAATACATACTGCCACTTCTGATCATATGGGAGAAATCTTACTAGGAAGCTTTTACAGAGTTTTGGTAGTTTGCATCTGATAATTCCTGAGTCAAAAGGTAATTTTGATATATTTTGAAAGCAAGCCACAGGGTTGCAGTGTGCTTTATTAAAGTACAGCTAGGCCTACCATCAAAAGAACCAACTTGGACAAAAATAAACTCTCTTTTGAGCAAGGTTCAGACTCAAAATGAGAATATCAAGAGAACTGTTATTACTAGCTTGGGTCAGAAGCCAGAAGATGAATGAAATTAAAGGAGCTGGTATTATACCTAACAGTCAGCTTCATTTTTTTCAGTGCTATGTCATGAATTTAAACTGCTTATGCTATTTTTGACTATCTAGGAATCTAACACATCAAAGATTCAACTTTACAACTTCTTCCCCTAGAAAATCATCTATTTCTGCAGGTAATAACAAATAGCTACGGGTGTCACGACTTCAGCTTCTTATATCCCCCATTCTCACTTTCTTCTGGCACCTTTTTTTTTTGCTGCAATATGTCAGTCTAGTTCTACTCACTGGCTTTTGCCTCAAAACCATATTCTGCACAACTGCTGTCTGTCTTGACCTACTATTTCTTCCACAGGACTGACTGGAAGTACTATATTCCCTAATGGTACTTATTATCTGATATCTTCTAAGACAATAATTAGTAGTGAGAGATGCAGAAGCACACTCAAACCCTGATTTTAGTTGCTTTTTTTTTTTTTCTTTCTCATTTACCAAAACAGATTTGAGAAAAAATTATCCAAAGCATTACAAACTGTAAGAAATCTTTCTGTGTGTACTTCCTCTCTTGCCCTGAGGCCAGGTCCAGAAGCCAGAAGACCTTAGTGTGTCACAAAATAGTTCAAGACAAAAGGAACTGTTAGTCTTCTCCAACTAAAATGATTTCATCAACCTAACTTTGTGGCCCTCTATTTACTTAAAAGCTGACAGATGAGGAGGTAAAACACATCTTATGATGGCTAAGAAATGGGGCCTGCTTAGAGCCCTGCAGATACAGTTCTCCACGGCTTCTGATACTATATACAGATCTGTAAACTTTTGAAATTCAGGGAGAGACCACTGCAGGTTTGCCTGGAACAGGAAGCTAAACAAATTTCTTAAGGAAAATAAAAGCTTCTAAAAAGGCTAAAAAGAAAACCTTTTTTTTTTTTTTTTTTTAGGGGAAAATGTGAACATGGTTTTAATCTTCCTCCTATAGTTTACTGCTATTTTGGATAGCAAAAGTCCTTTTCATTTTCTACTTCTTGGCACTTTTTTTCAGGTATGGTTGAGCACAGAATAAACAGGCAGAACTGTCAGTGCATAAATTACTGCCGATGTTGCCTTTGGGCCACATTAACTTATATACTTAACTTTTCTTCTTTTTTGTTTTTTTGGTTTTGTTTGTTTGTTTTTGTTTGTTTCTAATTAGTAGATTTTCTTACATATATACATTTAGTATTTCTTGTTTAGCCAACATAGTCTCCTTTTGGGGTTTCCCCTGTGGGTGTGGGAGAAAGGGACTGATGAATAAGAACTTGATGAAGGTAGTTATGGTAGCAGGAACTGAAAAAATGAAAATGTGCAAAACGCCAGAGGTGAAGGAACAGGATACACATGATTAAAGTTACTATAAAATCAAAGCTGTCAAAGCAACAATAACAGTAAAAGAGAAATATTCAAGCAATGTTGGCTTCTGCAGAAACATCTAGTAGTCTGCTAGGAGTACAAGAGGTTTGGAATGGTTATTTTTCTCAATGACAACAAAAAAAGTTATAAAACTCTAAACATTGCTAGCTCCAGAAATTTTGTCCAGGACAACTGAGGATAATGATTTCCTAATAGCATTAGAGTGCAAACATTTACAGCAGCCTGTATGAAGACTGACTGAATGGCATAAAGTTAAAGAACCTGGATATGAGATGGGGAGGAATAAAGCGCAGCAGAAGACCAGAGAGAATGTGGCTTAGCAAAGGACTGAAGAAAGCAGAGTCTAAAAGCTGGTTTTAATATAAAGTACATTTCATTCTGGTCCAATGTGTGCTATCAGACTGGGGTACTGGTTTCTGAGTCACCAGCCCCTCAAGTACGAAGGAGCAAAGGAGTAACTAGAAACCAGCTAGATTTTTTTGGTTAAAATAATTTTCTCTCTTGTAACTTTGTTTCCAAATTTGTTAACAATTTAATGCTTCTCTAGAATAAGTTTGTAGGAACTATACAGGAATGTTTCGAGAACACACACTTACTTTGGAGGCAAAAAAGAAAATCCTACATGAAGCTCTCACCATGCAGACAAAACCCTCTCGGCAAATCTGAGTCCGGGGAATGTCCATATTGCCACACATCAGCTAAAGTATCCCTCTGGAAAAAGGTGGGTAGACAATAGGGATGAAGTTCCCATCCAGGATAAACTGATGTTATTCCTTTTTTCTGTCTGCTATGACTAGCTATTGAGAATATATAATTATATTAGAAGTGAAATGATTAAATATGAGCAGTAGAAAGAAAATCACAGTGGAAACTGCTTTGTAGAGTTACTTAAAGATGTCAGTATGAAACAGGGGCTGCAAAAGAATAAAACAGACATGTTTTCAGAAAGAGCATGGAAGCTGCTTGATGCTTCTTTCCTGTTTGTGCCTAAGCTTGAGCAGCTATATCTGCTAGCCCAGGGAAACAACATGTTCTTCATGCTGAAAACCTCCAAAGGTGGAGGATGAGGTTGTAGAGCAGTGATGATGTACAGATTTGGTGTCTGGTGTCACATTTAGAGTTGAAAAATGCCTGCCTTACTGCTCCTATGTGCCAGATCTCTGACAGTGCTAAAGTTGCCACTGTTACCAATGGTTTGCAAGAAGGCTGTGAGGAAAATGAAAACAAAATTTCAGCAGAACTAGATGAGATTTTATGTGATTCTAGCTTTTGTCATAAAGCTGGAACTCAGACCAGATTTGTCCAAAAATGTTTTCAGTAACTCGTGCCAAATGTTCACCTTGCACTTTTTTTCAGTTGAACAGGTAACATATGGATTTGTTTATGTACAGACTGAGGAAGAGGTTTAGTTTGACTGAGAGATTCAACAGCAAAAAAACAAACCCAAAAACCAAACCACCACCAACAAAAACCCAACCTAAACCAAAACAAAAATGACAAAAAAACCCCACCACAAACAAAAAAGGCAGTAGGTACAAAACCTACAGCTGCATTCAGAACCACACTAACAAAGGATTCACATCAAGGAAGACAAACCAGATATTTCCCTTCTCTCTAGAATTTTCTAAACGTTGTTTACTAAATACTAGTAACACATTTAAACTCTTTCACATTCTACCTTTTCTTTCCATTCGATACTGGCATGAAGGATTTCAGGTCTAACCCTGGAACAAGCAGAATTATTCCAGTCACACTGCCAGGTTAGTGGCTTACCTGTTTCCCCCCAGTGCAGAAATTGTAGCAGTGCATTTGTTTCCATAGTGACAAGATGATGTTACAGAAGGTGGAGGTTTCCCTGCTCCAAGGAGAGAGCTGGGCTGCAATGGAGAAAGCCATTGACAAGCAAATGACAGTGCAGGGCCTTCAGCGAATGATCAAGGTACTAGAGCTTCCCCAGGAGTGAGTGCTTTGCTTTTAATGTTGTCCTGCAATAAAGCTGAGATTCCAAAGCTGCCTAGAAATACCTAGGCTAATGAGAGTTTTGGCACCAAAATCACTAGGGTTCATTTTTCAGTTTATCTAAACAGAAAAATCAAAGATGCCAAATACTAAGTCATTCATGAAGACTTAATGTATTTACATACATAAACATGCAATTAGGGAGTTTTTTTGTTTTTTATTAAATGAAGTTTTTATGAACACAGAAAAGTAACATTCCCAAACACAATGTACTAGGACTTTTGATATATGCCAGACTATTTACATCCCCATCTGTTCAAAAGGCACTGATCCTTCATTCCTTCAACTTTTATATTGTCTCTTCATTGTGTATCCTTGACACTACCAGCTGAATTTGTACTCTGAAATATTTCTCACGCTTTAATGCTGTCCTCGTGTTATCTGGTTTTTGCTTTCATTTTCCCTGAAGGCTTTAGCAGACACAGTGGCCATCTCACTGAAAGTAAGGTCTGGTATGAGCAAGCAACCTTCAAAAGCTATCAGAAAACAAAGAAATGCTTATTGTTTATCTTTTGTGTTCAAGCTTATTGAAACCTTATGCAGTAGAGCACAGTGATTTGAATCAGGAAATTAAAGCTAAACTGCTCCTACAAACTTTTTTTTAAAAGGCAACACTAGAGCAAAACCAAAACAAATTGTTCTTGGTTCCACCCAGTAGCTGATTCTTATTTCCTAGTTTTGTTATGTAGACTTTAAGGCAAGGCAGCTTGCTAAAGGATAAGCTTTCAGCTGAAATATTAAAGTTGCTAGGGTCTAGAGGAAACAGACAGAACTACTAAAAAAAATAAAATGATTAAAAATATATATTGAATGTATGAAATTCAACTGGTTTTATATTTCAAATCAAAATCTCTTTCCAATTTACTTCAGTATAAAATCTGTGAGTATAACTCTGTATATTCTCCAACCAAAATGCTGGTGACAAAAAGCAAAGCTACAGACTCTTGTTCCAGAACACAGTCTTTTGGTATCTTGATTTATCTAAATCCAACACATCAAAGGCTGAGACCTGAAGACACAGGTGTCTCCAGCAAACCACAAGATAACGCCCAGTGATGCAACTGTGCAAACATACTGATTACCTGGCTACACAGGTGAAAACTCAAAATGAAAAATATGATTTTAGAACAGTGAGCTACTGTGCTTAGTATCTACAAATTCTGTCCCCTGTTTTACATTTTGCACTACCTTTTACAGTCAAGGACATTTCTTATGAGAAAAAAATAGTATATATCCTTAGGTATTTGCAGGTACAATCCCCAAAAGAATCCCCATAAAAGAAAGAGGCATTAGTTGTGGAGGAATTACACCACAAAATACTAGTTCCTGGTATCACTAAATGCATAGATTTATATATGAATTTATAAAATTTATTGATTCCTTTCTCTACCAAATCAAAAGGGATACTTCAAAAATAAGCAAGTCAGTGATGCTCTGTATTACATAAAATGTAAGAAATTGGAAAGATACATTCTAAACTAACACAGAGTTTCAAATATGACAAAAAGTAACTTCAAATGTCCAAATGGTACACAGAATACATATTCTGCAATGAAAATCAAAGGATGAGTTTCAAAGTGGGATTTAATGATTCTGTTGTAAAATATATTTTTCTCACTTAATGAATGTTTATGTGTTTAAAGAAACATATTTTGGTAGTCTTTTCTGGCCTCTAGATCCTATTAAATGCTTATCTCCATTTTTATAAGTCCAAGCAGTTTTTTTCTTGTTCAAAGGGAGTAATCACAAAGTAAAAAACACTCAATGGAAATGGATTAAAAATGTGCATGATACCAACTTCTCCAAAACTCACCAATTTTACGATATCTTTAGGTCACTGTATATATGATATGATATGGCTTGAATTTCCATCTGAGGCAACAGGCTTTGGAATGTTAGAAAGTGTTATTTCTATAGTTCTTAGTATTTGCACAATACTGAGCATGTTCCTATTTAAAAAAAAAAAAAAAAAAAATCACAGTATGAAAACAATCTCCTTCTACAGCTCTCCTTCACCAAAACCTTTTTATCAAATACAGTACAAGCATTCAACTATAGTTCTACCTATCCCAATATTTCTGCCTGCAAGCTGAAACGCAGTAACAATCACAGCGCAGGTTTTATGCTGAAAATCTTCCACTTTTATTTTCAGCTAAAAGTCTGAGAGTTTTCATATATGCAAATAAGTCAAGAGTGTCAGGGCATGGAATACAAGTACTCCTTTTGCAGGAAAGACATAATCTTTGTATAAAATCAATTTGAAGATCATGTAGTGAAAAGAGTACAGACTGTTAAGTACTGCAAATAAACATTCATAACTATTCTTGAAATTAGTAAGGAAATCAATTTTATTCTATTTTCCACTGATTATTTTTGTATTACTGCACTTCCTGGATGTAATCAGAGATGGAAGTAGATCTGGAAAATACTGGAAAGAAGCCAAACAAGTGAGCTGAAGTCCTGGCAGATACATCAAGTACCAGTGTCTAAAATTCAAGTGTATTCTAAGAAAACAGTAAATTCAATAATGCAGATTCAGTAAAGTTCAGAGATGAGGGACCTGTTTGCCACTGTATCATCAAACATCTTGAGGTTTGCTTATAGCTACTGAGGATTATAAAGAAGTCAGGAAATGTCCCCTGTAGGAAAAGTAATCTTTCAGTTCAGCTTTGGTTTTCATAGTTAGCCACCATATGAAAAACATTTTCTACAACATGCAAACTGTCCCATGCAAAGGATCCCTATGCTTTGATCTTTGTCCCACTTATGTAAGGATGGAAAATCCCACCCACCCTCCTTTAGCCAGGTCCGTGGCATCAGGCTCACTTTCTTCAGGAGGCACTTTCTTTCCTAGAAAAGCAGAACACTTTGTGCCTTCCTCCTAAACAGCATTTTTGATCATAAGTTAATTCTGCTGGATTCATGACAGCACCAGATACAGAACTCTCAAAACAGTGACTATCATTAACTGCGTCTAAACTTATGTAGCGGGTACCCTTGTGGAAATTTACAATTAAATAAAAATTATACTCAATGGACAACAGTATGAGAAATTTGCTTGGTATTCCTACAGAGGAAAAGTTATTAAAAGTTCTAAAATTATTACAGCTATTACAGTTTGTCCTCAACCTCAGACTAAGTTTTTATAACATAAGGAGACAGAGATTATTTGTGGTTTGGCAACGGAACTAAAAGAGAAAAATGTTCCTCAAAAAAATAGTTCAGAGTGAAGAGAACTTAAAGTCATTAGAACTTTTATTGCTGAAATTAGAAAACCCAAAAAACTCATTTTCTTGTGTAAAATAGCAAAGGAAATGAAAGAATGGATTCCCATGACAGAAGATTAATAAATCAGTGGGTAACAACTTCCACATGACACATGAGAAACACCATTTCAACATCTACCTCCAGATAAGGAGACCTAAACCCACATTTCTAAAGCTTGTCTCCTAACCACCAGTCTAGAAGGCAAGCCTTGACCTTGGATTCCCAGTGTAAACAACTACTTGAAATTTTATATATCAATTTTAAGATTTGAGAAAGAAATGCCATTTCAAATGTACTTCTATTTCCAGTACTCAGATACCAGTTTAAGAGCTAGGTGCATGTGCTTCTACAATCGCACATTGGACCAAAGCAGAAAAAATATTTTGTTCGAACTTGAGTCTTCTACTGTAACTGAAAAAAACAGGCATTTGAAACTTTGACTTTGTAGAGTCTTCAGTGATGAAGAAAACAAATAACTAGGAATAATCTTCTGCAAAGCTGTGAAGATGGTACTCAGATAGGCAAAGGTACTTCAGCCCACTCCTGATCTTAGAATTATGAACTTTTTCATGTGAGAAAAAAAAGTTTCAGTATAAGAAGGTGGGCAGTGTACATCTTAAAAATCACAGAACCTTCTTGGTGTGCGTGCTCTCATCCTCTCAGGCAGGTGTGTGTACATACATGTAGATAATATATATCCATATATATAAGTATATATGCATATTCTGACCTTTAATTTTCCACACCTTGAACAAATATGTAATTTTTACCCATTCCCTGAAAAGGGAACAGCAAGCTAGTAACTAATTAAGTAACAATCCTCACAGATAATTTTCATTCAGGTAAGAGCAAGCAGATATTTTTAGAACAAGGAATATTTGAAATTCTCCATTACTTTTCCATTGGAAAGCTAGGGAGGTGTCAGATGAAGCTGATGCAGCGCTTCACTGACTTTATGATTGGTTTTGTAGCCCTTTGAACCTTGAAGCAGCAAAACCAGGATGTAATGCAGACAAATCTGGGCATAACCTTTATGTTTTCAGGAGCAGAAAATAAGATTAATACAGTTTTGAATAAGCACAATGAACTTCGTAGGCCTGATCAATTTTCAGCATTAGGACCAAGGAGTTGAATGTAAAGCTACGTGTTTCTGGACTGTGCCTAGGCTCATATAGCAGAGGCCTTTACAGAAATTTAAATAAATAAATAAGATGGAATTCTTTCATCTATTTAGTGGCTATCCGCCTAAATGAGAATTGTTGTGCCACAGTTTAATGTGCCTGTAAAAACTACCTTATCAAAAATTAAAAATCAGAGTTATTTTTAAAAATGCAAGAAAGAAACACTAAATAAATATAAACCAGTGCTATCTAAAGTATTTCAAAGTTATAACAGTCTAAGTGTTTTTCTCCTGCCTATTCTCAGCATTTGTAACAGGAGTTGCTTGAAATGCAATTAGTGAGAGGAGTCTGAAAGGAAAGCTTGACAATTCTCTTCAATAAAAATATTTATTGTTGTTTTACTGGTCTGAGAATGTCATGATTTTCCTTTGGGCCTTGGAATTGCACTTTAATACCTTGATAGATCATAACTGTTAGGTTATTATAAAATGTTGACAGATAAGGCTGTGATTTGTGAAAGCTCCATATGAATTTTACCTTTAATTTCTGTTAACATTTGACAGAGCTTCATGACACCAGAACCACAAAGTTCATTGAAATTCAGCAGTGGTTGAATACCTTGCATACATTTCTCATTTACAAGTAACACTTGTACATCTCCTGACACAAAGATTCAAAATGAATCTCGTCAAAAGCTGTAAGAAACACAGAGTGTTTTATTTCACAATAAAACTGAGCGCATCAAAGGGCCTCTGTGTTGGTAAATTACTCCAGTTGGCCATAGGGACGATTTTTAATTGGTTTGCATCTTTTCTGTTCTGACAATGTTATATCAAACACATCAAAAAGTAAATAAATGACTGAGGTTGCCCCCAAGGTGGCACGTCAGCAGCAGTGTTCCTGAAAATTATTACTAAAATCATGAATGGTTCATACAGACTAACAGCTTCTGGAATTTTTCCTTTATTTGTGTAATAAAGTATGGACAAGCTTTGTGAGTTGTGAATCAATATTTAATGAAGTGTAGCTTTCATAACTGACATCTTTACTTATTAACATAATCAGCTATTTCAAGAAAAATATACCAAAACTATATAATAAAATAAATTTCAAGCAATAAATAATACACAATATATACTAATACAAATATAAATTTTGTTTTCTTAAATTTTTTGTGCATTAGTCCTACTGTACTGGCTAGAATGAAGTATTATTTAAAGACTGCTTCTATGTCAGTGATTCAGAGAAGATGGAGAGGTAGTCCAGGAAGAAATGATGAACTATTTTTAAAACTTGCACCATATGAGTGCACTTCTTCAGAAGTCCCTCTGAGGGAAAGCAACACATCATAGAGAACAATGCTCCTCCAAAGCAAATAAGCTATAAATGCTAGAAGTCAGGCAGCTGAAGCCTGGGAATTTACAGATCCTTCCTCAACAATTTGCAATACAGAGTGACTAATCCAAATGTATTTCTAAATATTATTTCAGCTCAAGAAAAGGAATTTCCATATTTTTGCTCAAGAGCTATTGCAGAGGTTATGATTTATTTTTCTCTGGTAAACAATACACGGTCTAATTTACAAGATATTTCTTTGTGAAATTCTTGAGAAATTTCTCAGTGATGATTATAAGAAAATGTCTAATAAGATTTAAATTTTCTGTACCATATAGATGCTGTTGACTTTAAACTCCCATTGATCACAATGAAACATGAAGGCTTATGGCAGGTTCATAATTTCATATAATAGCTGCATCATCTTTATTATTTTATTTCTACTTAATTATCACCTTAACAGAACTGGAAGTGAGAACACCATTTTCACCTTTCTAGGTGGGATAAAGTTAATCCAACTCTATAACCTGCTTCATATTTGAAAGTACCAGACAGCTGTTATGCAGATCACATCAGAAGGTACTTAGTAGAAACAGCTGTCAGATTTGATTTATTTAGCATTATTCAGATTTACAACCAAAGGCTTTTAATTGATGTATGAATTCTAGAGAGACATTTAAATGTCTTTCTGCTATTTTGACTGTTATGATTTTTTTTTCTTTTACCATTGTCACTATGGTCCTTTTGGTTTTGTTGAGATATACGAGACTTGGGCTCTGCATTTATTTAAACAAGAGTTATGTGAGACAATCCTTCCACAGGCCACGCTTTGCTACAGGGTTCCAATACACTTCTGAGGTTTTTGTTCCATGTCCACAAATATTCACATAAGACAGCAGGTAGCTAGATAGCTGGTGATAAATAAACAGTCATTCAACCAAGGAATGAATGTGGATTTTCAAATACCAAAAAGCATGGATCTTTTTTTATTTCCCTAAAGAAGTAATTTTATTGGCTACTTTTAGATCAGCAAGTATCTTATGCTGGGGCAGGAACTAACTGTCGCTAATGAAATGTGGATAATGTATTACAAATGAAATGTAGCTAATGTATTACAAATGAAATGCAATAGCTTGACAGATGGACTAAGATTTCCATTTTTTGGATGCTGATCTGACTTGATTTTAAAACCTCCTAAAGTTGTGATACCGGTACAAAATTGAATGTTGTGTAAAAATTAAGCATTTCTGTTAAAAGAAGAAGCAAAATGGAGTGGGCAAATTAATTCAAATGCCAGGCTTTGATAACTAACACTTTGCTGTAGAAAAAGTATTGCAAATGAGCATAAACGGAACAGCTCTTTGCAGCAAGATGAATGAACACTGTGAAAAAAGAAGTTATCTTTTCTTTAGATTTATCCTGAACTTTTTCAGAGGCAAGTGTCATACTCCTTGATGTTTTCACTGAAATAATAGCATGCCAAAGAGAAAAAAACCCCAACCATATACTTATGAACATGATCAACTGGAGGATCCCAAGCATCACAGGGGTATGAAAAAAGAGAAACCCTATTCATTTTTGACAGACCTGTATGTACAGCTCTAAGTGATTCATCTCTAGATAATCTATTTCAGATATAAAACTAGTAAGACCTTTCTCTGAAACATAATCTAGTCAGATAGAGACGAAACCATAAAGGTCAGCATACATTCTGGAATTCAGATATGTACTGAGGTGCCAAACACATTCAACTAGATAAATTTATCCTTAATATAATTCCCATTTCTGTTCCCTAGACCTTTGTGAGGAAGAGTGAAGTGGTTCTTCTATTTTCTTATTCTGCCAGACAGAAAAACAAAACAAATTTCTGAGGTCTGTAAGTCTAAGAAATGATAACTAAGTGGGATTTAAGACACAATTACAGAATAAAGAGACTAGGGATAAATACATGGTTGAATTAAGATCAACAAACTACCTTTACACTAAAATCAGATATATCATAAGCAAATCATTAAAACTGCAGTCAAACAAGAATGTATAACCTTTTATAACATGGCCAATAAATTTTAGACTGTTCACATACTACAGACATTAATGTTTCCCATATATGAGTGATTTTAAAGTCTAAATAAAGGAATTAATATTAGGATTCTGCCATGTACTATTTTACTGGATTTTCAGAAGATGCAAAGTCACTGCAGTAGCACAGATTCCAGCAACTAGAGATATTCTAAGGGTAAATATTCAGGTTATTCTGTAATTACATACTTCCACAAATGTCTTGTCGTGCATTGGGAAAAAGAAGAAAAGTGATGCATGTAAAATAGGAGCTGACATCTAGTTTGGCAAATCGCCAATAAAACCATTGAGTACACAAAAGTATAAGATAAAACTGTACA
The DNA here is from genome assembly GCF_003957555.1 of Calypte anna. Taxonomy (NCBI): domain Eukaryota; kingdom Metazoa; phylum Chordata; class Aves; order Apodiformes; family Trochilidae; genus Calypte; species Calypte anna. The sequence continues at coordinate 17,305,881 of NC_044254.1, read as the reverse complement.
AACAGAAACAACTTCTGACAGTGATCTATTGTCCCTCTTCAAAAAGGAAATCTTAGTTGAGTGACACATCAGGTATTGTAAAAAAAATTAGAAGTTCAATATCACAGTCCCTGGCTACATCAATCTTTGTTTCCAATGACAGTTTCTGGTTTTGAATCAACCTCTCACTAGAAAATCAAGATAAGTTCTTTAGCTCACCAGTATCAGAGAATCAGTATTCATGCCATGCATAATCTTCTGAGCAGAGAGGAAAAATATCTAGGATTTTTCCTAACTATGATCCAAGCATTAATCTCACACAGTCTTTTTGAAAAGACCTGAACATGACTCTTTTTAGATGTCAAAAATGTTGATCCAAGCTCAGTCGAACAGGATTGAAACATCACGTATTGTTTTCCATACCATCTGCAGCACACTGCCTCTCAGCACCTATGAATAACTAACCCAAAGGACTTCAGATCATGAACTCTCCTAGTTCCACTGGAAGTTAAAAAACGACACAGATATATTTTTCTTCTAATTTAAACAATAAGATGGTATTGTTTATCTATTACATTTCTATTTTCTTACAAGTTGATTATCACCACAATATACAGACTCTGTAAAGGATTTAAAAATAACATCTCTCCCTTCTCCAGAGATCAGAAAAAACGGGATAGATAAGTGTCTGTGTATCTGTGCATGAGAAATTTAATGAGGGAAAGCCAATTCAATGAGCTGCATTTTGCTGAATACTGTGAGGTTGAGAGTCTTTTTTATTTATTCCTGTGGTAAGTTTCATAAGCTTAGTTCTCCTCTCTGTGGTAGTGAGATTTCTTCTTCTGGTCACAGTTTTGTAATTCCAGTGGATTGTAGCTGTCAGAGCTTATAGCAAGGAGTATATTTAAAATACATAGGGCTCTGAATATCAGGGAATAAAACAATCTACAACATATATTCACTAGAGAGCCTGAGTGGAATACAGAACAGAGAAATTATGTTTTCAGTTGCTTGCAAATGCTACTACTTTGAACTTCTGTCATTATTTGCAGTTCCTTTATAAAGAGTAGATTATAATAAACACATCTCGAGGTCACAAACCACCATTGTAACACCTGTGCTCAAGAGACTGAATCATATGTTTGTGCAGTAATATGTCCCAAATAGTCATAAAGAGATTTAAGCCATGATCAATCAGAAATTTCTGTAATATTAAAGGAAATATGACTATACCTATAAAATACATAAAATATAACAAATTTTTAAGATGAAGGTTGCTGAGGAGATGATTCTCTAAGAACTTGGTTCTACACCCCTCTAATCTCTCCTCCTCCACTTGGCATGCAACAGACTTTTCTTTCCTTCAGAAATGTCTTTCATTTTATGCCTTGGTTTGAATCTATGGGGTAAGAGGAAGCTTCATTTTCACTTAGCATAGCCCAGATTCAGGGCTACAACAGAACACTAAGGAGAAAGGTCATATTTACAAGACACAGCCTCATGTCATCAAGTGCCTGAAATGGGAACAGAAATTGATATATGCTCAATAGGCAAGAAATAAGATCCTCTTCTTAAAACCAGTGGCTTCTGCCTCTCAGTTTCTGTCAAGGTCCAAGTTAAGCAGACATTGCACAGCTCCCACAAGGAACACGGTCATTGCTTTAGTGAAATCTAGATTTTAATTTTCAGTTGTTGGCTTGCAATTCCTATAGTGTTCTGAGTTCAGCAGCAGCTGAAAGAGACTGCTCTTGAACATTGCTATCTTAAGGCAAAAGTCTAAATGTTTTATATCTAAACCTTGACCACTTGGTTTGAAAGACCCTTGAAATCCAACTGTGTTGGCTAGGTTTACCAGATATGAGGCATTAGAAGGCAGTTCTTTGCTTTTTGGAAAAGTCACAACCCAAGGGAATATAATACAGGGCAGTTTTCAACAATATCACAGAATTGGCCATGTTGGAAAGGAACTCTGAGATCATCAAGTCCAACCTTAATACACTACCACTGTGGTTACCAGACCATGGCACTGAGTGCCACATTCAGTCTCTTCTTAAAAACCTCCAGGGATGAAGAATCTACCGCCTCCCTGGGCAGCCCATTCCAATGCCTTATCACCCTCTCTGTAAAGAATTTCTTCCTAATATTTAACCTAAAACTCCCCTGGCAGAGCTTAAGTCCATGCCCTCTTGTCTAGTGGTAGCTACTTAGGAGAAGAGACCAACCCCACCCAGGCTCCAACCTCCTTTCAGGGAGTTGTAGAGAGTGATGAGGTCTCCCTTGAGCCTACTCTTCTCCAGATTGAACACCCCCAGCTTCCCTCAGCCCTTCCTCACAGGACTTGTGCTGGATCCCTTCACAGCCTCCTTGCTCTTCTCTGGACCTGCTCCAGCACCTCAATCTCCTTCCTGAACTGAGGGGCCCAGAACTGGACACAGAATTCAAGCTGTGGCCTCACCAGGGCTGAGTACAGGGGAAGAATCCCCTCCCTGGACCTGTTGGCCACACTGTTCCTGATACAGGCCAGGATGCCATTGGCCTTCCTGGCCATCTGGGCACACTGCTGGCTCATGTTCAGCTTCCTGTCAATCCAGACTCCCAGGTCCCTTTCTGCCTGGCTGCTCTCAGCCACTCTGTGCCCAGCCTGGAGCTCCCCATGGGGTTGTTGTGGCCAAAGTGCAGGACCCAGCACTTGGCCGTGTTGAACCTCATCCCATTGGAATCAGCCCAACTCTCCAGTCTGTCCAGGTCCCTTTGCAGAGCCCTCCTGCCTTCCACCTGATCCACACTCCCCCCAGCTTAGTGTCACCTGTGAATCTGCTAATTGTGGACTCAATCCCCTCATCTAAATCATCAGTGAAGATATTAAACAGAACTGGGGCCAGCACTGATCCCTGGGGGACACCACTAGTGACAAGACTAGTTTTCCTTTGTTTTGAAGACAGTAGCACCTTAGTTTGAAATGAATGTAATGACGTTTATGGCATATGCCACATTTTACAGCACAGGCAACCAATTCTTTTGTCCAGAAGAAGAAATCCCAGTCAGTGGGTGTTAAAAGAAGCAATTAACATTTCCAATATTGGCTTGTATTCAAAGATACAAAATTCAAGGGACAGAGCTAGGAGCATCCAAGGGACATGTTCTATTAAGATACACCTGTGGTTGCTGGTCTTTGAAAACAAATCAATAAATCTAAGCATGCCACAATGGCATATTGCCACTATGACACTTCTAAATAGCACCTTTGGTCAAAATGGCTACAAGATCCCTTCAGTCTAGAAAACATATCCATCCTAAATAAATTTACAAAGTAATGGTTGGAGAATTTGAATCAAACTATTACTTTTCAGGTTAGAAAATTCCAGGCTCTTCACTGTTATGCACCCAGTCCTTTCATTGCATTGGAATGCAAGTCCTCCCAGTTTTATTGATTTTCCTCGATGAACTTGGAAATAACTACAGAATAAAATACAGGTTTACAGTAACAAAGCAACCAAGATTAAATCAATCATACAGTTTAAGAAAAAAAAAAAAAAAGTTATCTGAATGCCGGATCTCATCCTTCTCTAGTCTTTTCATTAATATTAATTCCATTATTTCTTTTTAATCTCTGTCCTCCATGTGAATTTTCTGTACAGGATAATAGTACCCTGAGAATTTTTTCATGCATATTATTGTTGGTTTTTAATCTTCAGGCCTCCCTGTAGTTCTACACTTTGTAGTTTGGGTTGTGGTTTTTTATATCTTTTCATGTTTGTGGGTTTGTTTTTTGTTTTGTCTTGTGGGTTTTTTAAAAATTATTCTTTTTCCCCAGCTTTTGCTTAAGATTTACGTATCTTTCTTAATCATTTCATTTCAATCCTGAAATAAATGGGCTGAAGTAGAGTTGATGAAGAGTTGCAGAGAAAATACCAGATTCAATCAATCAGCTTTAGGAGGAACACTAAAAGTAGCTCTGAAAAGAAGAAATGGTCATTGGCTGGGTGATTTTTTAAGCACACAGCTGTGGATAAGGCATTTATGCATGTTATAACCATTCAGTTTCTGTCTAATCCTGGAGATGCTCAAGCTTCATTGGTTTCAGTGAAATGTTCCCAAAACATTTACAATTGAAAACTTGGAAATCAGCAAAATATTTTCGTCTAGACAAGGTTCAGCATCTTGACAAACTTCATCCAGAAACTAAGCTGCTTAATATCAAACACAGAAGCAGAAATTTAAGTAGAGAAGGACCAGAACCCAAGACACCACTCCTCCTGGCAGGGATCCTGATTGATGTATATTTCTCTGCTTTTTCTGCATAATGGAACACCTGAACCAGAAGAGGAATTCATGGCACTGCTGCCTCCCTGGCTTGGCCAGCTCCCAAACAGCTGGAATACCTCTTTAAATCTGGTTCACTAGTAAAAAAGGGACTGAAGTACTAGTGTGAAGACACTAAGAATCTAGTACAAGCTTCTGTACTGTTAGGCTTAAAGCATTCTTCCCCTTTTATGTGTGTTTTAAAGATAGCGATGCCTGAAAACTGTAAGGGGATGAGGAATGATATAGGTGCCTACCTGAGGAGGAATAAATGACTCCCTGTGGGCCTGATTAAGCACTCCTTACTTTCTTATAAGCCAACCCATAGTAGCAGTTCTGAATCCCATCCTGAGATTTTTAACTCCCCCATGCACTGATGCTGGGAGCCTTGCCATCTAGCTTCAGCTTTTGGATTCATACTGGACATCCAACGGCTGACAATGAGACAGCACAACTAGTGCTTTTCAAGGAATTTAGACTTTTATGGTGCATGCCTCAGCACTCATTGTAAACTGCATAATATCTCTCATTGCCTAAATGTACGAGTAAACTAAAAACTTGTGGTGCAGTTCAGAGGTACTTCAAATAGACTTCCGTAATTTTAGCACTTCAGCTTCAATTACTAGAGTCAACCCAGAAGGACTGACTCCAGACCCCAGTGTCACTGAAGAACAACAGACATAAAAGTTCAATCATCATACTGCAAGCTGCCCCTACAGTTGCCCCAAATTATCAGTGAGCCAGATGAACAGGAGGTGTGGCCTTTTCTCACTAGGATTTTAAATTTTGGTCAGCATTTTCCACTTATTTCCATGTTTTTTTCATACATTCCAAATGGTTTGTGAATTTCCATTAGGTAAATAATGTTCTTCTTTTTGGTGAATGTCATCTGTTTGGTAAATATCACCAAATGTCATATGTTTGGTAAATAATGTTAATTGTGTGCCTCAGCTAAATAAAGAGGTCAGACTATTTACATGAGTCTTAAATTGTTTATCACGTAGTACAGAGGAGCCTGCATGTGCTACAACCATGGGGAAAACAGATATAGGAATAACAAATGGTTCTGTTCATAACCTAAAGTGTAAAAATTCTCTAGGATACTGACATACCTATAAATAATTAGTGCCACATTATAGGTAAGTTTGTCTCAGCAGTCACAGACTGGGAAATATAAGATATTAGAAGAACTTTAGAAGTCATTATTTTTGCCACATAGTGGTAAGAGATGTAGTGAAGAATTATACTTTTGTTTAATCTCCTTATTATTTGTTAAAGCAAGTCCTCTACAGGTACTTGGCCAAGAAAAATGTAGAAATATATTCAGGTGTCATTGTATGCAGTTTTGAAGTTTACACACTTTTTTAGCCTGGCAAGAAAAATATTTCACCCAGGATATTATGCACGCACAGTACTGCCAAAAATATGCTTAAATGTTACAGATCTACAGTGCCATCTGGCCAAGCAGCTTTTCAGATATAGTCTAGAGACATAAGAGAGAGACACGGCTGAGTATCTCACAAGGTACATGAGGGAGCTCTATTCCCAAGGTATCAAAGATCTTATCACAACAGACCACTGTCAAAAGTAGCCACCATTATCTTTTCCAAGAGAATTAAGGAAACAAACCAGGAAGGATAAACTTCATAAACTCTCAATAGTATAATGTATTAATGTATGTGGTATGGATATTTACATATTTATATATATACAGCCCCACATATACATTTGCATCTGTATATGAAGTGGTCCTTGCCAGGGTGACATGGTCTGACACTACTGATGGCAGTGGGACTACTATTAAAACTAACTGTACAGTGCAAAAGAGGAAATAAATACCAGGTCTTCCTAAATGAAAAAAGGAAGGAGGAAGAGAGAGAAGGAGGGAAGGAACCAAAACCAACCATCCTCAAACAGAAACCTGTCCATTTAATCTATTTGTCATTCAACTTCTTGGTGCTCTAGATACTTCTAATTCTTCTACCTTTTTTTACCACAAGCACTAGGTACCACTTTACCAGCTTTATAGCTTTGCATTTGAAGAATTAGAAATTGTTACTAATTAACATGAGAGATTCTGAAAGACTTAGAGATAAGTAGTGTCATGCTACTTCATAATCACTATTGGTCTAACTTCTACAATTTTGAACCTCCTATGAAGAACCATGATCATGTTTCTGTGAGAGATGAACCTGAGGGATATTTAACTGGTAAACAGGATTAGGGATTTTTCTAATCATTATAAACCTTGCCATGGAGGGAAAGAAAACAAATTTTGTTTGGTCATTGTATGAAAACAAGATAGACTACTCTAAAATAAACTGGCTGAGGATAGAATCAGGCATCTTTGAATAAACTGATGAAAAACAAGTACACGGGGTATAATTTTGGACAATACAAACAGTTCCCTTCCTGGGTCATAGTCCCCTGAAAGACAGATTTCTGTCTTTCAGAAGCATTAAGAATGTTATATTCCTGCAATATTAGAAATACTGTAGTTTATAAGAATAAATACCAATCCATGCATTCTAATTTTCAGTCACCAAAACAAACTAATTGAGTAGGTGTGCTCATTATAAACTCAGAAGAAGGCCGTTACCCTCTTGTCTGGGTTGCTTAGCTGGCTCTGTGCCAGAGCACTGAAGAACCCATCATCAAACAGTAAAAGCAAGTCTATGCTCTATGCACACATCTATAAATAGGCATGAATATATATATATGTATGGGCATGTCTCCATATATTTAACTTTCTAGTGCAAATAAACAAGCACATTTAAAATCCACTCCTGAGTGTTTTCAACAATTAATTTTTTGGCATTTTTTAAACAACACAGAGCAGTGGAATGTACAACCTGCATTGTATTTACAAGAATATAAAGCATATGCATGGAATTCACTCATTTCCCTTTATCTTGTTTCAGGTACCTATGATTGCTGGTCACTTCCTGCCCACGTTACCCCAACACAATGACTGCATTTCTTGTTTTCTGAGCTGCCACCTTAATTGGTAGAAAGGAAGCATACACATGCTCACCAAATGCATACAAAGATACATGTTTATAAGACTATAAAGCACTAATCCAACACCATTAATTCACCACATAAAGCACTAATCAAACAAACCTGTAACTCAATTAAAAATACTTCAGTATTTCTTAGCTATCCTCTCCACATGTATACTCAAAGAAAGAATTCTATATTGATCTGCAAGCCTTCTCTCTCAGGTGATGAGTAGAAAATTCAGCTGCAACAGCCACTTTGGCCTCTACACTTGATGACTGTTCCTCTCTCCTGTAACTATCCTATTAGAAGAATCTTGCCTGCAGCTTTTCCTAAGGGGTCAAAAACAAATTTAGTGTGATTATACCAGGGCAAACACAGTCCCCAGATCTCTTTCACATCAGCTAAGAAGCTCTTTGGTGGCTTACAGCAGCATCTCTCTCTGCCAGCAAGTAACACCCTTTGTCAGGCCCCATAAAGAAACAGTAATCTAAGATAAAAAACTCTTCTTTCCTGTCAGGATTAATAAGAAATTAAGCTGAAGTAGTCTGCTGACAAGGATGAAAAGGCAATATTTAAATTAGAGCAAAACCTAGTATACACTGTATGTAATTTGATTAAACAGAAATCTAAGTGATCAGTGTTAACAAGGGTCCACTTTGATAAACAGAGAAACGTTAAACAAACTCTTAGCAATTAAAACTGCGGCCAGACCGCCTGCTGCTGCCTTCAGTGAAATGAGGGTGGGTGGCCTTGATGGCAAGGGCTGCAGCAGCAGCTGGCAGCCACCCAGGACACTGCAAGGCAGAGGCATCTTCCCTCACTCAGGTACTTCCCAAGGGCCTCCAGCAGTGAGGCCGCTACCCCAGAGCTCCAGACAAGTGGATCCCACTGCACCCCACGATAAGAGGGCTGCTGACTACTCGCTGTGGCTAAATTATAAATCCCCTTGCATGAAATAAAGCTTCTCCTATGCCAGAAAACAGACAAAGCCTATGCAAAGAGTCAGCTCTCAGAAGGGATAAAGCAGCTCCTAGAGGAGAAACAGTGATTAAATAAAGTCCAACAAATGATGCCAATAAACAAGTTTTCAATTACCGAAGGACACCCAGGCAGCCAAAAAGAGGCTGCTAAAAGCTGTAATCACACCACTCTACAGTACCCACTTCAAGCAGTACAGAAACATATAATATATTTTGGCTGGAAAAGAACACGTAGAACAGACTATTTAAGAAAATTGCAACCTGCTACAGAAACAAGCTTGAGTGCCTTCTATTTAAGCGAGTGGGGCTGCATTTCAGATCCAATTTCTTCAGGTGAATTATATCTCTGAATCATACAGCAGTTATGTGCCTGCATCTGTTTTTCTTTGACACCATTATATCTTCCTGTCCTTGACCCTATCTGAGACTCACAAGCTCTAGGGACTGCTAATGAAGTTTCAATGAATCTTTGCTTGTATTTATAAATTAATTTACTTAAGCCACATTAATATCATTTGTGTGTTTGCTTTATGAAAAAAACTCGTTCATTTGTGTTTTGCTGGCATTAATGTTTACTAAAGTAAATTCCAAAGATGTAGCCAGAGGTATCAGGATGAGAAAGAGGCTTTTAAAATGTACTGAAGTGTGTCAGTGCATTTATATTTGCACAAGACAAATGATTCTTAATCAGCCAGCCAAGGAAGAGAAAAAAAATTTGAAGGTTTCCCGACCAACCATAATTAGCCAAAATAGCATGAGGAATAAGTGCTGAAAGCAGAAAACTGTTGGTAACCAATAACAAGTTTCATGTGTTACCGAATAGTACTCAAATATTTCTGCAGCCTGGATAGATTCAAGGATGCAATATGGTCACAGCTGACTAGGTACAGAGAAGCCTTTATATTAAAAACAGGGTTTGTGGAAAATTGTTCATTGAGCTGAAATAACTAAACACAGAGTGCCTCACCACTAGGTTATTCATGTGTATGCCAGACTTGTGAGAGAAGAAACAAGAACTTCTTGTCTCAGGGTGGCTGATCAATGGCTTATCAGATACAGCCAAGACCTCAGTTTCACTTGTTTTGCATCATAATTGCATCTTCTATCATTTATGCTTGCAGTAAAGATTATAGACTGGTTTGCCACTGATGCTGCCATGATTTTTTAATGTTCAATATATCCTATCTGCTCTCCACTTTTTCTTTAGGCCTTCCTTCAACTCCATTAAATTCAGCAAGAGGTTCCTAAGCACAAGTTCTGGTAACAGGAACAGCACTAATGTCTACTATATGCAGTGTTTTCTGATCAATAGGTATAAGCCATGGCCATTTCATGAGAAGAATCACAGCTCTTGTAGTCACAGACTTGTAGCTACAGACAAATTTCAAAACAATCATGTGGAATAAGTGACATCCAAATTGATCTGAACCATTAAATGGTCTTTGGTCTCCTGTTTCCTTTTCCTACCAATGCCAAAACAGGACATTTCATTAACCATTCACTGGCTGCTTCAGTTCTCCTTTTCACTGTCACATTAATAAGCTTTGTTGCACTCCATGAAACTAGAAATAGTGACTTGAGGAAAATTGTGTCTTTCTGTATTAGGTCTCTACAAACATAGAACTGATAGTAATATTTTGATAGTGCTTAAGCTCCTGTACTCATTCTTCATGAAATATTCCTTCTCTTTCTCCACATAACCCTTTCACTGTCTTTCAAGTCTTCATAATTGGCCCTAACAGAAAAAATCCCAGTGCTGTTACTCTCAGCTGCCACCAAATATAATCAAATACATGTGCTCTCCAACTTTCTAATACTACTTTTAAAATAGTCCCCTAAGACAGTAGTTCTAATCCATAAGGGATTTGCTGGTTTTGATAGGCAAACCTGTATTTGCACATATACTGTGCTACACCAAACTTCCTGAACCACTGCAAACTATCAAAATATTTTTACCTGACCTGTTTACCAAATATGCCAAGTTGTCTTACAGTACCAGGGCCCTGGGAAAACCAAATTTAAATATGGGTTTAAATATAGAGCATAGGGTATTCTGTATGACTGATTTTTATAATTAAAGTACTGTGAAATTCTTAAATTATTTTGCTTTTAATTCCATGTTCATGCAACAGAAGACTAGCTGTAAATTACACTTTATTTGGTTTGCTCTTTTAATAATTTGTCACACTGGAAGAAAAAAGTGCTTGTCAGCTCAACAAATTAAAGTCAAGTGTGTTTTAATCATTTTCACTTTAGCCAAGACCATTAGCACGGCACAATTACGTAAATCCTAGAAGCTGGAAGAGGAGTCTGCAAGGCAGAGCTGCCGTTCCTGCTGCTGAGCAGCAACTGGGGAACTGCTTGGAAACAAAGACACCAGTACCCTCTGCCCCATGCCTGGCCCTCCCCACAACAGCAGCAGCAGCACCTTTCCTTGACTTCACAGAACAGGAGATTTTTTCTGATGCTCCTACCCACCCTGACCATGTCCTGCCCTAGGCAAAGAACTGTCTCGAGTATTTTCTGCACTTAGTAGTCACAGAAAAGGAAACCACTGCTGCAGATTAACAGCCTCTCCCAGATTCCCATTAAAGGAGGCCAGGGCATCAAACAGAAAATGAAAAGCCTTGTGAAAACCAAAGACACCAGATTTTCAGCCCATTTTTACCAGCATCATAGTTATTTGAAGTATAGAAATCTGGTCTGAGTGTGCTTTGTTTCACATGATGATGGTTTCAATCCAGTTTGGAAAATCTGAATTCTCCCAGATCAAGATTTTAAAGTGCTTCTTATAGGAAGGCAAGACACATAACATTACAAATTACATTATACGCCTTCACTGTATTTTGTCCGGTCATTTGTCAGCTACACTTTGAAGAAAGACTTTGATTCTTTCTTAGATTATTGAAATTGATTTGCACTTCACTGCTGTTTTAGACCCTCAGGGGTGTTAGCCTGAGACTTTATCTTCATTTTATGTGTTATATGACCATGATGTAGCATGTTGTTATTCCTATAACTAGTGAATTGGCTCAGGAGGACTACAGTGGGTTTAACTAACATGTTAATTGAAATGGTCTATGTTCTCACTTGAAGTGTTCAGATGATTAAACCACATATTTAGACATGGTTAAATCCAAAGCGCCTGCTGAAAATAATATATCTGGCAACAAAGGGAAGCAATGATTTTCCTAGGCAGCTGATTTTATCAAACAGATCTTTGTAAGAACTAAGAAAGTTCACAAAAGACACAAATAATGATAGTCTTTTCCTATGGATTTTTGCACCCATTTTAAAAATAAAAATAGTATCTCCTTACATTGTCTTATATGTTGGAATTTTGTGAAGTCATTGGAAAAGTTATAATTGCTGAGGGAAACGCATTAGGACTGGACCACTTTGAAAATCATTTCTCCCCTTTGAGAGTCCTAACATAGGATTTTAAACCACCTGAAAATCTGCTCCAGTTGTGTGTGCTGGTTATTTGAAATACTAGAATGTTACTGAAATTTTCTTCTTGTATGCTTCACTGCATGATCCATGCATAGAATTTGTGTTCATCAGCATGGGTGGAATGTTGTGCAATGGGATTCCTGCTTGTTATCCAGCTGTGAGAAATGCACAAGCTGTAAAATAAGTTCTGAACAGTGATAGAAACTGAAACCAATGTAAATGAACATAGTAATAAAAGAACAAAAAGGTGCAGTACTATTTCTCCTGTTCTTGAGGAGAAGACATGTATAATTCAGAGTTAGTATCTATCAAACATTTTTACACCAAATCACTTGACTTCTTGATGTAGATGATAACCTTCTCAGTTCTGCAAATTTGATATATTTCAGGCATACATCTCTCTGAGAAGAGTTTTGCCGGTGTGTTAATACACAGGTTTTTCCCTGTGACTTGAGAATTCTATTCTTTCTTTCTTTCTTGAGAATTCTATTCTTTCTTTCTTTCCTTGTATGGGAGGAGTAGCCTCAATACTGATGCAAAAGACATTTTTATGCTGATCTTAGGTTATTATAATTTTATCTGTGCATTATGTGAGTGATCCTGAGAAGAGATTACATTTCACATGCTCATGGTAAGTGCTTACTTATTTTTCCAAACTGAGCCTAGGAAATTTCCAGAGAAGTTCCAGTGTTTGCTGAGAAATGACTAACACCAAAAGTAGTAAATTATCATAGCCATGAACTCCAAACTTGTTATTGCCAACTGTGCCTATACAGAATCTAGCAAACAGCTTTCTGACTAAACTTTTATTTGAGAGAACGTACGTACACACGGACACTAGAGACTCGTGCACTCTGCAGACTACTTGATGATAGTATTTGACTCCAAACTATAAACATATTATGAATTGGGAAATTTGAAAAGTTTTGCTGCAGGCAAACTATCAACAAGAGTAACTTCTAAGAGACCAAGACATTATCTTTTTTTACAAGGTAGCAGCTGTTGTCATCATGATCTTTACTTACAGAAAACAAATAATTTAAAACACTTATGCTTCAGAAGAAAACAGGAGTATGTAAAATGGTGTAAAGATTTAAAGTGAGGATAACTGTCAATCAATTTTTTACTGTACTGTTTCTTTTCTTGTAAGCCTTCAGTTTTAAGTTTATAATAAAGAATTTTTAGAACTCATTAGAAATATTCTACATTCTCAAATACAGAAAAGAATGCTTGTAACTGAAAAATGTTTCTAGAGCAGTTTCTTCTGCAAAGATAAAAAACCTTTGCTTCCTCTTGAATGCTTTAAAAATATGTCTTCTTTATTATGTGATTTTAAACACTGGCTGCACACTAAGGCTATTGTGTGAATTGTGAGATGTCTATAATCAATAAATTAAATGGAAGCAAATATGCTTTGATCAGATCATCTTAGTACACATAGAGACAAATTAATTAGAATTAAGTCATTGTGCATTTCAGTTAATGTAGATGTAACTGTTATTAAGTTATTGTAAATATTAATATTTCTATCTAAAAATATTATTTTAATGTTTTTTTTGAAGACAGTTGAATATTTTCCAGCTCTAAGGGCTTGAACATCATACATTTCTGCCCAATTATAAACTGGTACCTGACAGACTGATAACATCAGTAACGTACCACCCATCAGTCCTTGAATGACATCTCTTTGTCCACATATTAGCTTTAGAAAGTCCAGATAAAGGTGCAAATGTAAGTTTTAAAAATCTTCGCATTCTGTAGCAGTGCAGTTTCATCTAGAAAGTGTGACCCCATCAGGTATAATCTCTTTCTGAATATTAAAAAAAAAATGTAAAAAAAGGCCTCAAACCAAATAGCTTAAGACATTGTTACTGAAGATTCTTCATTGTTATCTTATCTATATAATGCTTTATCTATGTTTTGTATAATGCTTTATCTATATTTTGTTGTATTATTTCTTCCAGTAACAATAAAATATTAATTACTAACCATTGCACTTATTTTCCTTTAATTATAGGGCTCCCTTAAAATGTAGTCACAAAGCCATGTGGCTGTACTACTGAGAGCTGTTTCCCTAAATAAGTATTGATGAACCATCTGCCATTCTTTGTGTATGTTTGCAATTTTTTTAATTGGAAAAGAACACTTTAAGCATTCTTCCTCATTCTTTCTCTAGATAATTGTACTCAATAATAATAATCATGGTCACTATAAGTCAAAATAAATAAAAATATGCTTTCCCCTGATGCCCTTAAATGTCTACATTTCTTTTCTACCAAAAGATAGGGTGGTTGTAGGCTATGGTATTTTTCTCCTTCCAGATCCAAGTCTTATATTTAGATACACTACTAATGCTGAGGAAACAGAGAGACTCTGGGAAGAGTGTTTGCATACCACAGTTACATGTTTTTTCCATCTGGGGGAAAAAAGTTTTTCTCAGCTTCCTTTTAAGATATGGAGTTTGTCACATCACTCATTGGTGGAGAACATATAGCAGCATCCGTGTTGCATGGGTGACAGGGCTCTTTTACACAGTATGAGTATTGTAGATTCATGCCGTCCCAAACTACAAAGTGCAGATATTCTATTCTGCAATAGTAGAGTTATCCCAAGGAAGAGCTGTCTTTTGTCAAGTGTTTTCATCAGAGATGTAAAAATGTTACAAACCATCAAAAAATAATAATCTAGGTACTTCAGCATGCCATCTTTTTCTACCTTGTATAACAAATTTGACCTGGGTGCTTGATATGGATGGGGATCATCGCTAGGGAAACCATTCCATTGGTACCTTTACTTGCACAGAACTTTGCCTTGCTTTTGTGTCTGGCTCAGTGAAACTGTTTCAGAGAAGACCAACAAAATTTCTAACAAAATCTTATCCCATTTATTTGTCTTTTAACTTTAAAAAGTAAGTGGAATCTGTCTTTTGTATCAAGCCCCAAATGTATCTGAGTGGGTCTGCTATGCTCTTACATTTTCCTATTGCAGGTCACCTACTGCCCCATTCTTATAGCTCCTCTCCTACACAAAAAGAATTCCAACTCTGTAGTATCCCCTGTCTGCAGGCACCACAACATTGTCAGCAATGCTCATTTACCCTGGTAAGGCACTTACAGCCAGTTACACTTCAGTCCATTGCCTTGTTGACCTCTCTGCAAATAGCTAGATAACTAATTTAGGGTATAAATGGCTGTGATAATTATAACTCAATTTAATTTCCTTTCAGTGATTCACACACAGATATTTTTATACCACTGAAACTATTAGCCAAAGGAAGCACACAATGTATGGTGTCTTGTGCCTAAAACCAACACTGTGTCTTAGAGGACTTAATGAATGCAAAACTGCCAATTTCTGTAGGTGTCAATTCCTTAGAATGGAATTCTAATCCTCAGACCTCAACCCTCTATTACACTCATTCTGGAAAGCCTGAATTTGGGTGTTTAATTCTTCAAAATTAAACTAAACAAACATCTATAAGGCACGCCAGTGCCTGCCCAATTGTCCCTCTCATGTAGAATTTGCCAGGACTATTTTCTATCTATGACAAATCTCTACCCTATCCTGGTAAATGTTTTCTAGGTCAGACAGTTTTCAAAATAAAACTCTATAGGTGGAATTAACAGTGTTTATTTTTTTTTTCAGGTTTAACTACTAATTCAGTGAACAGAATTTTATCAATGGACAATATGATTTAATGTTCACTTGCCTGTAGGAGTTCAAATCATTACCCCTAAGGAGTGCTCCATTCTTAGTGGACATCCTCTAGTGTTAAAACTGCATCTGTCACATGTAGGTTTAAATATTCACTCAGCAAGAGAAAAATCCACTAGTTTAATATTAGAATACTGATTGAGGTGCTCCTTGTTCTGCTGGTAAGGTCTCTTAGAAACAGGCCACTCAGACCACCTGCAAAGTTTTGCTGCCTGAACGCAATGTGTTTCAAGAAATGAGCCCTTGATTTTGTCATGGGGACTCAAAATCTACCCTCATTGTGAATAAAGAAGCAGCAACATCAGTCCTTACGATAACAAATTCCCATCCAGTCAGTACAAGTAACAAATCCTTTAAGTTTGCCTCACAGAACTCCAAGTGGCAAAGGAAAGCAGAAATCTACTTTGTCACTCCCAGAGACACAGACAAAAATTAAGAAGTCATTGTCATAAAGGTCCCTGGTGAACCTGATGACAGTACTTGACAAAGCACATATGTCATCCATGTCCAGAATAAGGAATGTATTCCTGTCACAGGACTTACTGATACTAATGCCCCTGTAGGAGTTTGTCTAGAAAAGCAAGTTGTCACTGCTGCCTCTGAGTGTCCCTCTCAAAGGAAATGTATCACTTTGCTTTTAGAACAAGACAAATAAAATAAAGCACTGAGGATGACATGGGGAAAAAAACCAAGTAACCTCTAAAGCATGCATAGAGTTTTATGTCCCTTCCATGGGACTTGTTCAAAAAGGGATCAAATGACAGATGGTGGATAAAAGGCGAGGCAAAGCAACTGTGAAGAATATGCCTGTGACCATCCTGACAGGGAAGCACCTTTTGTCTAGTAGCCTGCAAATTTTGCAAGCACACAAACATATGAGCATAGAAAACTGCAAATCTTTCTACATAATGCATTTTAGATGGTTTTCCCTGCTTGAAGAAAATGTGTGTAAACTGTCTGCAAAGGTGATCTGTATCCTTGGTATAACTGTTTCATTGGGCTCCTGGCAACAAGCAATTGTTCGTCACATGTGATGCTCATAACACCCTTAACTATAGTGATACTAACAATTGCCTCTATAATACTTAACACATAAAACAAATTATAACAATATCTTTAAGATTAGCATATAAGTAATAGTGCTACATAAAACCTCATAAAACCAAAATGTATGGCTACAATAAGTGTATTAAACCAGCCATAGTTCTGCTTTAAATAACCATTTGAACCACATTTGGAGGATATTATAATATTTACTGATCAAGTATAAGAAAATGTGTACTGCCATCATCACAGAAGAAAGTAACTTATTCCAGTTTCTACTTTTCCTGTAGTTATTGTAAGGCCAGCTTTTATCATAAGCCCAACAGAACCATATAAGGACCTCCAATAATCCTTAGAGAGTTTAAAAATAATTAAAACATACTTTTTATGCATCCTTTTTGGGGTTTTTTTGCAACAGAGTACAACGTTTTACAGACAACAAAAGAGTATGCTGCATATCATAATCTGAAAATTAAATCATCTTCCTTTCAGAGAACTCAGCCTTTTGACTGCACTGGTGACTCAATAAATTAAATTTACACTGATGCTAAAAAGTCAGACCTACACTGCTGCTAACTGGCATAGGAAAATTAATCAGGACAATACTTCTTTTTAAAATAGTAACATAATTTAAGGCCTGGGACACTTAAAATGCAGATTGGATTTGTCTGAATGGGCACTAGACAAGGCCATGCCAAAATGCTGACAATATTTTCACTGGGTGGAAATTTGAAGAGGAAACCCTTGCTTTGTCACTGGTACTTTCAGCCAGTTTCACTTTTCTCTTGGCAGCTGAAGGGCTGAAACACAGTGACAATGAAAACAAACAGAAATACTGTGTTTCTGAGTCTAGTAAAAGCCAAAGGCAAGAAGATTAACCCAGTAGGTGGGGACCAGTAAAAAGGCCTTTTGCACCTCCACTGAGGTGCTCAGGGCTGGGCATGTGTGTGTGGAGGAGCCACACAGAAGGCCCAAGGGGAAAGGCACAGCCAGCTGTCTTCTGTGCTCCCCAGCACCTGTCCTTCCCATGGAATGGAAGCTCTCCTGAACCCAGACCACACCAAGGAGGGATGTCTCAGGGATGAAGCAGCTCCTTACCTTTCTTTCTTTCCTCCAGCCCTGGGTTTACTACAGCAACCCACTAACAGACAAGCAGGCAACACAGAGCCAATAAAAGAAATACCAGTCATTTTTTATTTGCTTATGGACAGGCAACTTATGATGATACTCTGATGATTACTTTCTATTGAATGAATCACCTTCTGACCCACTCTCCTCAGTCATTTTCATTGTACACTAAATTCCGTTTGCCATGTCAGACCCTCAATTTTATCAGAGCCACTAACACAATTTTCCAGCAGCAGCATTAGCTCAGCTTCCTCATTTTGTCTCTGGTGCCTTGTAGTTCAGTTCATAGGCAGAAATAAAGACTTGTTGGAACTTGCCTACCTCCCCCAAGGGTAGTCTTAATCCAAACCCAAGGGTAGAATCTGGGCCTAACCTCCAGTCTTTTTCTCCCAAGAGTTGGTACATCAACAGATGATCCATGTAAGTCATATCACTGTCATTGAATCAAAAGTAATTTGCACTATCAAAAGCAGATTTCCAGCATGGAGAGATTCAAAATGACATTTGGAAAGGGAGTACACTATTACATTGCTTCTCTTTCTGGTAAAAATGGGAAGAGAAGAAAACCCACCAAAAAAAGAAAAAAACCAAACAACCACCCTAAAAAAGAACAAGCAATACATGAAAATTACAAACCAGCACAGTGCCAATAGAAATATGTTTGCATTAACTGATTTCTGAATCCTTCCACACATTCCTATCTAGCAGTTATATCCACCCTGTACAATCAATAAACTATATCAGATATAAACACACTAGAATTTTTTCTGTCTTTACAATAAAAGATTACGTGAATAAGAAGATATATCAACTTTGGATAGAACAGGGGATTAGTAAATTACTTTTTTTCTCCCTTTTGTGTGAAAGTTTTATATCTGGTTAACACTAACAGTAACCTGACCTGACACAGCATTACTTCAATCAGAATGTCAGCCTTAGCATTGCTTAAAACAACTTCATTGAGAAGTAACCATTGGTGAACTCTCAAAAATATGTACAGGGCAATTTCAAGTTCAGTTAGCAACTAGGAGCCCAGTACATGACTGTGTCATCCAAATGAAAATGAACACTGCACTCAGTACACTGACTTGTCAGTTCATTTACAGAGATCATAAATAACAATGGTCCAAGGATAGATCCCTGAGGTACTTCTGTAATGACATCCATTAAATCTGACATGATGCTGTATAATAACACAAGCTGTATGTGCCCTCCTAAGTAGCTAGCACCCAGTTAATTACAGATGATTCCATACCTAATCCACTCAATTTACCCTGTAAAGGAAAATAATTTATGAAATAGACAATAAAAAACAAATTTAAATGCACTCCATACATATCCCCTGGAAACAACTCGCATTTATTCTGCAGTGCTTAAAAGCATCTGACTTTCTCATTCTGCATTAACCATAAACATTCTAATATTCTGCTCAAGAGTACCTTATTATTGGTATGTCAAACAAATACAGCATGCAGTCTTCATGCTGCTGAAGCTCCAGCAAGGGGTGCTCCATAGGAGTACACCCAAACTAGATTAGTGGTGTTCAAACTGTGCCTCTTCAAGGAGTGCTACAGACTTTCTGGGTAATCTGCAAGTCTGAGCAGGCCAAACCTGGCTTTGCAGACTCACTGGCTCTGGATGCAGTCTGTGTTGCCACACTTCTCCCCAGGGAACAGAGAAAAAGGCTGAATGAACACACTGGTGCTAAGAGGGCATCAATACTTCTTTTGGAGATGAAGAAAAGGAGCTGACATGATTCCCAGTGACAGCCAGAAAGCGTGAGAGAAGGAGAAAGGTGAGAAAGAGAGGGAGATCAGACACTGCCTTGGCTCACTCTCCCACTTAAGAATGAAGGGAGAGTAGGGTGTCTCCATAGCAACCATCAGAAAGCATGGAAAAGCAGAGCGCAGTGATGATTATAATAAGATTAGAAGAGGTCACACAGATCATCAAATAGTCCCCCAAAATCTCAGGCAATCATGTGGTAATAGTCGCTTTGTCTGGAAGCTCTCTGTAGAAAATGTACTCCACAGTCACACATCACAAACTTCTTCCCAATTGATGAGTACGAGTAATTTAAGATTTGCTGTTTAAAATTTAAGAAAAGGTAAAATTTTAAAAATTAATTATTATACTCTGAAGGAAAGCAGATTCAGAGAACAGCTATGCTGTATTCCTGTGACAGGAAGAAAACTGCATCCTGGATCTGCTAGGTGATTTTAGGATGAGCACCTAACCTTCTACTGGTGAGGTGCTGGCTGATTGAGTAAGGCTAGGAACACAGAACAGCTGATCTCTCTCTGATCTCTGGGAGAATCACTTCTCCATACCAAATTTATGAACAATATAAACCCTCAGAATGTGAGCAAGAGGCATCAGTGAGATTTCTGAAACACTAGAAGGAACACCAGTTCATTCCCTTCTCCATGAATCTTTGACAACACATCTGCATAGGGGTATCCAGAAGGCATTTGTTTCTTAAAGAGGTATCAGTTAAAACGGAAAAGGCAAGGACACCCAGGTTGTAGCTGCAACACTCAATTCACTTCCAGAAATTAACCAGACAGTACAATGGTGAATAAGATTTAAGGTTATTAAGAGAAGGAACAATTTACTCCTCTCACTAGTTGGTGGGTGAGATTTTTCAGAGAGCAGAGAAATAACACGTTTGGACACTCTTCTTAATGACCAGAGCATGGGAAATAAATCTAGCTGCAACTTGCTGGACAGAATAAAATACTGATAACTCAGTCTGAAACTGGATGATGCTCCACACCTTTAGAAATACTCTGAGGGTTGTCATTTCTGTCTGATATAGGAAGGAAACACAGGGGAAACAAGAGTGCTTGTAGACTAAGGCACTTACACTTGTTATTTAGAGACCAGGGACTTTTAATTTTCAAATAAACTCCCATGGTTACATATTGCTTTCAAAACCATACTGATGAAAATGCAGACAATGGATTGTATAAGTCTCCACCAAACTGACATTGACCTAAGATGCAGTTCATGGTAAAAATCTGTAACTAATCCCTCTATTAACACCCATATGACTCGTGTTAGGAAATAAAGACACTTTTCTTATATACTTTCCTATCCACCACAAGCTATTACAGTGAATACTTCATGTTTTAGAACTGCATGTTTCACAAGATCCTGAAGACTTCCAGTGCCACAATAAAGAAACAGAAAAGACAAGTATATCATATATGTATTTGTAGGACAGAAGTTGAATTGGCATTGTGACATTGTGTGATGTTTTGTCTTGGATTTTGTTGTTGGAACAGTTTCTTCAATAGCAGGTTATGTCTATTTGGGCTGTCTACATACCCTGTATGCCTGCCACACTGCCACCTGTAACACTTCCTTCAGGAGTGACACGAAACTTCAAGTTACACTCACATTTTAATTTCTCACAACAGGAGCTCAGACACTCTGAAGTCAGTATGCACAAGACAAAGTTTTCCAGCCCTTGTGTGAAATGCAGCTAATCTTAATGGCTGCTTTACTCCAGGATGAGATAATCCACATAATGAAATCAATTTCAGCTGATTTGCCTTAACCTTCCTAGGTCCTTCTACATACATAGACTTAATTCATGTTTTACTGACTGCCCTTCCTTCCTCTGCAGGTATCTGTCTCAGGCTTTGGTACATCAGGCATTTGAAGCATTGTTGCTGTACCCATTTTCTTTCTGTGGCTGCTTTCTGCAGCTGTGGCAGATTGCATTGCTTTTAATTTCCTATTAAAGGGCTGGGGGTGAAACACGACGTATCAGTGGCTTTTCAGTATGCCTGCCAGCAAGGCATGTGTGCTCCTGCATCCCACTGTTTCTCCAAGTTTCTCCAAGCCTTGTATTCCTATTTGTAACATCTGCTTTCTCTGGCCATTGCTTATTCCTGTCTCAGAGCCCCTTGATTCCGCTGGGGCATTTTACCCTGTCATTTCGAAGTCTTCTCCAGCTTTTTCTGCCAATATTTATGCCATTACATGTGCATGTACAATACACCACACACACATACAGGCAAGTATGATGGGTGTCCCTGCTGCAATCATTGTACCCTCGCACTGGGGTAGGGCCAAAGAAGCCCAAAAAGCACATTTTGTCCCATTCTTTCAAGTACTGGATTTGCACCTGAATGTTCACACAGAAACTCATCTTGCTATACTTTTTAACTGGTCCTACAGTATTTTTTTTTCCCTCCTTTTAAAAATTTTGCTCAGTAACAAGGAAATATTTCCAATTCCACAGCAGCTAGCCAAGTGATAAGTCCAGTAATGAGGGGCAAAATGGGATGCACAGAGTGCCTGGGTAATTAGTGAAGTGATGTGAGTGAAGGCTTATCTTGCCCTTTAATACTCCCTTTAACAGAAAAGCACATAGTGGAAGTTCAATACACAGCCTTTAAACTTCTGCTTGTCCTACAGGGGATTTCCTGCCCTGTTGGGTGAATTCCACTTAATAATACTGAATTCCTGTAACAGAACAATTCCATCCTGTGGGAATTTAAATACTTCAAGACTGTTTATTATATTTTAACTGGCGATTTTCCCCTGCGGCTTCAATTGTATTTGCTTTTATTTTATAGAAAATGTTTATTCCTGTCTTATATTTTTCTTTAAAAGTCTCCTCAGTTCACTTCTACCTTTCCCAAAAAGATTTTTTGAAAGTTACTTTTAGTTATTATCTAACCAATATGTAGGATGCACTTAAACCCGCCCACAGAGAGGTGTTATTTGCAAAATGTATTACCTTTTCTTTTCTTCAAACACCATGTGTAATCTCTCCCTTCCTCAAGTCTCTCCAGTGTGACATGGGTAAATTTCACAATAACAAAGCAAGCTCAAACCCCACCACACTGTACATTATTTGCCCTCCAGGAGACTTCACCTTATATACAGTTATTTTGGATCCTAACAAAAGAAGAGCCAACGCTCTACACAAATACATTTGTGTACTCGCTCTAGGTTAACCATTTTTTTCTTGTATCTAAAACAAGAGATGTGGAGGTATTTTAAAATTAAATTATTATTTCCATGTGGCCCTAGTAACAGAATAGGGTTAGCAAAACAGTGGCACTGAACTGTACACAATTTGCAATAAGTTCATGGGATCTCAGCCCAGACCTTGCATAACCAGCAGCAGATTACAGGAGCTGCTGGGGAGCACAAAGGTCCAAGGCTGGGGAGGAAACAAAAAACTGGGAGCACTGAGCTCAGTGCTGCTAATTCACTCTGGGACCTCCCTTGCACCATAGCAGGACAGACTAATGCTGGGCATGCATGAGACAAAATAGGGAAAGGAATTGTGACACTGGAGGAGATACACCTATGTATCCTCTATAATAAACATGCCCATAAGGTTGAACCAGACTATGTTAGGGCAAAACATTTCTCCATAAGCAGATTCTTACTGTAAGATTTTCAGATCACTCTCTCACTTGTTTTAATTCAATGCAGGAAATATTTTGAGTGCATAAAGGAGTTCAAGGAAAATATTTATATGATGCAAAATAGTGGAAAGTGTAAAAGGTTCCCATTCTTTTTTCAGTTTCACTTCTGCAAATGTGAGTTAACTGAATTACAATTATCACTGCCAAAGAAACTTAAGGAGAAGCATTTGGCCATAAATTATTTGCACACCTCTAGAAATACCTATGTTAAAAAAAAAAGTGTGACAATTTCAAAGTTCAACTTATACTGCACTTAGTGTTATAAAGATTTTATTCAGCTGACAATAAAATATATACCAAGAAATAAATATGAAGTATGTTTCATCAAATAACCTAAAACTCTACTTAATAACATTAAATTTTAGTTCAGCTATAACCCAAGGTGAAGATTTAAAAATCCACGTACTTCAAAAGAAACTAATTTCTTATACTGATTCTGTAACCTGGGACCATCTTTAAGGTATGTAACTAAGTTCTCTGATTATCTCTGTTGTAATGCTACTTAGTGCCAAACATTTACACACTGTACAGCATGAAATTTTTTATTTTACACATTTTTCCTGAACTACATTTTTTTCCCTGGCAGTTTGTTAAAAATAAAAATAACCCAAACAAACAAAAAACTGAAAAACATACACCTTAATAGAGTTGTTAACCAAAGCACAGCAATCTTTGCCTTTTTATCTCAAAGGTAGAACAGGGTAATATTGACCACCTTGTTATATAATTATATAGTTTTAAAAGGGAGATGTGTTCAATGATATTGTCAATTTTCCACCTGTATCCTCTTTGATTCTAATGAATGTAATAATTTTAATTAAATGCTACAAGTAATGGCACAGTACACTGTAAATTGAAGAAACCATTTTGAGCATATGGCATGAAGCTTTGTATTCGGTCCAGATCAACTGAAGAAAAAAAAAAAAAAAGAAAAGGTGTTTTATTTAATATTTGAGGTTGTAAGACATTTTTATTACCATGTAAAGTTTCAGAAACATCTCTGAACTATAGAAACCAGTTTCAACTTAACAACTGAGGTTCTGGATCCACTTCAAGCCTAGCAAAAATAAAATAATACTTGAAATTTAGATCTCTCTGAAGGCTGTTAAAAACCCTTTGATATTTTCACTTTGAAAATAGTTCACTTACAAATTTTAACTACAGCACAGATAACCATCTGATGGCTGCTCAGTGGATAGAATGAAATGAAATGAGTTTCAGTCTATAACATTTAGGTAGTGCTCAGGAGCCACATTAGTAGAAAAACCACAACACTTTTTATTAACTATGGAAGTATGTACCTTGGTCTGAATAGCTCAAGTTTCTGGAAACATTTATGTTCCATACAAGGCTTTCCAAACTATTAGCAGCCATGAAAACCCAACTTCACCTTTTTGGCCTATCCATCCCCAAATATTTAAATTTTTTTCCTTAGTAACTGTATACTGATAGAAAATGCAGACTTCCTGCTTGCAGACCAAGTAAGAAAACAAACTACCAGTTGACACCTGCCTGCATGATACCATATAGATTACAAAAAATACGAATTCACTCAGCAAACAAAACAAGACTTGAAACAAAGGTACTGGTAGGTGTTTTACCATTGATTGTTTTAGCGCCATCTTCCTATATGGAGAAAAAAATGTCTATCAATAACTGCAAATATGAATTTTAGAAAATATGTATTTATGATAAACTTTATTTGGATTTTAGTATCACTGGATGCATTGTAATTTAATTTTTTTTAAATGCAGGTTATGTCAATATAGTTTAAAGAGAAGAAATTATTTGCACCCAGTTAAGAGTCCTTTTTCTGTGTAGTAATATAGAGTAGCCCAATTTAAATAAGAATTGGCTTGCTGTCCTCTAAAATTATATTACCTTCCAAACCATTAAATCAATTTACATTTCTATAGAAAGAGGTGCAATACAGTCAGATCTGAATAGAAATACTTTATGCTCACTTATTTTGCTTCTCTTTTTCACACATGCAAAAGCCTACATAATTGACACAATTAAAAAAAAAAAAAAAGTAAATAAGAAATATATATTTAAGAGTGAGATACCTTGAGGCCAGAGCATAGGAATGAAAAGTTCCTGAACAAGGAAGATAAAGATCAATATATCTTGCTTTTTTTGTTTCCAGTCTCAATATAAATCCCAAGAGATGCAACTGACACTGTATTTCTGAAGAACCTAATTGTGGAAAAGGAGGCTGGAAGCTTCAGAAGAACCTCTGGCTCCTTTAACCTGTCTTGCCTGAGGATTTACCCCATATGCTAGCAACCAGCTTGTCTGGCACTCTTCTCTCTTGTATCAGATTTCTTGGTCTTTACTTTCTTTTACAACACTGATTATAATTCACTAGATTTAGAAATGCATAAGAGCTAAACTGTTGTGCTGAAAATGGGTATTTAAATAGTTGATAATCAAACTGATGCTGCAATG